>NW_011494888.1:3207175-3240518 GCF_000754665.1 Bison bison bison | reverse complement strand
TTGGGATTCTCCAGGCAAGAACACTGGAGTGGGTTGCCATTTCCTTCTCCCATGTGATTCAGAGCCTTCCCTAATACCATCCTGTGCTTCTCCACAGGAGGGTGTTCATGAAGGCCTGCATGCAGCCCAGTTAGGGTGATGAGTAGCAAAACATGTAAAGAGATTCTCTGTTTTCTGAGGGTCATCTCAGTAAGATGGCTTATTATTGCTCTAGTTGTATAAGTTCAAGCTGAAACTTGTGTTGGCTTGGTCAGAGTCCCCTGTGTTGGCCTTGGTCATCTAAGCCTTCTGGGACCCGCTCTAATAGAAATGCCCTGCCTGTGGTAGAGTGCTCCCTGGGCAAACTGAGCACCCTGGTGGGTACAGGGAGGAAAGAGTGTTCCTTTATGATGATCGGATAAGGGCAGCCCTGGGAGGGCTGTTGGTACCTTCTGCACTGCTCACAGGAAGACCCCCTTCATGGGCAGGGGGACCATGCAAGGGGCTGCTGGAGGGGCGTCTGCATGCAGTCAGTCATTGTTCGGCTTTGACTCCATGAACACAGGCTTTTTCTGAGGTTCTTCCCTCTGAACCACAATCTTACATCTCTTCTGCAAATTCTTATTCCAATATAAAGGCATAAATGATTGTATAATGGGATTAACCCCGTTTTTCCTCTAATAAAACAAGTCTAATTTTAAAATAGTACCATAGTTCAAAGAGCCATTCTCTGGCCATTTTCCCTGAGGCTTCACCTAATACCAGGGCCAGGCAGTGTTACAAAGAAAATAATTTTCTTCATTTCCATTGGCTTATAGCTAAACATTGACCAGTTCTGCAAGAATACATGCCAGGGGACTACAGTCAGTTGTGCTATTAACATTCCCCATTTGAAAGGTTGCTCTCAGGATGGAGCAAAAGGATCCCATGGAGGTGTCTTGGGTGGAAATACCTCTCTCCCAGGAACAGGGTATGTTCTTCTGGGATGGACGCCTGTGAAACCACTATAGGTCACGGGGGCAATGACTGTCAATCAGGGAGCAGTGTCTTCTGTCTCCTGAGTCAGAGGGCCTTCATTAAATCAGGTTTAAAAGTTTTCCTTCAGTCATCCAACAGCCTCCCCCATTAGCCAATGCTAACAAACAAGGCCCATCTAGTCAAAGCTATGGTTTTTCCAGTAGTCGTGTATGGATGTGAGAGTTGGACTGTAGAGAAAGCTGAGTGCCTAAGAATCGATGCTTTGGAACTATGGTGTTGGAGAAGGCTAGAGAGTCCCTTGGATTGCAAGGAGATCCAACCAGTAAATCCTAAAGGATATCAGTCCTGAATGTTCATTGAAGGACTGATGCCGAAGCTAAAACTCCAATACTTTGGCCACCTGATGTGAAGAACAGATTCACTGGAAAAGACCCTGATGCTGGGAAAGATTGAAAGCAGGAGGAGAAGGGGATGTCAGAGGATGAGATGGTTGGATGGCATCACTGACTCGATGGACATGAGTTTGAGCAAGCTCCAGGAGTTGGTGATGGACAGGGAAGCCTGGAGTGCTGCAATCCATGGGGTCGCAAAGTCAGACATGACTGAGCAACTGAACTGAACTGAACTGAAAAAACAGACATAAACCAACCTGAACAAAGAAATCCAAGACTGGAACTTTAACCCAGGGTTCAGAACTCTAAGTTGAACTTAAAAAAAAAAGTGCGAGGTATAGTTACACTGTTGTCTCAGGTGTACACCAAAGTGATTCATTTATTGTTCAGTCACTAAGTCATGTCTGACTCTTTGCAACCCTATGAACTGCAGCACACCAGCTTCAGTTATACATATACATATATTCACTCTTCTTCAGATTCTTTTCCCATTTGGGTTATTTCAGAATACTGAGTAGTGTTCCCTGTGCTCTACAGTAGGTCCTTGTTGTTTGTCTATTTTTTATGTAGTACTGTGTGTGTGTTAATCCCCAGCTCCTCCTATATTCCATACATGAGTGACATCATATGATGTTTGTCTTTCTCTGTCTGACTTACTTCATTTAGAATGATGATCTCTAGGCTTATCCATGTTGCTGCAAATGGCATTATTTCACTCTTTTATTGGTTGAGTAGTATTCCATTGAATATGTGTACCACATCTGCTTTATCCATTCCTGTGTCAGTGGACACTTAGGTTGCTTCCATGTCTTGGCTATTGTGAATAGTCCTGTAGTGAACAGTGGGGTGCATGTATCTTTTTGAATTATGGCTTTCTCTGGATATATGTCCAGGAGTGGGATTTCTGGGTCATATGGGAATTCTATTTTTAGTTTTTTAAGGAAACTCCATACTATTCTCCATAGTGATTGCAAAAATTTACATTCTTACCAATGGTGTGAGAGGGTTCACTTTCTCCACAGCCTCTCTAGTGTTTATTGTCTGTAGACTTTTGGCTGATGGCCATTCTGACCAATGTGAGGTGATCCCTTGTGGTTTTGATTTTCATTTCCCTGATAATTAGTGATGTTGAGCATCTTTTCAGTGCTTTTTGGTCATCTGTGTGTCTTCTTTAGAGAAATGTCTATTTATATCTTCTGCCTATTTTTTGATTGGTCTTTTTTTTTTTATATTGAGCCACTTGAGCTGTTCGTATATTTTGGGAGGTTAATCCCTTGTCAGTCAATTCATTTGCAAATATTTTTTTCTATTCTGTGTATTGTCTTTTCATTTTGTTTATGGTTTCCTTTGCTGTGCAAAAGCTTTTAATTAGTCCCATTTGCTTACTTTTGTTTTTATTCTCAGTACTCTAGGAAGGGGGTCAAAAAAACATAGTGCTGCAACTTATGTCTAACCAGAACTTTTGAGGACTTTTTGTATTTCCCCCAAGGTGGGGCTCTAACCCATAATCCTTATTAGACAGTTCAGGCATGGGCGTGTTTCAGCAAGGTTACTGGTCAAAAAGACAGCTGACCCAAAGCAGCACAAGGAGCCCGAGTCTGGAGGTGGGGAGGCAGGAAACTGACATCCCTTCCTGCAGACAAGTGCGATCAAGGTGGGCACTCGGAGTCAGGGCTGAGGGCCATATACCCGGGGGCTGCAGGGCCATGGCAGGGGGTCACGACACCCGGTCCCTTCGTGGTCACCAAACATTGTTACCCAGCAAGGGCTGGCTGCTGGACATGCATAGGAGCCAATATAGTAGCCCTTAAAAGCACTTCTTTTGAGGAAAGAAAATGCTTCATTGTGAGGTCAACCAGCAAGGAGACAGGAGGCACAGCTCAAATCCGTTTACCAGCTCCAGGGATCAGAGCAAAATTTAAGGGGTTCAGGTAATTTCAAATTTGGAAGCTGATTTGCTAATCAGCGCAGGTAAGCCCCTGGAGCTGGGAGTCAGGTTCTCCTCACTGAAGGGCTCTGATGGCAATGTTTGCATGCTCTGTTCAACAGACTGAAGACACTCAGTTGGGGCCATCCTGGAGACGTGGGTTTCCCTCTTACATATGTATGTGTAGTGCTGCCTCTGTAAAATAACTCAGGTTTGACCAACCCATTACCTACCTAAGGAGGCAAATGAATTCCAGCTAGTCAGTGTTTCATTTCCTGCACAGTGAGCCCCCTGGAGCATGAGGTCATGTTTTCAAGGACCCACAAAGCAGAGGAATCTCGTCATGGCAGATATCAATACTAGCTGTGCTCTGGTCCCTGGCAGGTGGATCTGCTGTCCTGAACCAGTGCTGCTAAGTTGGGGGGCGGGGGGTGGTGTGCAAAGGATGGGGCAAGCAGACAGCAGAACAGCACATTGCTACAGGGGGGCTCCAAAGGTAGCCAGTAAGATGCCAACTGGTATAGTCAAGTACTGGGCATAATTTGAATATTTACTGGATATGGTTAAAGTGTGGCTAAAATCAGAAGCTGTCTGGCAGATGAAAGGCAGAGGGTGTGTGTGACCTGTCACAAGGTCAGCCCCAAGTGTGTCTGGTCTGAGCGTGGGGTCCATGGGCGCGTGTTCACTATGCTGAGTGCACCACACCTTCAATGTGGTGGAACTTACCCGTGAAGACAGAGACGCCAGGCAGGGCGTGGACAGGCCAGTTGCCCATGCCCGGGCTGCAGCCATGAGAGGGCGGACAGCAAACAAACAGCAGGTGAGGAGTATGCGGTCAGTGGTAATCACTGATCACTGACACCACCATGGCCACTGTAATTTCTCTGCATTATTTTGTATGCACAGAAGGTATAGCATCTGTACCTTCTGTGCCAAGAGGTTAAGAGGAACAACCCTGGGGTCTCCCATCACGACTCCACTTTTCACCAAATGTGTACCTAGACAAGTCATTTTGTGATTCAGTTTATTCATCCATGAAGTGAGAATTATGATACCCACTCCCATTGTATTTTGTGACTAAATAAAATAGCATGTGAAAAAATAAAACAGTGCCTTGCATCTAGTGACTATTGCTTTACTCTTACCTTTTATGGCTAATACCTCTCATTTCTTAATTTCATATGCCAAAATGAAAATAACAATTCAAGTCAGGACCATACTATGGAAAATAAGCCATTAATGCATTTACTTGGAAAGTTTTGGTTTTATTAATGAAGTGTTTTACCTAAATTACATAAATATAAAAATTAATTCAAAATTAAGAAATTCAGCAAAAAGGTAAGGAAGACATCACTGGCTCCAAGCTGCAAGACTGGTACTTACTAATGTAGCACTTCACAAATCACAAACTACTGCTCACCAGCACCCACTGACGCACACTTTGCTGCAGCTGGCTCCTTGGGCTGACGGACCATTACTCACAGACATGAAGTAAGTCAGCATCACCGACAGGAACTGATGGAGTCAGAGGCAAAGAATTTTTTTTTCAAACCAATTTGTTCAACTAATTCACCTTGAGTCAGTTTTTGCAGTTTGCGTGCATACTATGTCGCTTTAGTCGTGTCCTGCTCTCTGTGACCCCACGGACTGTAGCCTGCCAGGCTCCTCTGTCCATGGGATTTCCCAGACAAGAATACTGGAGTGGGTTGCCATTGCGTTCCTCCAGTGGATCTTCCCGACCCAGGGATGGAATTGGCAGGCGGGTTCTTTACCACAAGCGCCACCTGGGACACCCTTTTTACATGGTTTTCATGTCTTTTAGAAGCTGACAGCAGGGGGCAGCAAAAAACTTCCTAATGAGTTTGTTTAATTAAATCTCTCATCCTAAATTCTGCATTGGGCTTCCCTTGTGGCTAAGCTAGTAAAGAATCCGCCTGCAGCGCAGGAGACCTGGGTTTGATCCCTGGGTTGGGAAGATCCCCTGGAGAAGGGAAAGGCTACCCACTCCAGTATTCTGGCCTGGAGAATTCCACGGACTCTGTATAGCCATTATTTATCTTTTCTATAAAAAAAAGTTCTTATCATTTTGTTTGTGATAGAAGTGAAATTATTTATTTTGGATTCCATTTAGATGTCTTTAACCCACTAACCATGGGAACAAATAATTATTTGGTAGAAATACATTCATGTGTCACTCAAAACGGTTCCACAGGTTTTCAAACTGCACACGGCTCCATTGACGTTTACTCCAAAATAGCCCCTTCCAAATGTATTCAAACTGCACTCTGCTCCACTGACATTGACTCCAAAATAGCCCCCTTCTAAACATATTCTTAACAAAAAGTAATCCATTTACCCATCAAAGGATTAATTCAAGTGAGCCTACCATAACTTCTGTGTTAAAGTTCACTTAACCATTTCATAATTTGGGGGCCATCCAGTTCAGGCTTCTGCCTTTTCTCCTTAGGGGAAGGGGAGAATTAATTTAGTTAGTAGCTACAGGATTATTAACTAGTTTCTCTTGTCATCTCCCAGTCTGCCAAAGCCCATGACCAATGTTAGCCAATAAAGTTGTGCCCTTCTGGAGTAACTAAGTTTCTGATGAAAATGCACCATTTTTTAAAGTTAGCTGGGTTGTTTTGTTATCCTTTGAGGGGTTTTTTTAGGCGGAAAGTGTAAATATACATTGAAGTTTCTTAATCTCTGTTCCAAAGATCTTAGTCCCTCTGCCATGCATTTGCAAATGCACCAAATGCCTAAAACCTTTGAGCTCCTTTCCTCCATGAGAATTGGAGATCCTGAAGAGGAAACCTTCTTGGAAGTGAATTTTGCATAAGGAAGACAAATGTTAATAAAGAGGTTGCCTGAACCCGGGCAGTTTAGAGCCCGGCTCCCACTGAGTCCATCAGGGGTCTCTGAACCCAACACTGGGCAGGCATGGTGGTCAGTGGGCCACCTCCGAGGGCCCTGGAGCAAGTGACAGAAGTTGTGAAGAGCAGGGGTCCAGGGAGCTGGGCCAAGCACGGACAGAGGCCCAAAGACGTGCGGGGCTGGGAAATGGGTGACGGGTCTGCAGGTGCAGGATGTTGGCCAAGGCTGAGTTAGAGGCAGGCGCCCCACGAAGCCAGGGCAGTGGGGACCAGGGACCAGACCAGGGGTTGCACCTGGGGAGCACGTCTGCCCTTCAGGACTCGAGTCACTGAAACAGGGACTCAGACGGGGCCGAGTGAGGGCCACGCCATGACCAATTCCTGCAGGCTCCAGGAGGGGACAGATGGCCAGACCAGCCTGTGGCTCACCAAACTGCAGGCCTGGAGCTGCTTAGATTTGGCCCAAGTAGAGCCATCTGGACCCGGGCCCTGGACCAGTGAGCTTACAGAGTCAGACGAAGGGGCCCAGCTCCAGGGAGGACTGAAGGACACATGGTTGAAGGCATTTCCTCATCCTATCCAGTCACTTCACCCCTCCTTGTCAAGTATAACCAAGACAAGGACCAGCTATAATCACAACCAGGACTGAAAAATCTCATCTTCCTTCTTTACTTTTGCACAGTTCCACCAAAACCCCAGCAAAGCAGAGAAAAGCTGATGGAACTAAAACTTATCTACAATAACTGAAGTTACATACGATTTAGCTACAACTTAAGTTATGTGCAAATTAATTGTCAACAGTCTGAATTATTACCTCACCTCAGATGTTCCCTATTTCTCATACACAGCTGACAACAAGGCAAAGACATGACCCCTCACCTCCCCGACCCCCTCCCCCTCCACTCGCAACTTTTCAGAGTTGGCGAAAACTTCATGAAGAATTTTAGTTCAAAGCACCTCTGATATTATTAAAATGAGGCCTTCCATTTTCACTTTATACTTTAAAAATATTTCATCATGGCAACCATTTTTAAACCATGTAAATATAAAGAAATTAAGAAAGCTAGGAAATTTTTTTACCTAGGAACAGAAAAAGAATCAATTGGTCCTAGGGAACAGAACCCAGGTCCTGAATTCCTGGCCATGCCCTGTAATGACTCACCTTGAACATCTTCAGCTTTGGAATTCAGACTTCACCTATCTTTAAAGAAAATGGTACCCTGGTGATTTCTGTAGTATTGATCTATATTTTTAAAACATAGCTATTCCTGGTTATTCTGTCTTTTATTTTGCATTCAGTTAATACTGTTAAATAAGTCAATCAACATAAACCAAAAATGTTGATGTATGGCAAAGCCAATACAATATTGTAAAGTAATTAGCCTCCAATTAAAATAAATAAATTTATATTTAAAAAATAAAAAATAAAAAAAAACTGAAATTCCTAAGCTGGAGAATAAATACTGATTACAGATAAAAAATAAATAAATATATAAAGACAGGGAAGGAAGATACTCTCTATCAACTACAAACAAGGCAAGTTATTCCCAGTTTCTGAACAGTATTCCAAACCATCCTCACATTCGAATTACATTGTAAGCTAAATGTGTGCAAACTCATAAGGAAAAAAGCCATTTTTAGACACCGACTTAACTGCAGTGAAAGCAGAATCCAGCGATAGTCCAGGAATATTCAGTCTTCTAGGGCAATGACTCATACCTGCTCACAATCATAAGATGCCTATTAGGTCATTATTAGCCTAATAAAATTTCAATTATATACATAATTAAAAGTAATTAAATTCTTTCTTTTTACAGTCAAACCCCAGCACCTGCAGACCTCCAGTTAGTTTATATTAGCAAAACTTTGATCATCACCAAAGCCAAAACAAGAGGGATGAGCTCTATCAAACCTATGCAGCGCCATTGGCTGCTCAGTCACTCAGTTGTGTCCGATTTTGCGACACCATGGACTGTAGCCCACCAGACTCCTCTCTCCATGGGGTTTTCCAGGCAAGAATACTGGAGTAGATTGCCATTCCCTTCTCCAGAGGATCTTCCTGACCTAGGGATCCAACCTGTGTCTCTTACATCTCCTGCATTGGCAGGTGGATTCTTTACCACTAGCGCCACCTAGGAAGCCCAACAGGATTGGTGGAAATTCCCACTTCCTCCAAAGAAAGCAGACATGGAAACAAGCCGCTGGCTTGCTTTTCACTCGAAGGGGTTCAGGTTGCAATGTGTCCCCTTTATTGGACACTTTAGTTGAGAAAAACGTGGCAGGCAGGTACTGAGGCTGCAGTGCTTACAAAGTCACAATCCACACGGCTTAGCCCAGGGTTGCTGCTTCTGTTGAAGACGGTTGTCAACATCGACAGCAGGCCGTACCCAGAGGAGCTGCGTGACCACTGACCACTCAGGAGTCGCTGCAGTGTGACCTGTGAGTGGGCAGAGACAGCGTGGAGATGATGCTAGGGCACACAGGGAGTTAAAGCAGCAGCCTCTGGACTTTGTGCAGTATCCACCCGGAAGTCTGCTGGCGTCTATGCTTGGGCACTGGACAGGCGCTTCCGTCTCCCTCCCACCTCACATCTCCCCATCCACCCGGAGAGTGTGGGGGCGCTCCCTCCACACCCGGAACCCGACCGCCTTCTGCTTCCTCCTGGAGAGAGTCTCTGCTCAGCCGCCACCCTCTCCCCCTACCCTGGGCATCCGCACCGCCTTCCTTATCTGCTCACGGTTTCCACCCACCATCACGGGCGACACTGCGCCTGGCTTGGTTCTTTTTCATGGGCTTGTGATCACAGCACAGTGCAAAGCTGTCTGGTGCCTGCTGCTTGTTCTCAGAGTAAAATAGTCATATATGCAGTGAAAAGGCCCCGTCTCTCCAACACCACGGTGATTCTCAGCCCTGCCTCATCCACCGCAGCCGCAGCAGCATCCTTGCTGGACTGTGCGTGCCCAGCGCCTCCACACCTGCTGTTCCCTCCTCTTGCGATGTTCATCCCCAGGTGCATGTGGGCCTGGACCCTCCATCTCTCTCCTCGAATGTTGCCTCAAAGCCAGCCTTCTATGACTGACCTGGGGAAAAGAACAGGCCTGCCCACTCTTTTGTTTTGTGTAGTTGAAGTAGAGTTAATTTACACTGTTAGTTAGTTTCAGGTGTCCAGTGAAATAATTCAGTTTATACAGTGAATATACATTCAGCTCTGTATATATATTCTTTTTCAGATTCTTTTCTCTTACAGGTTACAAAATATTGAGAGCTATATAGCAGGTCCTTGTTGGTTATATGTTTTATATATAAAACAGATATGCAATAGTCTGTGTATATTATATATAAACTGATAGGGTTAGTTGCTTAGTCGTGTCTGACTCTGTAACCCCATGGACTATACAGTCCATGGAATTCTTCAGGCCAGAATACTGGAGTGGGTAGCCTTTCCCTTCTCCAGGGGATCTTCCCAACCCAGGAATTGAACCCAGGTCTTCTGCACTGCAGGCAGGTTCTTTACCCTCTGAGCCATCAAGCAAGCCTATATATAAAGTAGTCTGTATATGTTAATCCAAATCCCTAATTTTTTTTCCTCCCCATTCCCCTTTGGGAACCTTGTTTGTTTCCTGAGTGTCTATTTCTGTTTTGTAAATAAGGTCATTTGTATCATTTTTTAGATTCTATTTTGGTTTTCTCCATAGAACTTACTGATACACTCTACACTTGTTTTGTTTATTTTATTGTTTGTGTTCCTTAGTAAAATATAAACCCCTGGAGTGTCAGGACCTCCAGCTGATTCTCGCTGTTGAGTCCCTGGACCTAGAATGCTGCCTATAGGTAACAGGTGCTCAGTGAGCATGTGCTGAGTAAGTGAATGAATGGACCTCTCCTAGGTGTGTGTTTATGCCTGGAGGAAGTGATCATATGGATAAGGATGCATGGATATGAATGGTCATAGCAGCGTAGTTTCCAAAATCTGGAAAGGACCTAAACAGTCATCAAAGATAGTGGACCTGTCTATGAGAGAGTGACTTCATCTCCTTCAGGTAGACGCCAGGAGTGAGACTCTGGCTTGTGTTGGTGTCCTGTCTGTCGTGTTTTGTGGCACTGTCATGCTGTTTCAGGTTCCAAAGAACATGGGGAAGGAGGGTCCAGTGGCTGCGATCCTGTGGCGACGTTCTGTGTCCAGGTGGGCGGGGCAGACATGGGTGTAAGTTACCTTACTCGTTACTCACTGAAAAGTGTGGTCTTTTTATCCCCTCTCCTCTCCCAATGATGTACTGGTACTTTCTGCAGCGGTGTTTCTGATGGATGGCAGGTGCGATCCACAAGCACATCCAGACAATGCCTCGAGTCTGGGTGTCAGAAAGAATTAAACACATTGGTGCTTACCCATTTGCCCTCATGAGATATGAGTGTTTTCTGGCTTGTTTCCGTTATATTTTAGAGCTTTTGAAAATGTTCTTATTTTAAATTCATGGTGTTCCTAAAAATACTACATGTATTCGGTCTTATGCCAAAGATCTTTTATGGTGTCATCCACACAGTTTACTGGCTGCCGAGGGTACAAAGACTTGTCTGTGAGCCTGTTATTCTTAAGAAAGAACATGCATGTTTAGACACAAATACACACACATACACACACACACAGAGTACCGTTTTAGAATTAGCAGACATCTAATTAATGAGAATTGCAAAAACCAACTGTCTCCCCGCCACCATCATATCTGGGTGACAAGGGCAAGCAGAATGGGACAGAGTCGAAGGGAAATGACACCAGTTAGTTATAGTTTCCTGTTGTCCCATTCTTAATTATCATTTCCTTTAATTCTTTCCATCTTTTTCCTTTCTCTGTACATTTGTGCTGAATTGAAAATTTTCAACTTTTACATCAGTACAATACATGTTCTGACACTGAACTGCCAGTGAACCAGAAGCCAAAAGAGGTGAAGCAACAAGGCAGCACCTTCAGTTTCACCGCAGAGACACAGACCTATCTCTGAGCCCTGCATCCAAGAGCTAATAAATGACCGGGATACAGCCCACCATGCTGTCTGTCCTCTTCCCAGCCTCTGCATTCTTGCTCAATCCCTGCTTCCCCACAGGATCGGCCCTCTTGTAATCTCACTTGAAAAGTTAGTCCTACCTCTGCAAGGCTTCACGCACTTGAAGACATCAGTACTAATCCTTCTGTGGACCTGTATGGACTCCTTCACCCAGGAAACACTGCCCTCATCGTGTGCAGCTGCTATCCTGTGGTTTGAACATTACAGAGTGACGGCAGCGGCCTGTCACCACTCCCTTGTCGACCCGTGGCCCACGATACTGTGACAGGGCCACTGCACATGAGGACTTGCACATCTGACATCTCCATGACCCAAGAAGTACCTTTGATGTCCAAGGCAAACGTGGGGTATTGCCCTAGCCACAACCTGAATCCATTGTAAGTCCTCAGTATCTAGCTGTACAGTGGCAGTAGCCAGTAGTGCTTGCTCTAAAGAATTGATTTCATCATTTCAGAGTCCATTTCAGGGGCCAAGTTTCTGAATTTAATGAGAAAACCAATCAATAAACAAACACTGATATAAATTTTCCTAAGAAATAAAGGTAGTTACAAAGAATCCCTTTAGAATTGAAAATATGCTTATGCATAAAGTATTGTGCTGCTGTTGTCCAGTCGCGAAGTCCTGTCTGGTTCTCTGGGACCCCATGGACTGCAGCACATGAGGCTTCCCTGTCCTTCACCATTTCCTGGAGTCTGCTCAAACTCATGTCCATTGAGTCAGAGATGCCATCCAACCATCTTACCCTCTGTCACCCCCTCTCCTCCTGCCCTCAATCTTTCCCAGCATCAGGGTCTTTTCCAATGAGTCACCTCATTGCATCAGGTGGCCAAAGTATTGGAACTTCCGTTTCAGCATCAGTCCTTTCAGTGAATATTCAGGGTTAATTTCCTTTAGAATTGACTGGTTTGATCTCCTTGCAGTCAAGGAGAGAGTCCAACACCACGATTTGAAAGCATCAGTTCTTTGGCACTCAGACTTCTTTATGGTCCAGCTCTCTCTCTCACACACACACGCTGTGTGGAACAAACAGCAGAAGAGCTTAGTGGCTGACAATCAGATTCTGTGAATCTCCAATTACCTCAGCAAGTCATTTACCCTTTCTGTGCCTCAGTTTCCTTATTGGTAAAATGGGAATAATAAAATTACTTACCTCTGGGGTTATCGGGCTTCCCTGGTGGCTCAGACAGCAAAGAATCTGCCTTCACTGCAAGAGACCTGGGTTTGATCTCTGAGTTGGGAAGATCCTCTGGAGGAGAAAATGGCAACCCATTCCAGTATTCTTGCCTGGGAAATCCCATGGACAGAGGAGCCTGGCAGGCTCACAAAAGTCGGACATGACTCAGCAACTAAACCACCACCACCCTACAAGCTACCTTTTCAAAACTCTCTGGATCTGCTTCATCTTTTTTAAAGTCTTCATGCTGCAGTTCTCTTTTGTACAAAGTATCCACAATGGTATGGAAAGGGAATGTGTAAACATCACAGGCTGAACAAACAATTCTTTCAGGAATACAATATTTCTTGGAGGTGTTCCTGACCCTGCTTGGGCAGGAGTCCTAGGTTAGTGTCTGGAAATCAGAATCGCCCCCCAGTCACGGTGGGTTGTGGAACCCCTCCCCTCTCTCTGATCTACTGTCATCTTCTAGAACCTTCACCTCATGTGGCCTTCTGTTCCTTCCTGCTGCAGGAATGGGCTCTCAGCAAAGGACGGTGATTTCTTCCCATCGCCACCCCTCCCTCCTATGGTTAATTGTCTCCCCATCCTCTTTCCAAATGTCAGCCTCTTTATGCATTACTGTCAACTTGGAGAGCCTTCCAAAACTCAAATCTCATCAACTATTGTTTTCTTGCTGCTTTTAAAACTCTTCAACAATTTTCCTGAGTTTAATTCACAGTTGCTTGTTAAATATTTGCTAAAGCCTGTTGAAAAAGGTGCCGCAACAATTCGACCACTCCCTGTTTTTGTATTCCAATAATTTCAGCAGGAAGAAAATTCCAAAAGCAATTTGAGTAACAAAGGCAGCCTTTTCCCTCAGCTAAATAATTGGCTTTGATTTTGTATTTTCTTCCTACTAAGTATTCTACCATACAGCAAGGCTCTGAAAAGGAAAAGAATGTGCCTTTTGGAAGTTTCATTTACTCTCATGCAAACAACTGTGAAGAAGTTGTCTTGAAAGAATCTGACTCCAGTTTTAGATCCTTTCACTGTGGAAACCGCTCAGTGTCTGGAATCCTCTCTGCCTGCTGCTCTAAGGACCCCTGCCATCTCTTCGTTGGCCAGGGGCAGTGCCACATGTGGACTTCTGCATCTGCTCAGGCATAATTACAACAGTCCTCTAACTCCACGTGGAGGCTGCATTCTTTCGATGGAGTTACTTTATAAACACAACTGTAGCAAATACAGTGATCAGTCTGCGACTTGCTCCAGCTCTCAAGCAGACCAAGGTGCAGAAATGTTGTACCCGGTCATGTGAGGCAATGGAAATGATTCTTTCCTATTTAAGTTTAGTTGCTTTAAGAGGTTCTGGAGATAGGATATTGCAGTAGAAGGACGTTGAACCCACCTCCTCTCACGAAAATCACAGCTAACTGCTGAACACGTTTGGGGAAATGCATTGACTGCTACAGCCCTGCCTTATCAGGCACCACAGTAACCATCTGCATGAGTTATTTTATGACAGGAGGCCCCGGTAAGGAACACGAAACTAACAAGCAACCACCAACCAAAGGGGTTTGGGAAGGGTCCAAAGGAGACACCAGGTGTCCTACCACCTCCCAGAATCCTTCTCGCTGGCATCCACCTTGGCTGAGCAATGCGTGCACCACCAAGAAGGACCCTGAGTCAGAGACACTGGCCAGAGACACCCCGGAAACTAACATCACCATAAAATCCGAGGCTTCAAGCCACATAAGAGCAGTCCTCCTGGACTGCCTTGCCCTCCTGCTCTCCCCAGGCGCCCCTTCCCAATAGTGTCCCTTGCTTTGTCAGCATGTGTGTCTCTATGGACAGTTCATCTCCCAGTGTTAGACAAGAGCCCCCTTTTGAGCCCTGGAAGGGGTCCATCCCCCTTCCTGCAACAAACCGTCATCAATTAAAAAAAAAAAAAAAAAGATTGGAACCTACTTATAGTCTCTTAGAGCCAAGAAATAGTGTCCTACTTAATATCTGCTGGGGAGTCGCTCAGTCGTGTCCGACTCTTTGCAACTCCATGGACTGTAGCCTACCAGGCTCCTCTGTCCATGGGATTTTCCAAGCAATAGTCCTGGAGTGGATTGCCATTTCCTTCTCCAGGGAAGAGGAGTAAACTGTAGAGTCACCTGAGCATTGATAAACCCATCAGCATGTTCTTGGCAGAAAAATGACTAGTTTCAAGTGGAAACTTGGTTATGAGCTCTAACAGTGAAGTCTGGTTTTGTGTACCAGCACACAGCAAAGTACGCCACATAAACAAGTTTCCAGTCACGGGTTATATGATCCACATGTGTGCCCGAAACCCTAAATAAAAATAACCTCGGGAATGAGGATTTTCCCCTAAGGTAACAGCTTTTAGCCTTGATTGCTGGAATTGGAGAAGTATTCTCTGACGGAAAAATAGAAAACAAGTGTGGGGGAAGGATTTCCAAGTAACGAAGGAGAATCTCTGAAGAAGGAGGAGGGGATGAAGGAGAAAGGGAGGGCGCTGGGGTTGGGGAGGTAATTCACAGTCTGAGGTAGTTGATTCTTCCTATAAAAGCCAGAAAGGTCTCCAAAATCAGTTTTACCATCATAGACGTTATCACAGACCAGTTGCATCTTCAGAGAACGCTCCAGTCATGCTTCTGCGCAGAAAAGGCACAGAAGATGTGAAGTCTGGGAGATGAGATGGCAAACGCCTCTGTTTCCCTTTTAGACTCTGAACCACCATCTACAGAGGTTAAGAATTCTCCAGATGACTGAGTGAATTTGGTAATGCTGAAGGGACCAGTACAGAGCAGCAAGGTGCCTGGAATGGCAGTACTGAGCAGGCACTCTTCAGAGACACGAGGATCAGGTCCGGGTCAGGGCGTCCCTCGGCCCACACTCCTGTCCAGGGCCTGCCAGACCCTGCTCGGGAGCCCTGGGAAGTTAAGACAGAGACTGGGGGTGGTGTGTGAGCAGCACCACACGTCTGTGCATCCTCGTGCAGAGATGTCACACCACCAAAGCGCAGGCAGCTTATGCTGCGATGTCACTGTCATGTTTCTCAGCCCTTTGCTGATCATCCTTAAGTCACCAATTAGAGCACTTCCTCTTCATTTTTCTTACAGAGCTACTGATGTTGGAACCTCATGAAATTTGTAGTCATTCCCAAGTAATAATAATAAATATAATGACATTAATAGTCAACACTCTTTGAGTACTTAGCAAGTGCCAGACACCCCTCAGTTCAGTTCAGTCGCTCAGTCGTGTCCGACTCTTTGCAACCCCATGGACTGCGGCACGCCAGGCCTCCCTGTCCATCACCAACTCCCGAGAGCTTGCTCAAATTCATATCCATTGAGTCGGTGATGCCATCCAACCATCTCATCCTCTGTTGTCCCTTTCTCCTCTCGCCTTCAATCTTTCCCAGCATCAGGGTCTTTTCCAGTGAGTCAGTTCTTTGCATCAGGTGGCCAAAGTATTGGAGTTTCAGCTTTAGCATCATCCTTCCAGTTAATATTTAGGACTGATTTCCTTTAGGATGGACTAGTTGGATCTCCTTGCAGTCCAAGGAACTCTCAAGAGTCTTCTCCAATACCACAGTTCAAAAGCATCAATTCTTCTGCACTCAGATTTCTTTATAGTCCAACTCTCACATCCATACATGACTACTGGAAAAATCATAGCTTTGACTAGACAGACCTTTGTCGGCAAAGTAATATATCTGCTTTTTAATATGCTGCCTAGGTTGGTCATAGCTTTTCTTCCAAGAAGCAAGCATCTTTTAATTTCATGACTGAAGTCACATCTGCACTGATTTTGGAGCCCAAAAGAATAAAGTCTGTCACCATTTCCATTGTTTCCCCATCTAGGAAACACCCCTGGGAGCCTTTTATATATAAACTCGCTTATTCCTATAAGGTAGATACTATCATAATTCTTGGATTCTAAGACGTATTTTGTCACATTTTTCTTGTCTTTGTAATCAGAACACATCTTGCAGTAAAGGGCACTTTATAGTCACTGCCAGACCACAGTCATGATGTGGTTGTCTTTGCTTCTGCACACACAAATTTGGTCAGAGCTGTTTATTTTGTTGCTTTAGTTGAGTTATTTACATCATAGTTACTACATGCTCTCTTTTTCTTTCTTCAGGGTTTATAAAATAAGGATGGCTTATAGTGAGTGGCATGCCACATTCAATGAACTGCAGTGTTATTATCTTTGGAACTAATGTTACAGAGTTTAAGCTCATACTGCTTGTAGGGTAAGGGAGTTAGAGAAGGCGAGGTTTGGAAAAAGAACCAGATCGGCACTGTACAGGAACAGATCCCCTTTAATGAGGCAGAAGGGGCAGCAGTCAGATTGGTGAGCTGCTGCACTAACCCAAGAAAAAGAGTAAGTATATATAGGCATGTATGTGGAAATCTACTGTCTTAAGGGGACCTGTTCTTCTCCAAGGTTGTTCAGAGTAGTTGTCTCTTAAAAGGCTGGGACAAGGAATTCTGGAGATCAGCCAGAGGCTGGACCGGTTGGGAGCTGGGTGTAATCAACCTTAATGTCCATTTTTCTTTCTTTGGGTGAGAGAGTTCTTTGTTTTGCATAGAATGGTGGGAGTTTTAACTCCAGCCTATTTTGAGCCATGTAACTTCGCTTCACTGCTTGTTGCAGGACAAGCCAATAAATTGAGAGATGACAAGTTGTTGGGGCAAATGAATAGTGACTTTAGTTGCAAAGCCAGCAGACTGAAGATGGACTAGCATCCCAAAGAACCATCCTCTCTGAGTTGTCAGGCTTCTTTTCTACTAGATGGGAGGCGGTGTGGCTGGTTGTTGCTTCTCTCAGTGTCCCACTCCATTGTTCTTGCAGCTCTCCTCATAGGTCAGGTCATGATGCTCCTATAAACTTCCCATCAAGACAAACATTATTCTCTGTTCGGCAACTTTTTCTCTCTCTATGAATGGAAAGTGTCATAGCTTTAAAAGTCAGAGCCTTGAGGATGGGCTCTCCTGTGTCTTTCTGGCTGCAAGGAACAGTCTTTTAGTGATTGCTGTGCTGTGCCAAGTCTCTTCAGTTGTGTCCGACTCTCTGTGACCCCATGGACTGCAGCCCGCCAGGCTCCTCCATCCATGGGATTTCCTAGGCAAGAATACTGGAGAGGGTTACCAAGGGATTGAACCCACATCTCTTATGTCTCCCACAGTGGCAGATGGGTTCTTTACCACTGCTTCTGCTGCTACTGCTAAGTTGCTTCAGTCGTGTCCAACTCTATGTGACCCTGTGGACGGCAACCCACCAGGCTCCCCTGTCCCTGGAGTATCCAGGCAAGAATACTTGAGTGGGTTGCCATTTCCTTCTCCAATGTATGCATGCATTCTAAGTTGCTTCAATTATGTCCAACTCTGTGTAACCCCATAGACAGCAGCCCACCAGGCTCCCCTTTCCACGGGATTCTCCAGCCAAGAATACTGGAGTGGGTTGCCATTTCTTTCTCCAAGTAGTGCCACCTATTAGCGATTAACTCATAGCAAAAGCAAAAGAATACAAAGGTTTAAGTAAAAGACAAAGATCAAATATGAGTCGGATTTGTTCTTCCCTAGTACATACAGTAAGACATGAGTTTAGGGAAAATGCCCAATTAGAAAAGACCCTGATGCTGGGAAAGATTGAAGGCAGAAGGAGAAGGGGACAACAGAGGATGAGATCATTGGATGGCATCACCGACTTGCTGGACATGAATTTGAGTAACCTCCGGGAGTTGGTGATGGACAGGGAAGCCCGGCATGCTGCCATCCATGGGGTCTCAAAGAGTCAGACACAACTGAGCAACTGAACTGAACTGTCCACTATGCTATTCTGCCAGACAGAGTGAGATGTACGACACTTCATTCACAAGGGCACCCCCAACAGAGAGAGATGAGCCCAAGTTTACCTTTACAAATGCCCAACACAGGAGTTGCTATTTCTCTAAAAGCTAAATTCCTGTGAATGGCTTCTTTCCACTGCCCCAGATATGGTTAAGGAGACCTGCAAAGGGAAAGAGCCATGGTCAAAGGTCATTGGTCCTCCTGAGGAAACTGTGGACAGTGCCCACTCCCAGGCCCTCGTGGTGTGGATGCAGTGGGGGGAGCACCTCTATGCTGATGCAGCGTGTGGGCGGTGGGCCATACTGTCCACTGGCAAAGCCATTTAGCCCAGTCTGTGGTAAACAGAGCGGTAATCCCTGCAGAACAGACAGACGTGCTTTGTCACCCACTGTGACACTGTGCGGTTCCCGTGCTCAGCAGCCGCACTTTGATCAGGAATGTGTCGGCATGCGTCAGCCAGAATCCTGCACGTGGACCTATCTCTGCCCCAGGAGCAAGGACAGATCATCACTGCCTGAGAGAGGGGGGCAGGCCTCAGGAAACCAGCCTGTTAGTTTAGTTAACTGCAGATCAGCCTTTTCTTAAAAAAGGCTGTTGTAACTTAACACACAGTAGATAACTTCTTACAGAATCAATCATTTAAACTTTGGACAGGTAGTGATTAAGAAGGGGGCTTTCCTGGTGGCTTAGATGGTAAAAAACCCTCCTGCGATGCAGAAAACCCAGGTTCAATCCCTTGCTTAGGAAGATCCCCTGGAAGAGGGCATCACAACCCACTCCAGAATTCTTGCCTGGGGAATCCCATGGACAGAGGAGACTGGCGGGCTACAGTCCTTGGGGTTGTAAAGAGTCAGACATGGCTGAACAAGTAACACTTTCTTTTCACTTCATCCTTTTTTTTTTTTTTTTTAAGAATTAAATGGACTTCTAGCAACATATAGGATAAGTGTGGTGATTACATGAAAAGTCCATGTATACAACCAAATGGCAGATACACCTCAGCCCAGGGCCTATGTGGTGTGGGGACCCAGGCAGGATGGCATTACCTGTGAAGCTGGGAGGTCTCTGGGAAAATGCCAGTTTCCTCAGGTTTTGGTCTATTTCATTTATGGGAAATAGGTGCTACCCTGTTGTATACACTCCTCTCCACAGACATCTTGACCAGTACATTTCCATCCTAGGTCCTAATGTTTGAGAAAAATGTTAATTGGAGGCGGATGGAGCATTTGATTTAAGTGCTTCATTTGTCCCACTATTTTCTAAGGGAACAAGGTAAGGTGCTACCTCAGATCAGAGATGGTCTTTTCACTTAAACAGCAGCTGCACCACAGGAAAACAACCCATAGAACCTCTCTGGTATGAGAACTACTGAATTTGGATTGCGTTTCTTTCCAATTCCTAACAGGCCAATGCAGGTAGAAAGATGAATCCATTAACAAGGCGTGTCTCTCCCACACCGAGTCAAAGTAGCTTTACTACCACCATATAATAGACAGTGTATACCTGTAATACTTATATTGCCAATTAAAAAATTAATATGCATCTAGTCCCTTTCATCTGTGGAGCTTAACATCTGAACATGCATTCATCTAGCGTACTGTGTAAAATGGCTTTAGCTCGTTGGAATTTAGAGGTGTATCTTCCAAGGAGACCTGGAGGCCACCCGTAGCCTTCCAGTTTGGGGTCCAGCTGCCCACATGCCCCCCTACTTCTCTGGGAGCATAGCCCCACTCTCCACCAGCTGCCTCCCGAATGCCCCCGGGGCCTCATTGGTCCCTGACTCCACTGGTCTCCCTCAAGTTCTCAACTGTCACACATGTGTTTCTCTTCTCCTTTTGATGGTTTTCTGGCTTCCAGATTGTGACGAATCATAAAGAGATTAAACCCAGATGAAACCTGTCTTTCATTACACTTTGCTCAGGTTGAAATGTTATTTTTGTGCGTCTGTGGAATCAGAGTAAACTGTGACCCAAACTGAAGCAGAGTTGGGTCCACCCTCTCCCGTGCCCACGCTGCACATCAGCTGTCTTTTGTCCCCTGACCTCGTGTTGGTCTCAGAGGCCAGCTTGCCCCCAGGTAGGTTTACAGAAACATGACTTGGTTCCCTCTCAGTGTTAAACACAGCCCACACCTGAGCCAGCACCTCTGCTTCAAGCTGCAGGTGATGGATGATGAGGATGGGAAACCCTGCCAACCTGGGGCTCTGAGGTAGAGAGTGGTCCTTAACCCTCACCAGGTGGCTGTTTAGTCAGTCAGACACAGTCCGCGAAGCTTAGATTAGCAGAGCAGTGAGCAAGTTTGAAGTCAGGTTAAAAAATTACCAAGGAAAATGAAAGCTCTAGAAAGAGAATCAGAAAGGGGCACCAGAAGTTGCTCCAAGGAGAAAGGAGCAGAGACAGCAAAGCTGGGGAGCAGAGTGCTGGGCCGGCAGGAGCCCTGGGGCCATGCAGGTCCAGCGGGGACCCCGGGGGTCCGTTAACAAACAGCCTCCCCTGGCTGCCCAGCCTCCCCGGGGGCTGCTCCCCTTGGCACTGACCACAGCCCTTCCCAAGCGCAGGGCGACACTCATGGTTGGCTCTGTTGACTTACAGCTCAGGAACCAGGGACATGGAGAAGCACCCCCTGGGTCCCTGTGTCTTCATGGATCAGAAAGGAAACCTGCACACATCCCTTTGGCCCAAGATGCCACAACACTGCAGCTGAGGTTATAAAAGTACGGCACTTTTGCCCTGTGTGGGGGGGCCTTCCTTCCCCTCCTTCACCCCTCTCTCCTGCCCCAGGACATGACCTGCATGGGCCACGGCAGACTCCAGGCTCTAGTGGGTGCAGCCCCCAGGGAGCCCTGGCAGGGGAAAGGAGAGGAATTCAAGGTACTTAGACCCCTGGCTTCCTCCCTACGAGCTTAGCCTCCACCCAGCGAAGGCCCCCTTAAGGTAATGGTGTGTGCCTGGTCTCGAAGCTGCTCCTCCCTGCAGGCAGAAGGGTGTGACCATCTGCCCAGCAGTCCTTGGTGATGCATCAGCCCTAGGGTTTCCTGAAATGCTGACACCTTTGGATCCATCCTTTCACGAAACCCTCTTGTGTTATCTGGGATGTGGTGTGTCCTCTCCTCCTAGCTGGGACCACAGTGACGCGTGCTCCTTCTGATGGCCCATTCCACCCTTAGAAGATGATCCATTGTCCTCTAACCCAGTTACGGCAGCATGAACAGGTCCTGAAACCCTGTACCCTGAGATTGCTAAGTTCTGGGCGACTCATGGCTCAGAAGTGATTTTTCCAGCTCTTTACTCCCTATCACATCTCACTGTTTTAGACTTTTGAATTAAACTTCCACTCCAATTCTATTATTTGGTAAAAGAATCACATTGATGTGAAGGTGCAAAACACATTTTATGTCATTTGTGGAATGTCGTTGTTTGTACATTCTCTGTCAATTAGCCAAATAATGAGGAGCATGGAACTGAGCGTTATATATGCCTGGCATTTCTCCAAGGACTTTATATCCATTCTCTCTTCTAGACCTCACGAGAGCTCCCTGGGGTGAGTTCCACAAGTACCGCATCAGCATCTTATATGGGGGAAAACTGAGGCTGGAGGAGGTGTATAATCACACAAAGACACAGCTGGTTAATGGTGTATCTGGGGTTACCAACACCAAAAGCTGGCTGTTTGGCAGCCTTGCTAATCCTTGGTGGTTTATGTATTGAATATTTGAAGTGGTGTTTTGTACACCTAATGGGGCATGACAAACCACCCCAAAACTCAGTGATTGAAAGCAACCATTTGTTGTCTGCTTCCACTTGAGGACTTGGCCACTGCAGGTGAACCTTAGACATCGTCTCCGAGTCTATCCCACTTGAGGACTTAGCTACTACAGGCCGAGTCCTCAAGTGGCCAAGACATCATCTCTGAGTCTGTTCTTCGGACAGAGTGGACACCAATGCAAGTACAGGACACAGCAAGCTTTCCCCTCCAGAAAATTAACCTGGTAAGTTGCTAATTCAACTTGCCTCTGATTTATTAAAGCCAAAGAATTATCATTTAATGTGAAAAAAAGTTGAGATATTTCATGTTTAAAAGCTACCTGAGGTCCAGGTCAACCACAGCTTCTCTGATGGGAAGTCTCAGGGGACAAAGACAATCACAAAACTGAAGGAGGTGGGTGAGATTTTAGGTCAAATAATTACCAAAGAAATGACTGAGTACTAACAATTTTGTTTTCCAAAATGAAAGCCAGATTAAATAAATGAAAATAAATCTTTAAAGAAATCAAAGCAAGATATATATCTTCTTTACCTAAAATATTGGCCCAGATGTTTATTTTCATTTTAAAGAAGACTGGCTTCCATACAGTGTGTGTACTTTTCAAAGTAGGTCTTCCCTCATAGCTCAGTTGGTAAAGAATCTGCCTGCAATGCAGGAGACCCCAGTTCGATTCCTGGGTTGGGAAGATCCGCTGGAAAAGGGATAGTCTATCTACTCCAGTATTCTTGGGGTTCCCTTGTAGCTCAGCTGATAAAGAATCTGCCTTCAAAACAGGAGACCTGGGTTGGAAAGATCCCCTGTAGAAGGGAAAGGTTACCCACTTCAGTATTCTAACCTGGATAATTCCATAGGGTCACAAAGAGTCAGACACAACCGAGCGACTTTCACTTTCATGCTTATCAATCATTTTAAAAAATATTTTTATTTCAGCAGCTGCTGTGGTCCTCAGGTTCTGGTAAGAATAGTTCCATTTTGGAAGAATCAAATGAAATCTTGGATGATGATTTACTCTCCAGAAGAGTAGATGAATTTAATTGTACAGAAATGGAAAAGTAACAGTTAATGCTAACTTATCCACTGGGCTTCCCTGGTGACTCAGATGGTAAACAATCTGCCTGCAATGCAGGAAACTGGGTTCTATCCCTGGATTGGGAAGATCCCCTGGAGAAGGAAATGGCAACCCACTCCACTATTCTTGCCTTGAGAATTCCATGGACAGAGGAGCCTGGCAAGCTGCCATCCATGAGGTTGCAAAGAGTCAGACATGACTGAGCGACTAACACACACACAATCTATCCACTGCAGTCAGCAACAGAGGACAGCTAGCTAAGACCTCAGAGTGGGAGCCCAGTATCTTAAACAATAATCTCAACCTTCTCAGTAAATAAATGTCTCATTGCAAATGGCCCAGTGGCCTTCCTCTCTCATGTTATTGAAGGACTGTCGCATGGATTAGGAATATGCTTTTCAGGAGATGAACATTTATAAATACACCCTGAGGGTCAAGTTCTGTTGAGTGTCTGAGGTACAGGACTTGGTCCGTCATCCAGGAAGCCTGGACTTTCAGGAGACAGACAGCACTGCTAGCTGTAATTGCGGGTTTCTGCCTCTCAAGAGATATGATCGTCTCCCTCTCTGGCCAATTGTAGGGCTTGTGGAAGTCCAGAACATGCCCAAGGGCTGCCTCCACCTCTCTCCTCACTCCCTGGGCTCCTCTTTCTCCAACTGAGGCTTCTGTGCTGCTCCAGGGACTCTAATGTGGGAATTCAGCATCTCCCCAGGTTCCACATTTAAAATGTTTTCCTTCATGAGCTTGATCATCTTCATAGAAGCTATTGTGAAACAGATGTGAGATCACCAGAACACCACAGTATATGTGAGCTAAGAGAGCAGATAACCGGGGATGAAATGACATCATGGAATTTCCCCAGATGTGCCTGTTCCTGGGCCCTCCCCATCCTGCTCTGGCCTCTCTGCACCCCTGCTCAGCCTCCCCTTCTCGCTTGGGTACTGACTTGTTTTCCTCCAATAGTCAGGACCACATTCTCGTCCTCTGAAGTTTTGGCACCATCTCTTTTAAAATTGAAGCATAGTTAATTTACAACTATGTGTTGTGTTCGTTTCAGATGTACAGCAAAGTGATTCATTATATGTATACATACATCCATTCTTTTTCAGATTCTTTCCCATTATAGATTATTACAAGATATTGAATATAATTCCCCATGCTAGATTGTAAATCCTCATTGTTTATCTACTTTATACATGGTAATTTGCATCTGTTAATCCCAAGTTCCCAATTTATCCCTCCCCCTGCTTTTCCCCTTTGGTAGCATGATTTTGTTTCCTATGTCTATGAGTTTATTTCTGTTTTGTAAATAAGTTCATTTGTATCTTTTTCTAGATTCCATGTATAAGTATTATCATATGGTATTTGTCTTTTTCTATCTGACTTCATTCAATCTGATCACCTCTAGTTCCATGCATGTTGCTGCAAATGGCATTATTTCATTCTTTTTCATGGTTGAGTAATATTCCATCATGTACGTACCATATCTTCTTTATCCATTCATCTGCCCATGAAAACTTAGGTTGCTTCCAGGTCTTACCTGTTGTAAACTATGAACATTTGACTGCATACATCACTTTGAATCAGAGTTTTGGTCTTTTCTGGATATCTGACATCTAGATATTTCCAACTGAGAATTCTCTCCATGGGAGAAATTCTTGTATAAGCTATAAAATATTATATATATTTAAATTTCCTAAATTTAAATATTTTATATTTAAATAGAAAATATATTTATATATATATTATTATATAATAATTATTATATATAATATTTGTATTTAAATATTCTCTCTAGTATCCATACTAATTCAAGGCATGAGCAATAAAAAATGAGATGTTTTATTATTAGTGATTCCTCACAGCAGGGAAATTTATTGATTTTATATATACAAGTATGTATACATATATATGAATGTATATAATTAGGGGACTGTGTGATGACTTTTCTTTTTCTACTATCTGTTAATATATTTGGTAACATGACTGTTTTAGAATAACAAGTAACATTGCTTAAAAAATACTAGATATAATTTTTAAATTGATGGTGATGAATCTAAAATTGATAGTTAGGCCCAGGGCCTTGTGATTACTTTGTTTGAACAAGTTACTAGACTAAATGTTGCCTCCAGGTCTCTGGTGGCTTCCCAAGTGGCACAGAGGTAAAAAACCCATCTGCCAATGCAGGAGACATAAGAGATTAGAGTTCGATCCCTGGGTTGGAAAGACTCCCTGGAGGAGGGCACGACAACCCACTCCAGTATTGTTGCCTAGAGAATCCCATGGACAGAATCCCTGTAGCCATGTTACCCCTGGCTACAGTCTTGGACACGACTGAGCATGCATGCATACCAGGTCTCTGGAGAGAACGTCGGGTGTGGATGTCATGCCCCCTTGAGCAGAGTGATGACACGGTGCCGCATGCTGACATGGAGCACCGGTGCAGAGTCATGAGGGTGTGACTCTCGGTGGTACATCCCCTACCTTCCGACCACCAGTGGCCTAAGAGCCTCCCCATATGAAGGCTAGACATGAACCAAAAGAACAGGCCACACTTTCGGAAAACTCACCAAACAATGAAGAACGCTGCTGGAAAGTCCTTCCTCAACTTAGTGCTGACAAAACACTGTCTGCATAGACATGTTGCAGGCCATCCGGTCAACAGTGACAGCTGCACTCCTGAGGGTATGTCCACCAGGAAAGCACTCCATCCCTGGGGGGACTCCTTCCTGCCTTGATGTGTTGAGGGTGAGGTAGGGTGTCTTCAGTGGGAACCTCCCCTCCCTAGCGCTGCTCTTACTGCAGAGAGCCCACAGGAAATAAGGTCTTGTCTGCTACAGGGTAACACAGTGCATTACTCATACCAGCCATCCTGGGTCTTGACTCACTGTATGATCTAACACCATGAGAATCGCCATGTATTACAAGAAACCAAGTGGCATGAACAAACAGGACTGATCCCAAGAAGCAGCCGAAGTAGCTTAAGGAGAATTTTAAGATTTTTTTGTACTCCTAGTTACCAATAAGGAGACAGATCGTTAGTAAAATAAAAATGCATCCTTTAGGGGAAAAAAGAATAGGACATAGTGACATTTGAAACAGAATTATGAAAATAAACATTTCAGTGGGTAGTCCAAATAATCAAAGACTAATTATCTCATATGAAAGGAAAAATAATGAAGGTTTTGAGAATGTAGATCACACACACAAAAAAGAGATGATAAATACAGACAAAAGGATATTAACTCCAGGGAGAGTCATGGGGCCACAGTCCATCCAGCTGGGAAAGGAGAAAACAGAGAAGATGCGGGGAAGGAAAACACTAAGAGAAATAATAGAAGAAAATTAGTCTTTGCTGAAGAAATGCAGGCGTCTCCAGACGCCTGGGGCAGAATAAATCTTACAAGACTTACAGAGCTCTAAAGGAAATCTCAAGATGAAAATAAAATTCTAAAGGCTTCTAAAGAATCAAAATCAGTTACCCAAAGGAAGACTCAGGCTAACACCCAACCTTTCAACAGAAGCACTGAGACCTGAGGGCAACCATGTTTCTGTCCACGTGTCTTAGAGCGAAGTCTGGAAGAATATCCATCAGACCTGCCGGAGCTCAGGCAGTAAAGAGGAAACTCACTTTTTCCGTTCTATCCTGCTATTGTTTTAATTTTTACAATAATCTTTTATTACCTTTTAATTCAATTATTTTAAAAGAAAACATTAACCCTGGCAGCAGTGAATAGAATTAATTGCTGGGGAGAGACTTGAAGCTGTTAAATCAATTAGAAGGTCATTATGAAAGTTGCCAGAAAGAAATGAAGGGAGAAAAAATCTAGAGCAATAGAAAGGAGAGGCCATCAAAGAACATTTCACAAATACGTTTGATGATTTGGTGAGTCACTGAAACTAAGAATAAGGTCTCTCGAAAAGGCCGTCAGATGTTTACCTTGACTTTGAGCTCCAGGGAAAGCATTCTCCTGAAAGGTCTGGCCTGGTCCGACAGGGAGGTGGAGCTGGGAAGGGTGTCCGGTGCCTGACAGCTGGGCCCTGGGCAGGGGGCAGGCCAACAGAGTGTGGTGCCTGAGTCCCAGGGGAAGCCCCCTGCTCAGGGACCAGGAGCCAGTGCCGGGAGAGGTCAGAGGGGGACAAGTCTGGGGAGCTTGATGTCACAGCTAAAGACAGGCGTTTTCAACAGTGGGGAAGGCTTTGCCACATCAGAAGTGAAGTCGCTCAGTCATGTCCGACTCTTTATGACCACATGGACTGTAGCCCACCAGGCTCCTCAGTCCATGGAATTTTCCAGGCAAGAGTACTGGAGTAGGTTGCCATTTCCTTCTCCAGGGGATCGTCCCAACCCAGGGATTGAACCCGGGTCTCCCACATTGCAGGCAGACGCTTTACCATCTGAGCCACCAGGGAAGCTCACGTCAGAAAGAAGAGTATAAATGCAATTTTTGGCCCCAGACAATGAGAAATTTCAGATGAATAAATATGTGAATGATCAAATAGTCTTTGACTCAACTAAACACAGAGTTTCAGAGAATAACAAGGAGAGACAAGAAGGCCGTCTTCAATGAACAGTGCAAAGAAATCGAGGAAAACACAGAAGGAAAAAACTAGAGATCTCTTCAGGAAAGTTGAAAATATCGAAGGAACATTTCACCCAAAGAAGGGCACAATAAAGGACAGAAACAGCAGAGACCTAGTAGAAGCATAAGAGATCAAGAAGAGATGGGAAGAATACATGGAATAACTGTACAAAAAAGATCTTAATGACCCAGATAAACACGACAGTGTAGTCACTCACCCAGAGCCAGACATTCTGGAGTGTGAAATCAAGTGGGCCTAAGGAAGCTCTGCTGTCAATAAAGCTAGTGGATGCAATGGAATTCCAGTAGAGCTATTTAAAACCCTAAAAAATGATGCTATTGAAGTGCTGCTCTCAATATGTCAGCAAATCTGGAAGACCCATCAGTGGCCACAGGACTGGAAAAGGTCAATCCTTATCCCAATTCCCAAGAAGGGTAGTACCAAAGAATGTGCTAACCATCAGACTTTCGCACTCATCTCCCATTCTAGTAAGGTCATGCTTAAAATCTTGCCTGCTAGGCTTCAGCATTATGCAAACCAAGAACTTCCAGATGTCCAGTCTGGGTTTAGAAAAGGCAGAGGAACCAGAGATTAAATATCCAACATTCGCTGGATCATAGAGAAAGCAAGGGAATTTCAGAAAAACATCTACCTCTGTTTCATAAACTATGCTAAAGCCTTTGACTGTATGAATCACAACAAACTGTGGAAAACTCTTAAAGAGATGGGAATACCAGACCGTCTTACCTATCTTCTGAGAAACCTGTATTCAAGTCAAGAAGCAACAGTTAGAACTCTGCATGGAACAACTGACTGGTTCAGGATTGAGAAAGGAGTTTGACAAGGCTGTTTGCTGTCATCCTGTTTATTTAACTTATACTCTGAGCACATCATGAGAAATGCTGGGCTGGATGAGTTACAAGCTGGAATCAAGATTGCCGGGAGAAACATCAACAACCTCAGATATGTGGATGATACCACTCTAATGGGAAAGCAAAGAGCCTCTTGATGGGGGTGAAGGAGGAGAGTCAAAAGGCTGGCTTAAAATTAAATATTAAAAAATCTAAGATCATGGCATCAGGCCCCATCACTTCATGGCAAGTAGAAGGGGAAAATGTGGAAGCAGTGACAGATTTCCTCTTCTGGGGCTCTAAAATCACTGTGGATGGTGATTGTAGCCATGAAATCAGAAGATGCTTCTTGGCAGGAAGGCTATGACAAACCTAGACAGTGTTTTGAAAGGTAAGGACATCACTTTCCTGACAAAGGTCCATATACTCAAGGCTATGGTCCTTCCAGTGGTCATGTACGGTTATGAGAGCTGGGTGGTAAAGAAGGCAGAATGCCAAAGAATTGATACCTTTGAACTGTGGTGTTAGAGAAGACTCTTGAGAGTCCCTTGGACAGCAAGGAGACCCAACCAGTCAATCTTACAGGAAATCAACTCTGAATACTCATTGGAAGGACTGATGCTGAAACTGAAGCTCCAATATTTTGGTCACCTGATTTGAACAGCCAACTCATTGGGAAAGACCCTGATGCTGGGAAAGATTGAGGGCAGAAGGAGAAGAGGGTATAAGAGGATGAGATTGCTGGATGGCATCGCCAATGCAATGGACATGAACTTGGGCAAACCCTGGGAGATGGTGAGGGACAGGGAGGCCTGGCATGCTGCAGTCCATGGGATCACAAAGAGTTGGACACAACTGGGTGACTGAACAACAACAAATAGTCTTATGTAATATATTGCATGGTTCATCAGGCTGTCTGAATGTGGGCATCTCTTCAGGACTGAGGGTCTATGACCATCTTAAGACAGACAAGGGTAGAAACTTTTTTCTGGCTGACACACTCACCAGACTTTCAGTCAGAGGCAAACCCTGAGGGGTGGGTCTCCAGAGCTCCTGGCTAAGGTCAGACCACATCCCAGGGTGCCCAGCCCCCTAGTGCAGGACCCAGGGACCAAAGCCAGCAGGAGAGGACTAGAACCAGAGAGGGGCAGCAGGGGTCAGAGGACATTGGAACTGCAGCCCTGGGGTCCTCTCAGCCCTCCTCGGTCCTCCTATTGTAAGTGGTCACCCACTTAATGTTTCCCATAAAGGGCAGTGTTAATCACTTATGTTCCCAAGATCTACAATCTGTAAAAAATTCACATGGATGGATTCCTCTTATTTCTTTTTCTGCTCTGATTGCTGTGGCTAAAACTTCCAAAACTATGTTGAATAGTAGTGGTGAAAGTGGGCACCCTTGTCTTGTTCCTGACTTTAGGGGAAATGCTTTCAATTTTTCACCATTGAGGATAATGTCTGCTGTGGGTTTGTCATATATAGCTTTTATTATGTTGAGGTATGTTCCTTCTATTCCTGCTTTCTGGAGAGTTTTTATCATAAATGGTGTTGAATTTTGTCAAAGGTTTTCTCTGCATCTATTGAGATAATCCTATGGTTTTCATTTTTCAATTTGTTAATGTGGTGCATTACATTGATTGACTTGTGGATATTGAAGAATCCTTGCATCCCTGGGATAAAGCCCACATGGAAGCAACCCAGATGTCCATCAGCAGATGAGTGGATAAGAAAGCTGTGGTACATATACACAATGGAGTATTACTCTGCCATTAAAAAGAATACATTTGAATCAGTGCTAATGAGGTGGATGAAACTGGAGCCTATTATACAGAGCGAAGTAAGCCAGAAAGAAAAACACCAATACAGTATACTAACGCATATATATGGAATTTAGAAAGATGGTAACGATAACCCCGTATGCGAGACAGCAAAAGAGACACAGATGTATAGAAGAGTCTTTTGGACTCTGGGAGAGGGAGAGGGTAGGATGATTTGGGAGAATGGCATTGAAACATGTATAATATCATATGTGGAATGAATCACCAGTCCAGGTTTGATGCAGGATACAGGGTGCTCAGGGCTGGTGCACTGGGATGACCCAGTGGGATGGTACGGGGAGGGACATGGGAGGGGGGTTCAGGATGGGGAACATGTGTACACCCATGGTGGATTCATGTTGATGTATGGCAAAACCAATACAATATTGTAAAGTAAAAAAAAAATAAATAAAAATACTATGAAGATATTCCAAAATACAGTATCTGTGCTTAAAAAAAAAAATTCACATGGAGAAGACCAACACTGTTCTATCTGTAGTATGATGAAAGACAACTGTGTCTCTCAAACAACGTAACAGGAGAGGTGGTTCCTTCATAGTTTTTAGGTTTTCTCATTTTCATTGAACATGTTTTCTCTTCTAAATGTCTCTAGTATGTGTTGCTAACATCACATGCCTGGTTCTAATCATTTACTATCCCTGTGTTGTCATTTTTGGATCTTACACATTTATTCTTCCCTCTAGAGTATATACCATCCCTGGTGGCTCACATGGTAAAGAATCTGCGTGCAATGCAGGAGAGCTGGGTTTGATCCTTGGGTTGGGAAGAGCCCCTGGAGAAGGGAATGGCTACCTACTCCAGCATTCTTGCCTGGGATATCCCATGGACAGAGGAGCCTTGTAGGCTACATTCCATGGAGTCACAAAGAGTTAGACAAGACTAAGTGACTAACACTGGAGTATATGATCCATGCTTTATGCTCCTTTTAACCCTCTAGAGCCCCTAGAACAGTGTCCAAAACATAATAGGTTTTTTCCTGCTAATTGTCATCTATTTCATTACCTTAAGATAAAGACCGCTGAGAAATATTCATAATACTATTTCCCTATTTATATTTTATAAAAAAATATAAATATTTTAATGTATTTTAATGTACATAAGAGCTCTTGATTTTTCATAAGGATTTCTTAACTAGAAAGTTTATTACCATTTAACAGATGGATAAACTAAGGTTCAAAGAATTCAATGACTTTTTCCAAAAAATTCAGTATTAACACTTCAGTCTAGATTTCTTGAGTCTTCACTGGGTTCTCCTCCTACTATCTGAGCTGCTATTTACTTTCTGGAATAATTGAGATTCAGGAAACTAAACTTCATGTCATAGGCCAAGGGTTCTCAGGAGGTGGGAGTGGGGGTAGGGTGGGGGGGATGTTGGAGTGTGTGCATATATCACGCTGCAGTGTGTCATCACAACAGAGAGATGTTTGTGGCACATAGTGTAAACATCCCAACACTGGAGGCAGGAAAGTGAGGGACAACCAGGTGGGACATCCAAGTGCTGCTCATCCCCACTGGAGAAACTCAGCAAGGTTAGGCAAACAAAGGGATCATAGTCACCCTGCAACTACCTGACAAATAATCTTCCCTATGATCTGTATCAAAATCTGCAAAATAGTCATTGAATACTTTTAGCCATTATCCTTTTTTTAACTGAAATATAGTTGATTTACAATGTTGGTTAATTTCTGCTAAACAGCAAAGTGATTTGGCTATACACATATACATTCTTTTTTATATTCCTTTCCACTGTGGTTTATTCCAGGATATTTAATATAGTTCCCTGTGCTCTACAATAGGACCTTGTTGTTTTAGCCACTATTCTTAAAAATATGGTAAGCACATGAGGGCTTCCCTGTTGGCTCAGACAATAAAGAATCTGCCTGCAAAGTGGGAGACTACATATGAAAGACAAATGTCCAAAAACTGGTCTCAGAGAGTGTGTGTTACAGGAGGTGACAGAGCAAAGGCAGTGGACTCAGCCCACAGTCCGGGCTCATGTTCTTTCTATAGAAAAACACAACCAGTGCATCACCCCATAAATAATCCCATGAGCCGCATGTGTATAATTTACAAGACTTGAAAGACTTGCTCCTTGGAAGAAAAGCTTTGACCAACCTAGACAGGGTATTAAAAAGCAGAGACATCACTTTACTGACAAAGGTCCGTAGAGTCAAAGCTATGGTTTTTCCAGTAGCCATGCACAGATATGAGAGTTGGACCATAAAGAAGGCTGAACGCCAAAGAATTGATGCTTTTGAACTGTGGTGCTTGAAAAGGCTCTTGAGAGTCCCTTGGACAGCAAGGAGATCAAACCAGTCAATCCTAAAGGAAATCAACCCTGAATATTCACTAGAAGGACTGATGCTGAAGCTGAAGCTCCAATACTTAAGCCACCTGATGCAAAAGAGCTGACTCATTAGAAAACAGCCTGATGAAAGCAGGAGGAGAAGGGGACTACAGAGGATGAGACGGTTGGATGGCATCACTGACTCAATGGACATGAGTTTGAGCAAACTGCAGGAGACAGAGAAGGACAGGGAAGTCTGGCGTGCTGCAGTCCATGGGATAACAGAGTCAGACATGTCTGAGTGACTCAGTTCAGTCACTCAGTCATGTCCAATTCTTTGCAACCCCATAAATTGCAACATGCCAGGCCTCCCTGTCCATCACCAACTTCCAGAGTTCACTCAAACTCACGTCCATGGAGTCGGTCGGTGATGCCATCCAGCCATCTCATCCTCTGTCGTGCCCTTCTCCTCCTGCCCTCAATCCCTCCCAGCATCAGAGTCTTTTCCAATGTGTCAACACTTCACATGAGCTGGCCAAAGCACTGGAGTTTCAGATTTAGCATCATTCCTTCCAAAGAACACCCAGGACTGATCTCCTCTAGAATGGACTGGTTGGATCTCCTTGCTGTCCAAGGGAGAGTCTTCTCCAACACCACAGTTCAAAAGCATCAATTCTTCGGCACTCAGCTTTCTTCACAGTCCAACTCTCACATCCATAC
>NW_011494888.1:3206528-3207075 GCF_000754665.1 Bison bison bison | reverse complement strand
ATACATGACCACTGGAAAAACCATAGCCTTGACTAGACAGACCTTTGTTGGCAAAGTAATGTCTCTGCTTTTGAATATGCTATCTAGGTTGATCATAACTTTCCTTCCAAAGGGTAAACATCTTTTAATTTCATGGCTGCAATCACCATCTGCAGTGATTTTGGAGCCCCAAAAATAAAGTCTGACACTGTTTCCCCATCTATTTCCCATGAAGTGATGGGACCAGATGCCATGATCTTCATTTTCTGAATGTTGAGTTTTAAGCCAACTTTTTCACTCTCCTCTTTCACTTTCATCAAGATACTTTTTAGTTCCTCTTCACTTTCTGCCATTTCTCCCAGCAATCTTGACTCCAGCTTGTGCTTTTTCCAGCCCAGCATTTCTCACAATGTACTCTGCATATACGTTAAATAAGCAGGGTGACAATAAAGCAGCCTTTACGTACTCCTTTTCCTATTTGGAACCAGTCTGTTGTTCCATGTCCAGTTCTAACTGTTGCTTCCTGACCTGCATACAGATTTCTCAAGAGGCAGGTCGGGTGGTCTGG
>NW_011494888.1:3205986-3206428 GCF_000754665.1 Bison bison bison | reverse complement strand
AAGATCTTTTTGTACAGTTCCTCTGTGTATTCTTGCCACCTCTTCTTAATATCTTCTGCTTCTGTTAGGTCCATACCATTTCTATCCTTTATCGAGCCCATCTTTGCATGAAATGTTCCCTTGGTATCTCTAATTTTCTTGAAGAGATCTCTAGTCTTTCCCATTCTGTTGTTTTCTTCTACTTCTTTGCATTGATCGCTGAGGAAGGCTTTCTTATCTCTGCTTGCTATTTTTTGGAACTCTGCATTCAAATGCTTATATCCTTCCTTTTCTCCTTTGCTTTTCACTTCTCTTCTTTTCACAGCTATTTGTAAGGCCTCCCCAGACAGCCATTTTGCTTTTTTGCATTTCTTTTCCATGCGGATGGTCTTGATCCCTATCTCCTGTACAATGTCAGGAACCTCAGTCCATAGTTCATCAGGCACTCTATCTATCAGATCTA
>NW_011494888.1:3205511-3205886 GCF_000754665.1 Bison bison bison | reverse complement strand
GATGTTTTTCTGGAACTCTCTTGCTTTTTCCATGATCCAGCGGATGTTGGCAATTTGATCTCTGGTTCCTCTGCCTTTCCTAAAACCAGCTTGAACATCTGGAAGTTCACAATTCATGTATCGCCGAAGCCTGGCTTGGAGAATTTTGAGCATTACTTTACTAGCGTGTGAGATGAGTGCAATTGTGCGGTAGTTTGAGCATTCTTTGGCATTGCCTTTCTTTGGGATTGGAATGAAAACTGATCTTTTCCACTGCTGTGGCCACTGCTGAGTTTTCCAAATTTGCTGGCATATTGAATGCAGCACTTTCACAGCATCATCTTTTAGGATTTGAAATATCTCCACTGGAATTCCATCACCTCCACTAGCTTTGTT
>NW_011494888.1:3204352-3205390 GCF_000754665.1 Bison bison bison | reverse complement strand
ATTTAAGTCTGAATTTGGCAATAAGGAGTTCATGATCTGAGCCACAGTCAGCTCCTGTTCTTGTTTTTGTTGACTGTATAGAGCTTCTCCATCTTTGGCCGCAAAAAATATAATCAATCTGATTTCGGTGTTGACCATCTGGTGATATCCATGTGTAGAGTCTTCTCTTGTGTTGTTGGAAGAGGGTGTTTGCTATGAACAGTGCATTCTCTTGGCAAAACTCTATTAGCCTTTGTCTTACTTCATTCTGTATTTCAAGGCCAAATTTGCCTGTTACTCCAGGTGTTTCTTGACTTTGTACTTTTGCATTCCAGTCCCCTATAATGAAAAGGACATATTTTTTGCGTGTTAGTTCTAAAAGGTCTTGTAGGTCTTCACAGAATCGTTCACCTTCAGCTTCTTCAGCGTTACTGGTTGGGGCATAGACTTGGATTACTGTGATAGTGAATGGTTTGCCTTGGAAACGAACAGAGATCATTCTGTTGTTTTTGAGACTGCATCCAAGTACTGCATTTCGGACTCTTTTGTTGACCATGATGGCTACTCCATTTCTTCTGAGGGATTCCTGCCTGCAGTAGTAGATATAATGGTCATCTGAGTTAAATTCACCCATTCCAGTCCATTTTAGTTCGCTGATTCCTAGAATGTCAACGTTCACTCTTGCCATCTCCTGTTTAACCACTTCCAATTTGCCTTGATTCATGTACCTAACATTCCAGGTTCCTTTCTGAGTGACTAGATGACAACAAAAAGGACTCCAAGCACCTCAGAGTCAGTTAAAGACTTCACTTCATCCAGGTTGTTTGTGAGTCCCTCTTGATGTGCCTTCATAAAAGGAGAGTCAGGTAGAACTGCCCTGAGTCTTAAGGGGAGAAGCTTTCTGCTCCTCTTTATTGGAGCAGTACATTCAATAATTGAATTTCCCCAATATGCTTACTCTCCTGCTTCTCTCACAAAACACCCCTGACTTCAGTTTATCCTTTAACTCAAATGAATGCCCTTTGCCCTTTCAGCAAAACAAAAGGAAACCACTGGCTC
>NW_011494888.1:3175209-3204228 GCF_000754665.1 Bison bison bison | reverse complement strand
CACCCCCACCCCCAGCCAGGTTGCAAGAAACCTTGCAGCAAGCACTCTTGGCATTTAAGGTGTGAAACTTCCCATCTGATTGCCTCTCCCATTATCACCTCCCTGTATTAGCTTCTAAAATGCTTAGTGTTGACAAACACTTCCTAGAGGCTAGCATCTACAAACTGTCCTTACTGCAGACATTTCTTAAAATGAGATGCCTCTGGGGATTTTTTGTGCTGTTTAGGTAAGAATGCAAAAAGAAGGTGCGTTTGAGGCAGGAGAAAGCAGCCCTCACCTACAGCCCTTAACATGTTTGCCGTGACAAATCTTTGACTCCATCAATTGATAAAATGTTTTCAAACATTGAAACAATTCTTCTACATTTAATTTTCACTTAGCAGTTCTGGGAATGTGTTAATTTGCTTTCTGCTCATCTGGATATGGAGCAAATTGTTTTTCTGGAATGCTCTATAAACCAACATGTATTGATTTATATTTCCAATTAAGAAACCTTATAATTATCTTCTGTCAACCAGCCAAGAACAGAAATACCTCCAACTGAATCATACTGACACAAATACTGAGACCCTCAAGGTTTGGCATTTCTACTCACCTCAGATAGGACTCCAAAAATTGTGATGATTACCCAAACTCTTGAAACATCTTGAGTCTGCAGAATTTGGCTAGCAATCTTGTGGGAACAAGCTTTTTCGCAAGAGCCCAGTACATCTGCTTCAATTCCTGGCTCAGAGTCAAACTACAAAGGCAGATGAAAATGAGAGAGAAAATGTTATCTACTTATTTCAAAGCTTCAAAAATGGGTGACGGTTCACACGGAGAACTTTGTTTTCTTTAGAAACCAGTTCAGCATAATTTATGCTTATTGCCACATTCGTGCATAACCTGTTTCTATTGTCAGAAATCCCCTTAAAGTGAGATTAACTGTTCAAGATACTTTCTGCGAGATATTTTATATTCTTGGATCCCTTCCATGTTTTAACACAGGAGAGTGGCAATATCAAAGCTAGCTGCATTTTTTGTTTGAATTGCTCTAATATATAGACTTTATAAGTAAATACTTAGTGAAATATTTACTTAAGTACAGTATTAAGATAAAGAAATAAGTAAGTTGAAGCAAAATGAGAATGATTGTGGATAATATACACAATTGTGAAATGTGCCTCCTGATTGGAAGTACAGAACCAATTTTTCTGAGTCAGTTGACAATCCACTCCCTCTTTCCTACCTCAAATACAGTCAAATGTTTTAAAACCCTTGCCTTTAAAATGAAAAAGTGAGTCTACAAAGAGAACCTGAAGATTTCACAAAAAAAGTCATGACAGTCATAGTTCAGGTCAAATAGATTTTAAAATTATGAAATTAATTTTAGCTCTAGACAGTCTTTGAAATGGCCCGTGTGTCAGTCCTACCTGCACTGTCCTGTCACAGCTTGTTCTCGATCTGCAGAACAGAAGCTGTCACACGAAGGTGAACATAAAACAAATCTTAGTTTCCTATTGAATTTCAAATTACACCAGGGATATTTTTGGAATAATCCCAGTCCTTTAGGGAAAAATCTTCCTAATGTAAGCCACCCCCACTCTCACCAAAAAATTCTCATCTTAGGGCTATAAGAAACAGACCTTTCCCGAAGATCTAGATAAATGTATAATGTACGCCGAAGCTATTAAGAGTTTTCAGAATTGACATTTGGGGTTTAAGTCTTAAGCCTGCTAAGGCCCTACCGAAGGGGAGAAGAATTCTACTGACCTCATTTGTTTAACTTTCACAACGGCTGTGCTGTCCCACTTTACAAATGAGGAAAACCGAGGCTCAGAGAAGTAAGGAACTTGTCCCCACGTGTTAGCTAGGAAATGAGAGAGTCTAGGTTCCACTGTCGCAGTCTAAGGGGGTCAGGGAAAATCTTCCACGGCCTCCATGGAGAACGAACTGACGGGACACGAGCCCTCAGGCTCAAAACCAACTTGGGCGTCCTTCCCGAGCTCCTGCCTATTTCCAGCTAAACAGGCTGCATGTACTCGGGGTCACCATCCTCTGTGTGGAGGAAACCATGCTGCACCGCAGGGACTCTAACGCTGAAGAAGCGCACTTCTCTCGACCAACCGTTACAACCAAGCCCTTCCAGGGCGAGAACCGGCGGGGGATGAGTTCCTGGCTCGCAGACGCTCCGGCCGGCCCACAGGCCTCCCCACAGTCAGGGCCCCGAAGGGGCTGTCCAGGCCGGGACTTCAGCAGCCGTGCACGTGCCGGCGGGGCTGGGGATGAACGCGAGGCGCGCCTCAGAGTCCACAGAGTCTGCCGACTCTCAGCGCAGGGGTCAGCTCTCCCCACGCCCCGCCCCGCTTCCGGTCCTGAGCAGGGCCTGACGTCCGCCCTGTGACGCCCTGTGACGCCCGACGTCCGCCCTGTGACCGCCCTGTGACGGTCTGCCCTGAACGGGCTTCAGGAGGGAGCGACCCTGCCCAGGGGTGACCGTGATCTGACCTGGGGCTAAAGACACACGGACAACTTAGAACGCGTTCCGGGCCTCCCTGGGTTTGTGCATTTTCCAGCATTTTCCAGAGAAGAGCAGGTTTGTTTGCGTTTTCTTCACATTCTCCCTTCTTTGCTTCCTCGTTTACCTTTTAATGACTCCTTAGTATTGAAGGGAAGGAAGTCCCTCCCTGGCTCAGCAGCACGCAAGCAAGCGCCTGTGTCCCCACTTCTCTGCGCTTCCATGGGAGGAGGGGCTTGTTGTGGTGGGAGGAGCTTCCTGCAGGTCTGGGCGTGAAGGCTGTTGTGGCTCAGTCGCTCAGTCGTGTCCAACTCTTTGCGACCCCAGGAAGAGCAGCACGCCAGATTTCCCTGTCCCTCACCATTTCCCAGAGTTTGCTCCTGGCCATTGCATCAGTGAGGCCATCCAACCATCTTGTCCTCTGTTGCTCCCATCTCCTCCTCCTGCTGTGAATCTTTCCCAGCATCAGGGTCTTTTCTAATGAGTCAGCTCTTTGGATAAGGTGTCCAAAGTACTGGAGTTTAGTATCAGTCCCTCCAATGAATATTCAGGACTGCTTTCCTTTAGGATTGACTGGTTTGATCTCCTTGCAGTCGAAAGGACTCTCAAGAGTCTTCTCCAACACAATAACTCAAAGGCATCAATTCTTCACCACTCAGCCTTTTTTATTGTCCGACTCTCACATCCATACATGACTACTGGAAAAACCATAGCTTTAACTATATGGACCTTTTTTTGGCAAAGTAATGTCTCTGCTTTTTAATATGCTAAGGTTTGTCATAGCTTTTCTTCCATGGAGCTAGTGTCTTAATTTTGTGGATGCAGCCACTGTCCACAGTGATTTTGGAGCACAAAGAAATAAAGTCTGTCACTGTTTCCATTGTTTTCCCATCTATTTGCCATGAAGTGATGGGACCAGATGCCATGATCTTCGTTTTTTTCATTGGCCTTCATTTTTGAAGGCCTTTGGCACCAGAATAATCTGGACTCCACAGCACGGAGCTGGAGTTTTTCTTTGGCCCTGCTCCTCTCCCCACCCAGCCCTCCTCCCCTGTTGCATTGTTGTGAAAGGACTATCCTTGTCGTGGAAACTGTTGACTCATGGTGTAGTCTGTAGTTGTCTCTGTGTCCCAACTCCCTGGGGGCAAAGCCCATGGCACAGTCTCCCCCTTAATGAGCGTGTTCATTTCAATGACATTTATACTGAAAACAATGGAAAATGCGGTACAAACGCACAGCAGCATTTATGCAGCTATGCAGACTCATTGTTACTTAGGGTGCAGTTCTTAATTCAGCAGGGATTTGTTGTTGTTCAGTTGCTACGTTGTCTCCTACTCTTTGTGACCCCACGGACTGCAGCACACCAGACTTCCCTGTCCTTCGCTATCTCCTGGAGTTTGCTCAAACTCCTGTCTATCGAGTCGGTGATGCCATCCAACCATCTCATCTTCTGTCACCCCCTTCTCCTCCTAGCCTCAGTCTTTCCCAGCATCAGAGTTTTTTGCAATGAGTCTGTCTTTTCCAGTGAATCAGCAGTAATTAAGTTTCATCAATGTATCTGCCATTTTGACTTTTACTTTTTTCCTCTAGTTTTGCTTTTCTGCCATTGTTCAGATGAGCATTTCCAACAACAAAATCAGAGTCCTCTTCTAGAGCTAACGCGTGGCTTTCAGGAGTCCTTGTCCATGACAGCTACAACACCCATCCTTAGAGCGTGAGCCCTGGTTTGAAGGGCGCCCTTCCACCCGGCCATACACACACCACACCAAGGCACCCTCCAGCCTTTCCAGCCTTGGGGACAGACCCCAAGTCTGCACATGTGCATCACGGCTGACACTGCAAGGACTTGAGTTCTCAGCTGACACATCAGCGCTGCTCAGGCTTCCCCGTGCTGGGAGGCCAGGGTGACTTCACATCTCCGGGACTCTTTGGGCACAAACACGCCACAGGCGCCTCTGGACCACCACCATCCAGCCCAGCAGAGGCCAGTGTCATCAGGACAAACGCAAGTCTGCTCTCTCAGATGGGGCTGTCCAGGCCTCGGACAGTTAGGCTGTGAAAGGGAAGCAAGCGGTGGTTTCTAGAAACAACCCACAGCTCCAACTGTCTCCCCCAGGAGTTGTTTCTTTTCCTTTTCACCCTCTCTGGTTTCCAAAATTCAGAATCCTTCCCTAGAGTCTAAAGCCTGAGCACCTAGCCATAAATGACTATCTTCTTTACTTTCTTTTACTTGAGCTCAAGGTTGTCAAGTTTGTTTCTCTTCTGCTTCCTCCAGATCAGAGGAAGCAAACTGTATCAAGCTCATGGCCACCTTCCTCTCCAGTGCATCCAAAGCCCTTTGTGAATCCTGTTCTCTCAGCTGCCCCAGCTCCATCCCATGTGTACGCCATTGCACTGTTCTTTCCTGATCTCAAAGATTGCATTGTGTTAACCCCCAGTATTCATTTGTAATGACAGAACAACCAAGTTTACTTAAGATGCATTTTCCATCTTCAAAATAAAGAACAGTTTCTATTCATACATGGTTACAATGGGGAAGGGGGAATGCTCCCACACACTGCAATTTGAAATGGGCTAATTGCTTGAAATAAGTTAAATGTATGAATTAGGAAGCAGCCATTTTCAAACCCTTTATTTTCCTGGTTTAGCAGAGGAATAAAAAGACACTTCAATGTCCAAGTCCATTCTGGAGAGAATGGCTCCTGCCTGGGAGAGTTGGAGTGGGGGGGGGAAGGAGTCTTTAGTACTGCCAAGAGCGCATGGGAACAGCTTCGAATGTGCACAGGTTGGCAGGGCTGAGCTGGGGAGCCAGGCTGGAGGACAGTGGGCCGCCATGTGCCGTAATGGGAGAAACATGTGGAGTCCCTCAGGAGGGGAGGGGAAGTGCCGGGAGCCCAGAGCAGGGGGCCTGAGAGCACATCAGCAGACGGAGAAGTTCCCAGAGGCAGGCCGGCAAGTAAAGTGTCCTGAGAAGGGGATGTCTGGTTTTCAGTTTAAAATTCCTACTGCTCTTGCTCCATCAACCCTCCTTGTCTCCCCAAACTATCAGTAACATCTCTTAGCACCAAAGAGCCTCGTGCATGTGGGACTCTGTGGAAATCAGAACCAGAAGCCAAGTTCACGGGTTCTGCAGAAAGGAGACTAGGAATAGCCCAGTGGGACCCTAGGATTCAACTCCAAAGAGGCAAGAGCTCAGAGCCAGAAGTGATGGGGAACATTCCACCCCTGTGAACTCACAGCTGTTCTTAAGGCCATAGGTGCTGGTGTAGGACGGGTGCTCCAGGAGGACCTGGGATTTGAGGGTGCCCGGGGTGTGGGCTGACAGTACTCACCCTCCTCTGAACAAGCGCCAGTCTGGTCACTGTCCTCTCAAAAACGGTAGCTAAAGCAGAGTGTGACATTCTGATGGCTTCCCTCCAGCTCAGAGAAGAACATGGGACTTTTCTCAGCTCCTGGAAAGACCTCTCCTCCCATCAGTGCTAAGAAAGCCACCCGACTTTGCATTGTGTTTCCATCCATCTTGTGCTTATCTCATAGTCGTACATTTAGTTCACGTGAACAGGCTAGGGCCCCCCCGCCCCCGCCCCCCAGAGCTGCACTTTAATTTAAACTGAAGACCTCATCTTCTTCCCCATTAAATTCCACCTTTGGGGTTTTCTTGGCTGTCGTTCCAAGCTGCTGAGATATTTTAGAGTTCTGATTCTGCCACCCTTGGGTCAGCTGCAGATCTGACAACAGGCCTTCACCCTGCGGGAAGTCACCAGTGTGGTGGGGAGGGGAGGACGGATGCCCACCGCGTGCTGGGCACTCACTCAGCCTTTCTGCACCAGTTTCCCCACTCATGAAACTGAAAGGCTAACCTTACCTCTGGTAAATGTGCCTGGAATTATTGTGAAAACCAAGTGGGCTGTGTGTGTGCACGTGCACACACACATGCAAAAGCTTGCAAAATCAGCTTTTTAAGCTAAAATAATTGTTATGTAAATGTATGTATTAATAGCAACCTTAGCAGCCCCTATTCTGGAAGAGCAAGAGACACTGGGGTGAGCACTTGGAGAATGTGGGGCCTTCAGAGTACCCAGAAACTTCTTCCCTGAACCTACTAGACCAAGTACACCAGGGCTTGATGTACAAAAAAACTAAAGAGACACACGCATCTCCCCTGCAGCCATTGATGAGGAATTCTGAAAGATGAAAGAGGAGGGGAGAGTTCAGTCCCTAAGTGCCAATACTTACTATTGTTGCTCAGATTCAAAGGGAAAGAGCTGTTTCTCCGCTCTTATCAGATGAAAAAAGGGGAAAGGAATCATTTCCCTCTGACGCAGGAGAGAAAAAAAGAAAAACAGGGAAAACTAATGCTCTCAGCAGATCTTGTTTTTTATACTTCTTCATTTTCTGGTGTATCCAGAGGAAAAAAGCGATTGTTTGAGATGATTTTTGAAGACGTAAGTTCTTCCTGGTGATTCATTTGCTCTAAAGAGAGACCCTGAGTGCGAGTCTCAGAAGACTCTCAGAAGAGGCTCAATCAGTCCCCCGCCCTAGAGGGTCTGATTGAAATGGCCTGGGTGTTATCCAGTGGGTGGGCCCAGTTGGGAGTCACTGTAGGAGAGAGAAAACTTCGAAAAAGTCTAAGGGGAGAGCTCTGAGGCAGAGAGTCCTGAGAAACAATACAGGAAAATAAAGATCTAGTGAAATCACTATAAAACACTTTCCTCCATGTTGGTTGTTTTAAAGATTCTTTAAAATTATCTTAAATATTTGTATTCTTATAGTTAACTATTTAAATACAATCTGGGGAAGCTGGTAAATAAAATGAAAGTTACCATTGAAGCTTGAGGAGAAAATAACTATCCCAGGAAAAAACACCCACCTGATGATTTAAACCACATGAATGCCACCTACTGTTTAATTAAACTGCCACATTCTATGCTTTTTGAGTGAATTTATTTTCTTTTGCAAAGATATTCCTGTAATACTTGTAAGTGATTGTAATATCACACCTCTTTTTAAAAAGTCAGTGTTACTGCATTCTAAGCCAAAGGCAGAAAGCAGTCAATGGAAAACAGATGTTCATCCTGGTGGGTGTGCAAACCATTTTTTAAAATCAGATGTTTCTGTGTAAGTGTTTGTACAGTCTCAAAACACAGATTCAAGCTAACGGTTTATATAGCTAAATGTGTGTTTGAGATGATAATGTCAATTAGATAAACACCATTTTTTAAAACAAACTACTTGACCAGTTGACCTTGTCTGTCCTTTATTCCCATGGATTTTTCAGATATCTAGTACTGCAGTATCTTGACATTTTGAACCCAGTCCAATCTTTCCCTCTTATTAAGATTTCACCCAACAATTTTTTTAAAATGAGGTATCCTATTTCTAGGGAAAAATATATCCCACAATTTATTTAAATATTCTGGTGAGAGATGCAAAACCAAAGTTATGCATCAAATGGTTATTCAGTTTAAGAGAAGGTACCTATTAGACATTTGTGGCCATTTGTTCAAGGGAAAAAATGAGAGTTGGAACTTAAAAACCAACTCACTAACCCTCAGAAAACCAAGGAGTTTCTAAATATCTTATTTTGTAGTGGCATTTGGCAAAAGACATAGCAATTCTATCCCCCAAATGAAGAAGGTGATCACGATGCTGATAATAACCCATGTATTTAGAATTATACTATTTATAAAACTGTTTTATACATTTATTCCTCCCAATATTCTTGTGTAAGCACCTCATAAATAGAGAAAAATCAGAGTAATTATATAACTTAGCCAGAGCCAATGCAAAACATTGGGGATTAAAGTCCCCAATTTTTTCTCAAAGCATGGTACCTTTCCCTGGTCCAAAATATCCTGTTCAGTGCCCAGCATAAATGTGGAGCCGGGATTCATGAAGGCTTGGGAAAAGGGCAGTGATCATAAAAGAGAAAGGGAGGAAGGTCCCCAGGCACAATACTAACCCAAAAGGGATGTGTCAATACTAAACCAGTTTCCTAGGTCTGTTGTCATTGGTTTTTCATTCACTAAGTCGTGTCCGTCTATTTGCGACCCTGTAGATTGCAGCCTGCAAGCCTCCTCTGTCCTCCACTGTCTCCCAGAGTTTGCTGAAGTTCATGTCCATTGAGTCGGTGATGCCATCCAACCATCTCATCCTCTGTCAGCCCCTTTCGTCTCCTGCTCTCAATCTCCCCAGCATCAGGGTCTTTTCCAGTGAGACAGTTCTTCGCATCAGGTGACCAAAGTATTGGAGCTTCAACTTCAGCATCAGTCCTTCCAATGAATATTCAGGGCAGATTTCCTTTAGGATAGACTGGGTGGATCTCCTTGCAGTCCAAGGGACTCTTAAGAGGCTTCTCCAGAACCACAATTCAAAAGCATCAATCCTATGTCTGAGTCAATGTCAAACCACAAAATCTTCAACAAGGTAGAAAACAAAGAAAAGTACTAAGTACTCCAATCACACCACTCACCAGAGAGAACTCCCACACCCAAGTCACTTGAGCTTCCCCAGCCTCAAATATCTTAGTTACTCTAGCTTTATCATCTTGGACAAAACAGAATAAAGCCTTTCAGGACACGGGGAAAGCCAAATGTGGAATTGAAGCAAAACTGACTTTTCTGTCAAATTGCAGCCATGAAATTAAAAGATGCTTCTTGGAAGGAAAGTTATGACCAACCTAGAAAAAGCATATTAAAAAGCAGAGACATTACTTTGTCAACAAAGGTCAGTCTTGTCAAGGCCATGGTTTTTCCAGTAGTCATGTATGGATGTGAGAGTTGGACTCTAAAGAAAGCTGAGCGCAGAAGAATTGATGCTTTTGAACTGTGGTGTTGGAGAAGACTCTTGAGAGTCCCTTGGACTGCAAGGAGATCCAACAAGTCCATCCTAAAGGAAATCAGTCCTGAATCTTCACTGGAAGAACTGATGTTGAAGCTGAAACTCCAATACTTTGGTCACCTGATGCGAAGAGCTGACTCATTTGAAAAGACCCTGATGCTGGGAAAGATTGAGGGCAGGAGGAGAAGGGGACGACAGAGGATGAGATGGTTGGATGGCATCACCAACTCAATGGATATGGGTTTGGGTAAACTCTGGGAGTTGGTGATGGACAGGGATGCCTGATGTGCTGTGGTTCATGGGGTCGCAAAGAGTCAGACACAACTGAGGGACTGAACTGAACTGATAAAACACAGTAGGTCCCTGGAACCAAAGTGAACTTCAAGGTGGAGATGTTTCTGAACATCCAATTGTCTCCATGCCAGACACTTGCCTGGACTTCTGAGACTGGACTCATCACCTGCCAAGTGGGTTCACTCGGCTATGGGTTTACTAATCGTGGGTTCTCAAAACCACATGTGTGTTCTGCAAATTTCTCTCTCTTGTAGGAGGAGGTCAGTATTTAGTTGTGTCTGCTAAGAGGCACATGTCATGAATTCTTCAATTAGTAATTTAGTCTTATTTTTCAGTTTGATGTTCTCCCCCAAATTCAGGTTCTTTCAATGAACTGGAATGTTTTACTTCTGTGCCACCATTACTTTGTGGAGGAAAAAATGGTTTATAACCAAGTATCTTGTTACTAGGGCGGAAGTGCATGTTTTGAGTTACAGGATAATTTGTCAACAGTGGTGTGTAGCCACTACAAAGTCCTCAGACACTTGAAGAAATTTTACATTTTCTAAATTCAGTGAAGGGAGTTTCACGTTATCTCTGCACTATAATTTGATTTTGTTACATTGTTTGAATTATTGTACCTGTCATAAACTTACTGCTGTTTTGCAAAAGATTATTCCAGTGTATCTTCATACCAGCCAGTTCAAGAGACAGTTGAATCATTGTATTCTTGCCTGAATTGAACAATCTTTTTTTCAGTCTCTATTACATTACTTTGCCAACAAAGGTCCGTCTAGTCAAAGCTATGGTTTTTCCATTAGTCATGTATGGATGTGAGAGTTGGACAGTAAAGAAAGCTGAGTGCTGAAGAATTCATTCTCAAGAAGACTCTTGAGAGTCCCTTGGACTGCAAGGAGATCAAACCAGTCAATCCTAAAGGAAATTAACCCTGAATGTTCATTGGAAAGACTGATGCTGAAGCTGAATCTCCAATACTTTGACCACCTGATACGAAGAACTGAGTTATTGGAAAACACCCTGATGCTGGGAAAGATTAAAGGTAGTAGGAAGAGAGGCAGACAGAGGATGAGATGGTTGGATGTCATCACCAACCATGAGTTTAAGCAAATTCCCGGAGATGGTGAAGAATAGGGAAACCTGGCATGCTGCAGTCCATGGGGTCGCAAAGAGTCAGACACGACTGAGCGACTGAACTGAACTGATTAATTTGATAGATTAAAAAGTAAATCCATTTTTATCTGCATTCTTTGAATATTAACTGTGTTTAGAAATGTTTATCAGTCTTCTGATTTTCTCTTTTGTAAATTGTTTGGTCAGGTTTTTCCCATCACATTAGTAATTTAAAGAAACTCAAGGCTAAAATTAGCAAGTGGTTAGCTACCTTTTTTTAATTGGCAGTATGACCTCATTCATAAGAAGGTTCCATGATTATACCTCAAACTATAAATCAAGAGTCACAAACTTTTGTGAGCAAGTTGAATTCTTGAATACTTCATGCATTAATTATTAAAAGAAACATGGTAGTGCAACTCCAGTAGCACTAAACTGTGACTGATTATCTTCTCCTTGAGGGGTACAAAACTGAACATAAATTTATTCGGACCTTCAAAAGCCTGGACTGCAGTTTAGATAAACCAGGGTGATGTTTTTGTTTTCACGTCCTTGTTTTGTGTGTGTGTGTGTCGTTTTGTTTTAATTGGATCAGGAAACTGTTGGCCACATTTCGCAACTTGCTGAAAAACAGCCAGTGTGAATAGTGGGTTTAGAGCAGCCGTTCCACAGATAGTGAACTGGTTTGCAGGGAGGAAGCCAAAGCTCGATCTGTGTTACAGGATGAAGCATCAGGCAGCAATGTTCCCTCAAGACCACTGCCAGGAATGGAAGACTCTGAGGCTGCAGTTAGCACTTTGGAGGAGGACGTGCGCTGCAACATTTCCATCATGCAAATAACACTAAGCTACCCCGGGTTTTCCTTTTGAGGCAGGAAGAGATGGGAAGTTTGGTTGGTTTTTTGAGTTGGTGAAAAAGAGGGAGATAGATTTAACTACAGACAAGTGTGAGATTTTATGTTTAAGGCAGTTTAATATTGAGAGACAATGAACCTGGAAACTTGAGCTATCTCACCCCACCCATGAGGTGCAGGAGCTCCACATACTGACTGGCCAGTGGAAGTCCATCCAGTTCATCTGCTCATTGTCCCTATTTGGAAACTCAATGGCAAACATTATCCTTCTCAGTACAAAATCGCAACACACCATAGTAAGAGAGCTGTGGACATCTTCAGGGAAATTTAAGAGCTAATACTCATTATGCATTAATATTTAATAGATGTTAGATATCATGCTAAAACAGGGCTCCCCTGGTGGCTCAGTGGTAAAGAACCCCCCTGCCAATAAAGCAGGTGTGGGTTCGATCCCTGGGTTGAGAAGATCCCCTGAAGGGATAAAATAAGCTACAAGGATATACTGTACAACATGGGGAAGATAGCCAATACATTGTGAATCACTATATTGTATACCTGTAACATATATTACTGCACATCAACTATGTTTCAATAAAAATCAGTCAAATGGACCAATGACACTTGAGATTTACCTTGTAAATTGCTGTGCAAGTTTAATAAATTCCACACAGTTTGCAATTTTAGCATGATCATTGTGAAGACACGATATCTAACTCTCAGACCTCGTCTCTTCGTGGCCTGTGGATGGAACAGCCTCAAGATCTGTCCTATAGATTAGAGAGAAGATGTGTACAGCCTCTCAGCACAACTCCCAGCATGTACTTTGTGCTCATGGGATGCGTACCTCTCAAAGAAGGAATGTCTAAGGAAGTGAAGGAGCTTCCTCTCTGTTCACATGTATCTTCCATTTCTTAAACACGTGTCTCCTGGAGGCAGAGTGTCTGAATGAGCACAGGCAGAGCACAGCAGGACGCCGTCAGTGTCTGCAAGTTCATCTCTGGTAGCAGGACTCACCCTGAAAGAGCCAGAGTACACGTCCCACACATGGGGTGGAGGACGTCCTCTGCCCTGGGAGTCACAGCTGAGAGGAACGCCAGCCTTCACAGCATCACAGCCCAACTCAGAGCCATCCACAAGGACTCTGAGAAAACAGGGACAAGCAAGCATCAGTGCCTAGGAGCAGGCATGGGGAATGGTGTTAGCGCGTGGGGCGCTACCCTGCTGCTTTCGTGCCCTCAAAGGCTGGGGTGTCCCACCTCTCTTGGGACCACTGTGGTAAGTCTACAAGAAATGGGCCATTCAGCTTGTGGTTTGCAGCTCTGCTTCAAACACGGGCGCCTCCCATGGAGTGCAGGGCAGCAGGACTCGGGGCACCCCTGCTCCCAGGGCTCTGCCTCCTGTTTCCATGACTATGTGCTCACCACATGTGGCCGTCTGAGGTTCCTTCATCTGAAAATGCTCAAGGATACCTGAGTCCACTCCAGAACACTTCACTCTTGGACTCTCCGTGCCGTGTTTCTCTGAGCCATCGCATCAGCCTCGGAGGGCCCAAGAGTCTTGAAATGACTTTTACTCATTTTCTTTGAAAACCCAGATAGGCAGATTTGTGACACACCCGCACTCGGACGTGACGTCTACCACCCTTGTGCACCAGGAAGCTGAAGCCAGAAAAGCCCCATCTAACACTTTGTTATAGATGTGAACGTGGAATTTCTCTGGAATGGCATCTGCTGTCACGACGCCAGGGGCTCATTGTAATCAGCCTTACAGAGGAAATGCCAAAGGAAGCAATAATGGTCTGCCGTGTATTGTAAAACATGACCTAGGTGTGTCTCAAGGGTCAGTGTAACTCCACAGAGCAACCGGAAGCCGCAGGCTGTGAGGTTCCCACAGGGCCAGCTGGAGGGGATGGGTTATCCTGTGATTTGATTTACTCCAGAGGAGTGCCGCTAGTCCCAACACCACACCGGAAACCCTCCCTCTAACTTGCCCTAGATCACAAATGCCTCTGACAACACAAGCAGAAGTGTTTTCTCCAGGAAAACACAGGGTTTCAAAAGAAACCCTGGGTTATGAGCCATAACAAGTTTTTCACACTTTATAGTTTCCGGTAAAGTACCTGCCTTAAGGTTCTTTTCATGCAGGGTGTTTAATCCCTGAAAATCAGGTCACTTTCTCAGGTTAGTGAGCCAATGTCATAGCAAGACTACGAGAAAATGGAGATGCTCAGGGCAGTTTTTCTGAAAAGAGGAGTGACTGGGATACAGAGCATGGCGTATTGGCCTAACCCTTCTGACAAAGGATGCGAAAACAATTTGCTGTTGAACTGGGTAAACCACGGCCCCACCCTGACACTGGATTTTTATCACTAGAAACAGAGTTATGTCAAAATTCAAACACAGCTGAAACATTGTAAGATAATGTGCTCAAATAGGCATGTTTCTCCTGAAGGTATTTATTGCCATGAAAATATTAGAGCCACTTGTAGCGAACTTTTTAGTCTCTTGAAAACAATATATAAGCATTTTACCTGATACTTACTTTAAAAATAGTTGAGTCCATGTGAACTTTAAGTAGCGTCTTTTAGAAATTTCAACATGTATTTTATTGAAGTTAATACAAGTGCCCTCAAAATATAATGTCAGGTGGAACTTGAAGGAGCATGGTGTTCAATGCAGTAACCTCAGGACAGGTGACCTGAAACAGGTTGTAGAATATTCTTCTGAAGACCTGTAACAAGATGTGTGGTTCCCTTTGATGTGGGGTGGTTAAAGGATCTGAATAGATCAGATTCACACACAATCCAGGACAGACGGGGTTTGTTGTTGTTGTTCTTTTTGTGTTAGGGTACAGCTGATTAACAATGCTGTGATAGTTTCAGGTGGACAGCAAAGGAATTCAGCCATACATACACATGTATCCATTCTTCCCCAATTCCCCTTCCACCTAGGCTGCCACATGAAACCGAGAAGAGTTCCCTGTGCTCTGCAGGAGGACGTTGTTGGTTATCTGTTTTAAATACAGCAGTGTGTACATGCCCATCCCAGACTCCCAAACTATTCCTTCCCTTCATCCTTCCCCCCAGTAACCATAAGGTTTTTACAGAGTATTGAGAAGAGTTCCCTGTGCTCTGCAGGAGGACCTTGTTGGTTATCTGTTTTAAATACAGCAGTGTGTACATGTCCATCCCAGACTCCCAAACTATTCCTTCCCCTCTTCCCCCCTGCAACCATAAGTTCCTTCTCTGAGTCTGTTTCTGTTTTGTAAGTTCATTTGTATCATTTCTTTTTAGATTCCACATTTAAGGGATGTCTTACAATATCTCTCTGTTTGACTTACTCCACTCAGTATGACAATCTCTAGGTCCGTCTATGTTGCCGCAATATTTCATTCTTTTTATTATTTTTTTTAATTTATTTATTTTAATTAGAGGCTAATTACTTTACAATATTGCATTCTTTTTAATAGCTGAGTAACATTCCATTGCATTAATATGTATGTACCACATCTTTTTTATCCTTTTCTCCAGACAGATTTCTTTTGAAACTTCCTCTGAAAGGTTTTCCTTACACTGGAGACAGTACAATTATCGGGACAGTGATTTTTAGTAACCAAATAAATGAAAAACATTCAAATGGTTTGAGTCATAGTACCTTCCCTAGGGGTGTCTGTGGGCCTGCTGTCGGGAGATCAGGGAGAATCTCACTGAACCTTTCAGACTTACATCCGATCACTATTTACTAAACACTCAGTAAGTGCTGGGCTTGCAGTGAGGACCAGGTGTGACCACATTGGGGAAGGCAGACCCAATCCTATCCCCAGAGAACTTACACTTAAATACGTTTTCACAGAAAGTGGATTTTCCATTTGTTTATCCAAGCTGGAAATGGACAAGGATTTTATTCTGTTGAAAAACACATGCACACACATAACGGTTCTGCCACAACTAGGATGTTGGTTGCTGTGATGGTTGTTTTTCATTGACTTGGCCGGGCTAAGGGAGTCCCAGAGCGCTGGTAAGGTGTCATATACGGGTGTGGCTGTGGAGGGTGTGTCCAGAGGAGACCAGCACTGAATCTGTGGACTCTGGGGGAGATCTGTCCTCCCCGGGATTGGGGAGTGGGGTAGGGAGGTGACATTCAGTCTTAAGGCTCAGACGGAACAGAGTGGTGAGGAAGGCTGAACTGTCTCTCCCTCTTTCTCCTCTTGAGTGGATGCCCATCTTCTCCTGTCCTGGACATCAGAGCTCCTGGTCCTCGGGCTGGCAACATGTTGTCATGTGGTGGCATGTCTCTGTATCCATAATTGCGTAAAGCGATTCACATAACGAGCCTCCTCTTTCAATAGATAGATGGATGAATAGAGGGTAATGGTAGATACAGATATAGCCTGTTAGCTCTGTTTCTCTGGAGAACTCTAATAGATACAGAGGGCTGTGATCTGAATGTTTGTGTCTCTCCAAAATTCCTGTGTTGAAAACCTAATGCTCAAGGTGCAGGTGGGGCCCGTGTGGGAGGTGAGAGGTCATGAAGGTGGGATTAGCGCCCTTCGAAAGAGGCCCCCATGCACCCCTCACCCCTCCCACCACGTGAGGACATGGGAACAGGGGCCCTCCACAGCCTAGGAAGGCCTCCTCAAAGCCCGGGCTCCTGTGCCATGGTCTTGGACGTCCCAGCCCCAGACAGTGGAAGTCAGCGTGTGTGTTGTACACACCTCCAGTTGTGGCCTTCTGTTAAAGCCACCCGGAGGGTGAGACGGCTGGTATTGTTCTGCCTGAGGAAGCGAGTTACCTGAGGAAGCTGAGGATGCACCATCAGTGGGGTGAAGCACCTGGGGCATCTGTGTGGGGTGCCCCTGTCCCCTGGGCCTCCCAGCACAGCTGCAGAGGAGCTGGGATGCAGGACCTCACTCCCAGAGCCTCCCCAGAAGGAAGCTGGGAAAGGCACTTGTGAACAGCTGGCCACTTGGTCAGGGTGGGCGGCCAAGTGACTGCTTTTCCAAAGTCATTTTTAAGTTAGAAAGAAATTGTTCAAAACATTTCCATGAGCCTCCCTTAATTTTTGACAACTTCCGTCCCTGCTCACAGATCCCTCCCCTTCTTAATGAGGGTCCCCAAGCCTCCCTCTTGGACTCAGTGGGGTTAGGTCTGAGATTCAAGACTATTTCAAGGGGAAAACCAGAGGAAAGAATCAGATACCACAACCTCTCACATCATGATTGACGGATTGCCCTACATAATTACAAAATCTCACTTAGAAGCCTATTCAGCCTTTGGAGAGACACAAACATTCAGATCACAGTCCTCTGTATCTATTAGAGTTCTCCAGAGAAACAGAGCTAACAGAAACCTCGCCTAAGCTCCGTCATCGTAACAGCCAGGTTAGTTTACAGATGAAGAAGCTGAGCCTCAGAGAAGCTGATGGGGAGCTCCCAGGTCATGGAGATGATAAAATAGATAGGAACTTGGACCATAGCCCTGAGCACCCCTTCCTGTGCCAGGGCCCTCCCTCCACCTCACCCTGAGGGACACCTCCCTACAGATACCACACCTCACTTCAGGTCCTTTATGTTCCTGGTGCTGTGCTGGGTGATTTAATGCATCATTTCTGAACCTGCAGCATGTCAGGTAGGATGCAGAGGCTGAAGAAGATGAGAAGTATCTCAGATTCCTTCATTCCTTCACCCACTACTGATGGGGCTGTGGGGCACCCAGGGGTCTTGCGGAACAAACCAGTTTGAGTTCTTGCCTTGAAGGAGTTATGATCTGACAGAGGACGGGGACAGCAAAAAAAAAAATAGACAAGTAAGTAAGTAGCATCATTTCAGATGGTTCTGATGCCTGAAGGAAAGAAGGATGATGCCTGAGAGAAAGCAGGGATGCAGGGTCCTTCAAGTGGCGTGTGTGGTCCAGTGGGGGAACATCCCTGGGGACTACGACTCAGCAGAGAGGAAGGCAGAAGAGGGGCGTCCTAGGTGGGATGAGAGGGGAAGAGAAACAGCTGGACAATGCATGGACCTAGTACTCTTGTTCTGGTTTCACTTGGAAATTCTAAGAGAGATACGTGACCTGAGGTTTCTCTTAGAATGGACATGTGGCTCTAGACTCTTAGGACAGACTGCAGGAGAGGATATGAGTGGGAAAAGATGGTCCAGCTAGAAATGGGGCTTACCATGGCTGTGGAGATGGGGAGAGCAGAGCTCCTCCTGATTTCTGGCGGCAGAGCTGGGAGGACTTCTTGATGGAGGGCAGGTGGCCATCAGCAGGGGCAGTTGAGCAGGCGGAGGATTGGGGGCAGAAACAGGACAGGAATCAGGGTCTGTTCAGATCCTATAAGCGATCTAAGCAGAGCCCCAGGGACATGGGACAGAGGGCCCTGTAGCTCAGCCTGGAGGATGGAGCCAGGGAACAGTCGGCAGGTGGACACACAGTCACTTAAGGAGCCACAGAGGTGCAGCTGCTTGAAAACAGCTGGACATCCTGGAGGGTATCTGTCCTAACATCAGACAGCTTTCACCCCATGTCAGTGATGGCAGCCACATCTTATCACAACCAGGCACACCCAGGAGCCCCAGGAGCCCTAGTTTGTAAAGCAGCTTGTTCATTTCCTCCCTCAGCTTTCCTTTGTGTTGTGTGTGTGCTTGGTCACTCAGTCGTGTCTGACTCTTTGTGGCCCCCGGGGACTGTAGCCCTCTAGGCTCCTCTGTCCATGGGATTCTCCAGGCAAGAACACTGGAGTGGGTTGCCATGCCCTCCTCCAAGGGATCTTCCCAACCCAGGAATCAATGTCTCCTGCATTGCAGGTGGGTTCTTTACCAGCTGAGCTACCAGGGAAGCCTTTATGTTGGTCATTTTAATATATGTGTAGATTTCAGGCGTGAAGTTCTAGCAAGAGAAGCCCATTCTTCCTCAGTTAAAATGCATGTGAGCAAGTGGGGGGTTCCCTGTCTGCAGATTCACACACATGAACGTTTTGCCTCCTGTGATGGGAATTACAATCAAGACCCCACGAAGGAGGCAGCTCAGCCCTCCCAAGGAAGGAAGCAGCTCCCCCTCCCAAGGCACTGAGTTCCGCCTGTGTCCTGCAGCAGCAGACTGACTGGGAGGTGACTCTAGATGTCCATGGGAGGCAAGCTGGCACGGGCCTCCACAGGATGAGAGGGGCCACGCTGTGCTGCCTGGGGCAGCATGTAGTTCAGGGCCCTTCTCCCAAGAGGCCGAGTGAGCATCCCCAGGCCTCCTGTTCTAATGTTGCTGCAGCCGGAGGTTGTGAGGTGACCAGGCCCAAGCTTGTCCAGGGTGTGTTGTCACAATCTCCTTATAATTCTTTCTGTAAAAATATAACTGCTTTTTTTTTTTTTTTGGCTGCACCGGTGGCATGTGGGACTGTAGGCCTCTGACCAGGGATGGAACCGTAACCCCCTGCAGTGGGAAGTATGGGGCCCTGACTGCTGGACCACCAGGGAAGCCCCTTAACAGTTTGTCACTCATTCATTTGTTCACTTGTCTGCTCTTTGGGGATCTGGCAGTCTCTGGAGCCTGGCACTCTGTTCAGCCCAAACAGAAATGTGAGGAAACACAGCTCTCAGGTTGTGGAGACACAAGATACAATCTGTATGTGGCCTAATAGGGAATAAAAATACAAGCCTGCCCACATTCTTGACAGAGACTAGTGACAGGAATCCCTGCAGGGATTAGGAGTTTGGAGGCTGAACCCAGGGATGGGGATCAGTGAAAACAGCGGGCTAGATAAGGTTGTATACTACACCCCCCAAGATTCCACAGGGATTTATGTAAGTGCTAACGTGAGGCCAGAGTCTTCATGTTTTTAGAGAAAATCATTCCAGATTAGACTGAAGTCCTGGGGCTCTGGACTGATCAAAAACAGATCCAGTCTCATGATCTTTGCTCCCCAGAAAAGCCACGTTTCCCTAAAGACAGCATTGCATTACCCAGGAGAAAACACCGGTCCTTCCACTGCTGTTGTTATTTTCCTGACCAGTGCCACCAGCATAACATCTACTCCTGCCCAGACTTGTTCCTTAAACAAATATCTGCTGAGAGTTTACCTGTGCCAATTGGACATTATCACAGGTTCTGAGGACGTGGCCGGGGACACTGACAGCCCGTCCCAGCCCTGTGCATGCAGGTGATGACCCACGTGATGCATGATGTGAGGAGGAACCCCACGGGCTCTGGCCACACAGACCATGCACACCTCAGGGGAGGCTTGGAGGCCCACAGACGAGATGTTCAGCCTCAGGCCTAGAGAGTCACCGGTGTGAGGCTGGAGGTGAAGTAGGATGCAGGGCCTTCATTCCAAAACCAGTCCAACTGGCCTGCAGCAGGAAAGCTCCAGAAAGGGCCTGGGTGAGGCTGGAGAGGCTGGTAGCCAGCTCCAAGGTCACCGAGAGGGTAAGGAAGCCACGGGCTTCCAGCAAGAAGGTGCATGGTCAGGGTTATACTCTGAAGAGACCATTCCTGGGCTGCAGGACTGTTGCTTCCCAGCTTTTCTAGTGTATTACGGAATCATTTGTTTTACCTTATCACTGTCTGCCACGGAGGAACAAAGAGGAGCTCAAAGAAGAGAATCTGTTTCGAATTGAAAGGAAAAGCTGTCATAATCAAAAAGCTGACTGCTTGCTCTATTTTTATATGCTCCATGAAATTTTATAGCACTGAGAAAATTTTATCTTCTAAATGTAGCCAAATAATCCTGGTGTCTGTTGCAGAGTTAGCGTGGTTTATGTTCTATAGTGCTTTTTTTTCCCCTTTCATAAAATACCCATAGAATTTTGACCCATCCTGTGACCAAATTCTGGACACAAAGGAGGTATTTTGATTATAATAGTGTGAAATAGATCAGAGATAAGGTAAGAGAAAGGCTCTGGCCTGTTAGCATTTAGCTAATCTATTTGGCCATCATCCAACAGAAAATTTTCTCTGAGATTGCGAGTTTCAGTTACTAAAAGCTAGTATATATTCAGAGACACCAATTTTAGCTCACACTCTTTTCTAGATTTAGACTTTGCTATAAACTTCTTCCAGTATTTATAGGGGGACATGTCCATGTCCATGTTAGTCACTCAGTCGTGTCTGACTCCTTGCGACCCCATGGACTGTAGCCCAGCAGGCTCCTCTGTCCTGGGGATTCTCCAGGCAAGAATACTGGAGTGGGTTGCCATTCCCTTCTCCAGGTTGTAGGGGGACACTTACCTATAATGACCAAATCTAAGTACCTGTATTTCTGAAATTGTATTGACCCATGAGTCCATGAAAACATAAACATGTTCTGTTTAATAAATACGGTTCTTCCTGCAGACATAGGAGGATGGCAATCTCCATCTTTCCTTCCAACCCCAGTTTTACCAGGTGCTGTAAGAATGTGCTGAGCAAAAGAGTTGTATGTTCTTTTTAACAAGGTACAGTTGGTTTACAGCATTGTATTCATTTCTGCTATACAGCAAAGTGATTCAGTTATACATATATATATTCATATGTATTCATACATTCTTTTTATATTCTTTTCCATTGTAGTTTATAATAAGATATGGAATATTGTCCCCTGTACTATACAGCAGGACCTCGTTTATCCATTCCATGTCTAATAGTTTGCATCTGCTAACCCTAGCCTCCCACTCCCTCCCTCCCCCACCCTTGGCTACCACAAGTCTGTTCTTTGTGTCTGGGAGTCTGTTTGTTTCGTAGTTAAGTTCATTTGTGTCGTATTTTAGATTCCACATAAAGTGATATCATATATTTGTCTTTCTCTTTCTGACTTACTTCACTTAGTATGATAATTTCCAAGTCCCTCCATATGGCTGCAAATGGCATATTTCATTCTTTTTTATGGCTGACTAGTACTATAGTGCGTATATGCACCACATCTTCTTTATCCAGTCACCTGTTGATGGACATTAGGTTGTTTCCATGTTTTGGCTATTGTAACTAGTGCCGCAGTGAACATTAGGGCACAGGTGTCTTTTCAAATTAGAGTTTTGTCCAGATAATATGCCCAGGAGTGAGGTTGCTAGAGCATATGTTTCTTAGTTTTTAGTCTTTTAAGGAACCTCTGTAGGGGCTTCCCTGGTGTCTCAGTGTTAAAGAATCCACCTGCAAGGTGGGAGTTATAGGAGATGCTGGTTTGATCCCTGGGTCGGGAAGGAGGGCACGGCAACACATTCCAGTATTCTTGCCTGGAGAGTCCCATGGACAGAGGAGCCAGGTCAGCTAGGGTCTGTAGGGTCGCAGAGTCAGATAGAACTGAAGCGACATAGTGTGCATGTGGAACCTCTGCCCTGCTTTCCATGGTGGCTGCACCAACTTGCATTCCCACTGGCAGTGTAGAAAGGCTCCCTTGTAACAGCGTGGTTGATAGAAACATCAGGATCATTCACAGGTGTGTTTCTCATGCACGCAGCATGAAGAGTGCCCATGTAGCCCAGGAGGCCAGCGAAGGCACTGAGGCTGCGGACGCGACGGACCCTTCCCTGGAAACCCCTTGTCACAACTGGGGAGGAGACTCAGGGAACAGCGGGGGCCACGCCCACAGCCGCTTTCTGGGGGGCTCCACCAGCATCAGCGCCTCACCTGCCCTGTCATTGTTCCTTGCGGCTCCATTTCAGAAATAGCCAGCTTTCAGTAGCGTCACTGGGTCCTCCTATGTCTGAGCTCAAGAGATCGCTCTTTTAATACCAGAAACTCCGCCTGTTGGGATGGCCTCTAAAAAGTGAAAGTGAAGTCACTCAGTCGTGTCTGACTCTTTGTGACCCCATGGGCTATAGCCCACCAGGCTCCTCTGTCCATGGGGTTCTCCAAGCAAGAATACTGGAGTGGGTTGCCATTCCCTTCTCCAGGGGATCTTCTTCACCTAGGGATCAAACCCAGGTCTCTGGCATTGCAGGCAGATTCTTTACCATCTGAGTCACCAGGGAAGCACCCCCCACCCTGGGATGTGCACTAAGGTTCTTTTCAATTATCCGAAAACCTTTTCATTTTCACTTAGAAAAATACCCAGAATGAGAGTGGAGAGTTCTCAGTATTCTAGCATAGAACTTAAAGCACCGTGGTCCCTTATGGTTCTGTAAGAAACTTTTATTATGAATCTATTATTTTGTTAGTTTTTATTTCTATTAATAACCAATAAGCAAATATATAGCAAAAAGTCCATTGTGCTTTACTTAAGTAGTGATAAAGAGCAAATTAGAGGTACATAGATAATTAGTATCATAGCGAATGATCTTTTTGAGGAATTTTACAGCTGAGCCCTAAGAGGCATCCTACTTGTTAAGACAAAGAATTGATTCCATTTTTCTCTTAGTATTTGGCACACTGAGATCATTACCAAAAAGTATTTGCTAAAGAATATCTAATGCACTTGTTTTCCTGTGCCTCTGTTCATTACATGAACTTCAACTGAGGGTCTAAAGAATCTTCACACAATCCCACAAAAATGCACTCACACTCAGTACAAGTTGAAAAAACAGTAGGGCACTTCTCTGAACACAAAAAGAAAAACATCTGCCTTTGAAGGTTTTAAAATCCTGCCTAAATTGGCATGTGCTTTACATTAGTCCTGTGTTGCTCAAACTTCCACGCATGTGTATGTGTACATGTGCTCACAAGGCTTGGAGATGGGGTGTGTGCCTGTACCTCTCCAGTCCAAGCTGCTTTCCTTGAAATTTTGGGAAATTTCCCTAATGTAAACCTCCACTAAGTAGCAATAATGAATATATGTATATATGAAGTGTATACTTTACATATACATGAAGGCACCAAGGAATGCTTTCATCATATTTTAGCAGGTTCTCAGAGTTGAGGTGGGTGAATTATTCCACTGTATTTCGGGTATAGGGTGCTTTGTAAGAAAGCAGTTTAGGGTGATCTTTTCAGACGTGCATTCCTGTAAGGGAAAACTCTCACTAAACAAAGAAAAGAAGTCATATCCTGGCTTGCTTTCTGCAGCAGCTGTTAGGGGGACAACAGAGAAATGTCTCCAAGTGGCTCTACTTTGTCCCAGCAGAAAGGTCTCTCTGTCACCTTCCTGGGTGAGCATTTTATCAGCACACACTCAGTGGAACAATAAGCGCCTTATCTGCAGAGGCCAGGTCCAGGCCGATGGAGGAGCTGGCAGCCGCCCCGTCTACATGGCAACGGGCAAATATTGTTCCCGGCGCCCGGGGACCAGTGTGAGGCCGGATGGTGCCGGAGGCGTTTCAATACCAGGAGCGCCGGTGCAGACAGACCCTCCTTACCTTCTCCTCTTGTGGATCCTGACCATTTCAAGATATGATCTCATCTGCTGACTGTAAATTCTCGGGGACTTTTATGAAGGGAAAATATTACTGATGCTGACGCCTGCATCAAGAACAGCCTAGGTAGGCGTTCAGTTCAGCCCATGTCAGAAGCGGTGTGGTGCTCGCCCATTCTTTGTGCAATTTCTAAATGTCAGGGTGTGAATTGATCCTGGTGATAACTTCTGCGATTATAGAAAGACCTGGAGTGGCTGAAATGATACAGAGTGAGCACTGCTGATCAGTGGACAAACAGGCAGCTTGTTCTGAGGGCCAGGCGGAAGCTGGGGCCTGCTTGTCTCTGGAACTTGGTGTGTAGGGGCCTCACCCTTTGCTGCTTTCCGGAGGCAGAAAAGGAAAACCCACCAGTGGTGAACTGAAGGAAGCTCAGACAGGAGCCGCCAGGGCTGGTTTCTCCTCATCATTGCACAGGCAACGCCCAATTTCATCCCGCCCTGCTGTGCCCGGCCTGTCCCCGTGTCTGTCCCATGTCCATCTGTCCCCTGTTCCCGTGTCTGTCCCCTGTCCCCATGTCTGTCTCCTGTCCCCCTGTCTGTCCCCTGTCCCCATGCTGATGTTCCTTGAAAACAAACTCCTAGATGTTCTGTGGACCTAAAGTGAATCTTAAATATTAGATTAAGTTGCCAATTGCATTTTTCCATGTTTATCTTCTGAGAGAGGAATAAAATTAAAGCATTTTACCTTGGCAGCATCTGTAACACTTTATGAGACAAAAGAACCTTTTTTCCTCACAAAGATCTGAGCCAGAGCATTACCCATTAAGGAAAGTAGACCCAAAAAAAAAAAAAAAAAAGGAAAGTAGACCTAGCTAGCAGGATGTATTTCTACAGTCGTGTCGTGGAAATACTGAAGACCCAATGTCCTGAGGCCAGACTGCAGAGCACAGCTGCGCACAGCACCTCTGTCCTGGACTGATAATCTCCTTAATTTCTGAACCTTGGTCAGTCCTTTCCCGACAACATGCCTCAAAGTGGAAAGCTCTCCTCCGCTCGCATTTCAGGGGCAACAAGGAGCCAAGCAGGATGGAGGCTTCTGGAGGACTATGCAGGCTTTCTGCCGGCTCTCTTTTGAGCTTGATTGCTGTTCCCTGGAGCAGAGTCTTCGCTCTACTCTTTTAAAGTAACAGCAGACAAAACACAGTGATCTTGGGCCTTGGCCCACTCCCCTCGCTGCAGCCTCCCATCCTGCCTAGTCCTTGCTCATCGGTCACCCCCTCCACGGCGTCCCACCACTGTCTGCTTTGCAGCCTCATCTATGCCATGGCCCACACTCCACATTCACCCCCAAGCGCCTGTCCACTCCGCTTGGGTCTGGCCACCTCCAGCAGGACACTCTCTGTAGACCCATCTTGCAGAAGGAGAACTTGTCTTTTCACTAAACACATACACGCTCTCCAAGTTATCCGTCAAGTCCATCCACTTCAAGAGTTGATTGGGTACCATGAACACAATGTTAATATCTATGTAACTTCTCAACCAACTCATAGTCAAAACTATAGCTAGGGAAAAATTTTAATGACAAGCCTTGACTTCATTTGAATTCCAGCTGACTCCAAAAATGAAAGGTACCACTTTCCACAGACCCAGAATTTGGAAAACTAGACCAGACACATCTCTCTGTTTTCTGTATTCTCCTTGTTACCCACTGACAATTTTTAGCATTTTTAGAAGTCCAGTTTTGTGCAACAGAATGCAAGATTGAGGAAAATTTCATGCCACGTACAACAGCAGCCTTGAAAAACTGCTTGCCGAGGGGGTTGCTGGACTGAAGGGCCTGAAAGTTTTTCCTCTGTGGATTGTAGACCTGGAGACAAGCTCATGTTCTGAACCAGGCTGTCACCTCCTGAGAAAACTGTGAACACTAAGGGGCTTACAGACCTTCGTGTAAGCATCGCACCATCGATGCCAGTGTGAGCGTGTGCTTGGGGAGTGTTTGCTGAGGGAGAACATGAGTAGATGAATTAATAGCTAACTGAATGTATACACTACCTCAAAACTCCTCCAATGTGGTGCCCATGTTCACAGCAGCATTACTCACAGTAAGTGACAGGTGGGAACTGTCCGTGTGCCCCTGGACAAGTGATGGGGAGAGGCAACGTGGCCGGTGTGCGCAGCAGAGGGTGGGCATTAGTGCTGGGCTTCCCCGGTGGCTCAGACGGTAAAGACACCTCCTGTGAATGCAGGAGAACTGAGTTCAATTCCTGGGTCGGGAAGACCCTCTGGAGGAGGAAATGGCAATCCACTTCAGTATTCTTGCCTGGGAAATCCCATGGACAGAGGAGCTTGATGGATACAGTCCACGGGGTCACAAAGAGTCGGACAAGACTGAACGGCTAACACTTAGGGTTAGGGTTAGGGTTAGGATTGAGGCTACAGGGAGTAGACCCTGAGACACCTGAAGCCTTGGTGATGGACCTGGAGGTCACTGCGCTCAGTGAACTGTCAGCCGCAAAGGACAATCTGGTGGGGTTCCACTTATGTGCAGTCCCTTGAGGAGCCAGGTCGTGGAGCCAGAGGGGGTGGGCGGCTGGCTCTGGTGGAGGTGCAGGGTAGGGGGAAGTGGAGTTTGTAAGATGGCCACAGAGTCTGAGTTTGGAGCGATGAACATTCTGGAGATGGACACTGGTGACAGCTGCCCAGCCATGTGAAAGCACTTCATGCCACTGAAGTTATACCCAAGTGGGCTTAAGATGGTAGGCTCTTGGTTATGCATATTTTAGAGAAAATTTTAAAGCCTCAGAAAAAGAAGCATTTTATTCATATTCATATTACACAAACATTTTAGTCACTTGGGGAAGAGGCTCGTGAGGCCTGAAAGTAATGGAACGCTAAAGTAGCAAGCAGAAGGCCCTGCCAGTGGGGACTCCGCTCGCGGCCTGTGACCATCCAGCCCACGCAAGCCCATCCTCACTGTGCGTCAAGCTTCCCCCAAGCCTTACGTGCACAGTTTAGTTCACGTCATGGCTATCCCGGGGTGGGTGTTCGCCAGCGAGGAAAGCAGAGATTCCAGGAGGGTGGTTATCCGTGAAGCCTCACCTGATTCCTTAGGAAGCCAGGCTGCAGACTTGGGCCGTCTCCTCCCAAGGCTGGATCCCACCCACACGTCTGGGAAATATTAAGGGGCTCTCCTCCTGTGGGCGCATCCTCCTCCTCGAGCCTGCTGGGAGCCCTGGACACTTAGCACCCTCCAAACCCACGTGTCCAGGCAGAAACACCTGCTTCCAGTCTCCTCCTCGTGCAGTCTCAGCAGGTGGCTGCACCATCCGCACAGCTCGGGGTCAGGCTCCCGTCAGCGCCCCCGCCATCAGCAGAGCCAGTGGGCATCCCCTCCGAGCCTGGCCCCTCCCTGTGCGACCCTGCCCCCCATCAGCATCTTGTCCCCCACAGCAGCAGACACCTCGGAAAACAACGACGCCCTTTCCTCTTCCATGTGACCGTCAAAAGGATATTAAAAAACTATGAATCAATCATGATGCCAGCCTGCTGTTGCCCATCAGAGGCTTTCTATAGCATTTAGACCAGAATCTATGCCAGGGAAGGCCACCTGAGCCCGCCACTCAGCCTCACCCAGCCCTCCTGCCCCACCCCTCTCTACTCTAACAGCGGGGCTCTGAGTCAAGTCACCTCTTTCCCTTTCTCAAGATTGCCAAGCCCAGGAAAGCTCAGGGCCTAAGAGTTCACAACTCCTTCTGCCTGAAAAGCCCCTGAGAGTCTTCATCTTCTCATGGTCACAGGTCACAGCGCAGAGCGACTGGCAGGAAGGCCGGCTCGGAGCAGGCTGACTCCCACTTCTTCCACCCCAGCTCTTCTGACCCCTCGGCTCACTCTGCTGACTGCATGCTATGCATCACTACCTGAAGTTACTGATCTCAGATGAAAGAGTTTGTGCATCTCCCTCCACTAGACCCCCCTTCTTAGCCAGGGCTCCGTCTCTTCCAATGCTGTACCCCATGCCCACAATAGCACATATAACACGTGTGAGTGAGTGAATGGCTAAGAATACTGGGGTCATACAAGTGAACCCCCTGGCCTTCATCAGTGGGGAGAAGGGCACCAGAGAGGTCACTGCAGTTCAGAAAGATGTATGCGGAGCAGGTGGGTGCAAAGAGTCTCCAGGGATGTGGGAGAAAGTACAGAGGAAGTCCTATTTTTAGAAGGCCCTCTGCCTAAGATCTGTTATTTTGTAATAAGACAGAGAAAGACAAAACCTAACAATATCATTTCCATGTAGAATCTAAAATAAACAAGTTCATACATACAGAGAACAGGTTTGTGGTTGCCTTGCCTGAAGCGGGGTGAGGGGGGGCGGTTAGGAAGGAGAAATGGGCGGAGGGGTCAAAAGGTACAGACTTGTAGTTGATGTCATGTACATCAGATGACAACTCCCAAGTGGCTCAGTGGTAAGCTTGTCTGCCAGTGCAAGAGATGCAGGAGACAAGAGTTTGATCCCTGGGTCAGGAAGATCCCCTGGAGAAGGAAATGGCAACCCACTCCAGTATTCCTGCCTGGAGAATCCCATGAACAGAGGAACCTGGGCTACAGTCCATGGGGTCACAAAGAGTCAGACACATTTGAGCGACTGAGCACACACGCACAGCATGTGACTATAGTTAACAGTACTTCACTGTATATTTTATAGTTGCTGAGATAGTACATCTTTAAAGTTCTCCTCAGTTCAGTTCACTCACTCAGTCGTGTCCGACTCTTTGCAACCCCTGGACTGCAGCACACCAGGCTTCCCTGTCCATCACCAACTCCCGAAGCTTGCTCAGACTCATGTCCATCGAGTTGGTAATGCCATCCAACCCTCTCATGCTCTGTCGTCTCCTTCTCCTCCCGCCTTCAATCTTTTGCAGCATCAGGGTCTTTTCCAATGAGTCAGGTCTTAACATCAGATGGCCAAAGTATTGGAGTTTCAGGTTCAGCATCAGTCCTTCCAATGAATATTCAGGACTGATCTCCTTTAGGATGGACTGGTTGGATCTCCTTGCAGTCCAAGGGACTCTCAAGAGTCTTCTCCAACACCACAGTTCAAAAGCATCAATTCTTCGGTGCTCAGCTTTCTTTATGGTCCAACTCTCACATCCATACATGACTACTGGAAAAACCATAGC
>NW_011494888.1:3174227-3175085 GCF_000754665.1 Bison bison bison | reverse complement strand
ACTAGATGGACCTTTGTTGGCAAAGTAATGTCTCTGCTTTTTAATATGCTGTCTAGGTTGGTCATAACTTTTCTTCCAAGGAGCAAGCATCTTTTAATTTCATGGCTGCAGTTACCCCCCAAAATAAAGTCTGTCATTGTTTCCACTGTTTCCCCATCTATTTGCCATGAAGTGATAGGACCAGATGCCATGATCTTAGTTTTCTGAATGTTTAGTTTTAAGCCAACTTTTCACTCTCCTCTTTCACTTTCATCAAGAGGCTCTTTAGTTCTTCTCTTTCTGCCATAAGGGTGGTGTCATCTGCATATCTGAGGTTATTGATATTTCTCCCAGCAATCTTGATCCCAGCTTGTGCTTCAGCCAGCCCAGTGTTTCTCATGATGTACTCTGCATATAAGTCAAACAAGCGAGGTGACAATATACAGCCTTGACGTGCTCCTTTTCCTATTTGGAACCAGTCTCTTGTTCCATGTCCAGTTCTAACTGTTGCTTCTTGACCTACATACAGATTTCTCAAGAGGCAGGTCAGGTGGTCTGGTATTCCCATGTCTTCAAGAATTTTCCACAGTTTGCTGTGATCCACACAGTCAAAGGCTTTGGCATAGTCAATAAAGCAAAAGTAGATGTTTTTCTGGAATTCTCTTGCTTTTGTGATGATCCAATGGATGTTGGCAATTTGATCTCTGGTTCCTCTGCCTTTTCTAAATCAATCTTGAACCTCTGGAAATTTCATGGTTCACCTACTGTTGATGCCTGGCTTGGAGAATTTTAAGCATTACTTTGCTAGCATGTGAGATGAGTCCAATTGTGCGGTAGTTTGAACATTCTTTGGCATTGCCTTTCTTTGGGATTGGAATG
>NW_011494888.1:3157899-3173920 GCF_000754665.1 Bison bison bison | reverse complement strand
TATTGGTCACTGAGGAAGGCTTTCATATCTTTCCTTGCTATTCTTTGGAACTCTGCATTCAAATAGATATATCTTTCCTTTCCTCCTTTGGAGAAAGTTCTCATCACAAGGGAAAAAATATCTGTACCTAGTGAGGTGATGAATGGTAACTAGACTTACTGTAGTGATCATTTCACAATACATACAAATATCAAATCATTATGTCACACACCTGAAACTAGTATGATGTTAGAGCCGATGATACCTCATTTTGAAAAAAAGTCACAGAGAAATCTTTCTTTTCATTCATTAGTTCCTTTGTTAGCCGTGCTACTAGCATTGTCATCTTGAAGCTGTTCACATTATATTGTAGGAAAAGCGAATGATCATGCCCTTAAGAACCAAGATTCTCTGTAATAGAAAAGGTATACAGAGTTGAGTCAGAATGCCATAAGGTGACGTTTCCGTTGGAAAAAGCTCCTAGTATTCTCTCTCACACAAAACTGCCCATGTTTCCTAGTTTTGTGCACTTCAGAGGCCTGGAAGCAGTGGCAACCCAAAAGTAAAAGGGCCCCAGCATCCTGAAGCAAAGTTCTGATTCCAGTTGCCACAGAAGGATGAAGGTTTTTCGAGAAACTGCTGCTTTCAACTCTGCACCAGAAATGGACAAGTTAAATGTTGGTTGCTCTTTTGAGCCAGGAAGGAAGAAAGCTATCAGGGACCAAGGGGATCTTCTCAAAGGACACAGAGCCAACTGGAAAGGCTCCCATTCGGCTAAGAAGGGACAATGTGAGCACTAAAACACAATGACCCTGAGGTTGAAACACCAAATACCTAAAACACGTGGTTCTTACAGAACAGAAAACAAAACAAAGAGCACGAGAGCGCTCCTCTCAGAACGTACGAAGCAGCGTAAGGTTGTTGCCGTGGAGCGTGAACCCTGATGCTGACTCTACACGCAGAGACATGGCCACTGTGGTCTTTCTCCTAGGAATAGAACCTCTTCCTTTTGGATTTGCAGTCAGAGGGAAACGGGTCCTGGGAAACATCTCTCTGGTTTGTAAGCTTTGTCCTCGGTCGAAGGATAGCTGCATTTTTGGATGATCTGTGCCATGTCCTGCTGTCTGATCTTATTGGTGTTGTCAGGCACTTAATTAAGCATACTCCTGGCATAAACAACACAGTCACGGAATGCTGGACATCATAAAGAGGGTGTGCTGAGAAGCCGCAGACATTTACCGGAGAACTGTAAATATGGTTCTTATAAAACCTTCCGAAGTCAGAGATTTTTTTCACAAATGATTTTGAATCAGCCGAGTCACTTCTCATGCCCAGTCAATTCAGTGGACGCAGAACTGACTGTAAGACATCGTGTTTAGAAGAGGCTTGTATGAGTGTCCCAGCCACATTTTGTCACCGCTCAGCATCCTGCCTTAAACCCTCAGGCAGCTTTTCCCTGACCTTCCTCTTTGCTCTTCTCACCGTCCTCATCTATCTTCGAGCTGCTGTTTGGCTGGTGGTTTTATAGTCAATGATGGCCTCGTGCATTCAGCACTCAATGCATCTTATTGTGGTGAGATTATTTGCTGGCTGTGTCTGTCTCCCTAATTCTCTGTATTCTCCTCGAGAGAAAGGGCTGCCCTTTCATCTTGAGTTCTCAGCACCCCATGTCACCAGACTGATGTGGGTGCTGACGACGATCCAAACAGTCCATCATTCTGCAGACCCTTCGCATCGTCAGTGGTGTGCTTCACATAGTGGGGAAAAGGAGGGTTCAAGACCCACTCTTTCACTCTGAATTTGAGCTGGAGGTTGGCAGCATTTGAAAGTAGAAATTCTTAGGTTCTATAGGGATCTAGTAATAAGAAGGCTTTGTCAAGTAGATGCTTTGAAGAGTCAGGGGAAAAAAATGCTAAAGCAAAAGATGAAAGCTAGAAAGATTCCTCAGGCTTAGAATGAATTTACTGTCTCTGACTCACTTAAAAATGAGAGCTGGACATTCACCAGTGTTTGATTACCTGTCTTTTCCCAAGTGTTCTATCTGCTGTGACTTTAACATCTGGGATTAAAGGCTTACTTACCCCTTGAGATGCTACTTAATGCCTCTTAATCACCATGACTGCAGAGCTGGCGTCTGCCCCAGCCTAATCCCTTTGCCTTGACTTACCTTGAGCACTTATTGTCAGGTGTGTGTAAGACGCGGCTGGGTGACAGCGAGGGTCCCCCACTTTGTCACGCATCAGAATCACCTGGAGGCTTATTAACACACAGGGAACTTGGGCTCCACCCCACCCCATCCCACAGGTTTCTAAATGACGAGGTCTAGGTTGAGGCTTAAGAATCTGCACGTCTAATGAGGTCCTGGTGCTGCTGTTGCTGCTGGCCTAGAAACCACACTTTGAGAAGCCCTGGGGTCTGGGGCTTCTCTGACTTAAGTGGACCCATGTAGGTCATGTGTGGGTTTGGCCTCAGTGGGTCTGGGCTGGGGGCTGAGCTTCTGCATGTCTCAGAAGCACCCAAGGGACACCACTGTGTTGATCTGGGACCACTTTCAAGTTCTCGTCTCTGGCTAATTGTTAGAATCTCCTGAAAAAACTTGAAAAATCTTGCTGCCCGGATCCTGCGACAGATTCTGCTCTAGTAGGTCTGCATGGGGCCCTGATATCTGCCCTGTAATGAGCAGCCCTGGGCAATTTCTATCACAGATGACCCGTGCTCCCCTGGGAAAGGGAAACTGGTCTGGAAAGAGCAAATTGCTTGTGGAATTTTTGTATCACCACAACTGTCTAAAAAATAGGAGCTACTTGTAGAATAGATAAGAAAATGCCAGTATGTTTAATTGGCTCTTAGATACGCTTTTTTCATATTTTAATGTCTCTCAAACTGAAAGACCTCTAGCCACCAGTGTCGCTTAAAGAAATCATTGGCAGCATTTTATTTGTGGAACGTAAGATGATTGGTAGATAAAATATGAAGGGTCTTACTTTCTATGAAATTCAGTAATTAATTTTAAATGATTTGAAGAAATACGAATAAACAAGTCTTATTCACAGAAGATCAATGCTTTCTGGTACTCTTTAATTTGGGCTTTCATTATATGTATGAGAAGGTTTTAAGGTATATGAAAAGCATTTGTAATTTCCCTCTTCTTTCTACAGAACAGGGTTTTTCTTTGTTGTTGTTTTGTTTTCTTTTGTGTATTTGGCTGCTCTGAGTCTTAGTTGCAGCATGCAGGATCTTTAGTTGTGACATTCAAACTCTTAGTTGTGGAATCTAGTTCCCTGACCAGGGACTGAACCCAGGCCCCTGCACTGGGATCTTGGCGTCTTAGCCACTGAAGCACCAGGGAAGTCCTTGGAAGAGACTGTTTGCTATGTGAGGGACAGAAGTAAAAATGGAGAGGTGATTTGGGAAAAGAAAGAAGTGAAGTTGGTTTTTACTAAAAGAGACACCATGGAGGGCCCTGGACTAAGAGAGAAGGAAGTGAGGGTTGAAAGCAACAGGAGGCGATGGGAAGAGGGGCATGAATGATGAGGCTGAAGCAAGCATGCCAGGCATGAGACGCCCATCTCTTCCTGGAGAAACGGCTCCAGAAAACCACACTGCCTTTCCGAGTCTTTGAACTCAACGTGCTCTTCCTTTGGATGCAACACAGGAGACAAGGTGGCTGGAGTATTCACCAACAGCCTGGTAATTTGAAGTGTAAGATATTTTAATGACTAGCCTTGTTCAATCTCTGTCAAAAACCCCTTCAGGTAAAACTCTTCTCCTTTAGCGAATTTCTTCTTTCAAGTATTCCTTTCACCCTCAGAGAAATTGTGAAGCCTTCATCTGCTCATTGACAGTAAGTTTTCACATTTAGATGAAAACTTGGAGTGAATGCAGGGGCTTCTGGAAAGCCCTGAATACTGGATATTTCAAGGGTAAAGCCAGCTGCTCTCAAACACACCCTCACTTGCCCTCAGAATGGCCCCTTGTGCAGAAGCTTTCATCTGCCCCTATGGGCCATCCATGGTGGAAACAGATGGGAAGTTGTTGTTGTTGTTCAGTGGCTAAGTCATGTCCAGCACTTTGTGAACTGCAGCACCCCAGGCTTCCCTATCCTTCACCATCTCCTGGAGTTTGCTCAAACTCATGTCCGTTGAGTTAATGATGCCATCCAATCATCTCATCCTCTGTCATCCCCTTCTCCTCCTGCCTTCAATCTTTCCCAACATCAGGGTCTTCTCCAATGAGTCAGTTCTTTGCATCAGGTGACCCTTTAAGTATTGGAGCTTCAGCTTTCAGCATCAGTCCTGCCAATGAATATTCAGGGTTGATTTCCTTTAGGATTGACTGGTTTGATCTCCTTGTTGTCCAAGGGACTCTCAAGAATCTTCTCCAACACCACAGTTTGAAAGCATCAATTTTTCAGTGCTCAGCTTTCTTTATGGTCCAACTCTCACATCTGTCCATGACTACTGGAAAAACCATAGCTCTGACTATATGGACCTTTGTTGACAAAGTAATGTCTCTGCTTTTTAATATGCTTTCTAAGTTTGTCATAACTTTCCTTTCAAGGAGCATGCATCTTTAAATGTCATCACTGCAGTCACTGTCGGCAGTAATTTTGGAGTGAAGAAAATAAAATCTGTCACTGTTTCTACTTTTTCCTCAACTATTTCCCATGATGTGATAGGATTGGATACCATGGTCTTTGCTTCTCAAAAGTGATCTCCTCAGTCCCTACTGGGAGCAGCCACGGGCAGGGTTCTCACTGGTTCACCCTCAGGGCCAAACAGCGTGGGCCAAGTCCTGTCAGGTGGGGGACCCCCCAAGGGAAAGCCCTGTCTGTCAGGCGGAGGACCCCCCAGGGAAAGCCATCAGGCAGGGGACATCCAGGGAAAGCCTAGGTGCTTCTGGAAGCTTCTGGATGAGGTCACAACGTGGCTCAACTTTCTCACAGAATTCTGAGCCAGGGTTTTAAAGGCAGTTTCTCTCTTATTTCCTCCTGGGACGACAGGAGGGTTTTGAAGGCCCAAGATCTTTCCTGTGTGAAACTGATTCCCTCCCTTCAAGCCCCCTCCACTTCCAAGGTGGCCCAGAGTCAATGCCGTTGTCCTTGAAAGTTCAAGAGTAAAGGCAAGAAGTTGAAATTTCTATTCAGTATCATCACCTGGGGTGAGGTATAGAACAGAGAAGCTCAGGGAGCTATCCAGGAGAACAGGTTCCATGCAATTGTGAGTTGTGTTGTAATCCAGACATGAGCCAAACCTTCCTGCTGCCAAGAGGATCACACTTTAGGGGCTCCTGGTGCCAGGCCTGTAGAGGCCAACAACCCCGGAGGCATCTGACAACCCCCTTGCTTTTTCTCTCATGATCACCTTTGCTTCTGTTCTGCACACATGCATGCTGCTGCTTTCTGGCCCCGTGGGTGTAAAAGGCAGCCTTTCACAAGTTTTAACAAGGACATCCATGTGCACCAAGTGCCATCCAGAGGAGAGTTTGCTGACCCCTCCAGGAGTGGAAACCTTTACTCCTGGCTCTTTCTCCACAAGTCTTAACCCCTCCTCACAGTCTCCACATCAGTTGGCCTCCACTGTATATTTTAAGCTTGTCCAACAAATAGCACTCTTCCCTAGAGAAATTCTGAGACTGTCACTGGCAACCTGGTATAAAATCATCAGGGACCCATGAGGGTAGCACTGACTTTCTGTGCTTTAAAGGCACAGCACTAATCCATAACATCTGTTACCTGTCACATGATCAGTGCCTTCCTGGTCACATGGTCAGTGCCTTCTCACTCAGGTGGTCAATGCCACTCAGTCACATGTTTAGTGCCTTCTCAGTCACGTGTTTAGTGCCTTCTCAGTCACGTGTTCAGTCACGTGTTTGCTGCCTTCTCAGTCACATGTTCAGTCACATGTCCAGTGCCTTCTCAGTCACATGTTCAGTCACGTGTCCAGTGCCTTCTCGGTCACGTGTTGTCACGTGTCCAGTGCCTTCTCAGTCACGTGTTTAGTGCCTTCTCAGTCACGTGTTCAGTCACATGCCCAGTGCCTTCTCAGTCACATGTTCAGTCACGTGTCCAGTGCCTTCTCGGTCACGTGTTGTCACGTGTCCAGTGCCTTCTCAGTCACGTGTTTAGTGCCTTCTCAGTCACGTGTTCAGTCACATGCCCAGTGCCTTCTCAGTCACATGTTCAGTCACGTGTCCAGTGCCTTCTCGGTCACGTGTTGTCACGTGTCCAGTGCCTTCTCAGTCACGTGTTTAGTGCCTTCTCAGTCACGTGTTCAGTCACATGCCCAGTGCCTTCTCAGTCACATGTTCAGTCACGTGTCCAGTGCCTTCTCGGTCACGTTTTCAGTCATGTGTCCAGTGTCTTCTCAGTCACGTGTTCAGTCACATGTTTAGTGCCTTCCTATTCATGTGTCCAGTGTCTTCTCAGTCACGTGTTCAGTCACGTGTCCATTGCCTTCTCGGTCACTGAGAAAGTCTTCTTTCTTGAATAATGACTGAGCAGAGTAAAAAGCCATGATGGCTGGGTGGGCAGGATGTGTAAAGGTCTTCTGTTCAGAAACCAGGATAGTTATTATGTCGTCACAATCCAGCAGGGGGTATAAGGAAGATCCACCCTGTGACTGGTGGCTCCCAGGGGACTGGAGGCTGGGAGCCTTGGGTTGTCTCAGGAGAGTAGTGGGTGTATTCTGGAACACTGGAGGGGGTCTTCCTTGCAAAGCAGAAGTTGACTCCTGAGCAAGGGTGTAGTGTCATGATACAGAGTCAGCTCTGCCTGGGGAGAGCATGGCCAACAGCGTCCTTCATTGACTCCTGTACATGATGCAAGGGTATTGAGAAATCATGATTTATCACCACTTCCTTTGTCTCACTCCTTCTCCCTTCTGCAAGTTTGGATTTGCCATAAACCCTTTCTTTCCTTCCTTCTCCGTTTTAAAATATGCTTAGCTGGTTACGACCTAGGTCCAAAAATACTAGCTTTTTGACACATTATTTATTTATAAACAATAAAAGATCCAACACATAACGTGTCTGTATGATGACAGACTGGAGGAGACAGGATGGGTTGTTTCAGAGCAGGGCTGTTCGGGCACCAGTAGCCGCAGGTCAGCAAGGTGGCTCGTGGCCACTGTGATCCAGAGCATCTCGGGAGTGTCAGCTCAGTCCACGTGTGTTAGAGGCAGTGGCCTTTCTTTTTTTTTTTTTATTGGCATGTACCTGATTCCCAATGTTGTGATATCTTTAGGTGGGTAGCAAAGTGATTGCTTTATATATATATATAAAATAATTTCTCATATTCTTTTCTTTTATAGAATATTATTTTATATCTTTTATATGATATTACAAAATACTGAATATAGTTTCTGTTTCTATACAGTAGGTCCTTGTTGATTATCTATTTTGTATATAGTAATGTGTATCTGTTAATCCCAAACTCCCAGTTTATCTTTCCCCTACTTCCCCTTGGTAACCATAAGTTTGTTTTCAAAATCTGTGAGTCTATTCCTTTTGTAAATAAGTTCATTTGTATCAGTTCTTTAGATTCCACACGTAAGTGAAATCATATATTTGTCTCTCTTACTTCACTTAGTCTGATAATCTCTCAGCCCATCCATGTTGCTGCAAATGACATTATTTCATTCTTTTATGGTTGAGTAATATTCCATTGTATATATGTACCACATCTTCTTTAGCCGTTCATCTGCTGATGGACAGTTAGGTTGTTTCCATGTCCTGGCTGCTGTGAACTGCTGCAGTGAGTACTGGGGAGCACGTATCTTTTGCAATTAGAGTTTTCTCTGGGTCTGTGCCCAGCTATGGGATTTCTGGATCATATGGAAACTTTGGTTTTTTGATGAACCTCCACACTATTCTCCATAGTGGCTGCACCAGTTTCTGTTCCCACCAGCTGTAGGCGGGGTTCCTCTTCTCCCCACATCCCCAGAGCAGTGACTCTTCCTCCACATGAGAAGTGGAGCCACGCCCAGCTGGTGAGGAAGAGCCAGGCCTCAGCACTGCCAGCACTGACCGGGGGCTGCGCTAAGAAGCCCTGGAGCTGGACACGACCCCGGAGGAAGGCCCCCTACATCTTTCCTCTGTTTGGGTTCCCTGAGGCCTCAGCTGCCTGATCTGAACAAAGAGGAGGATGCATTTGTGGGTAACTGAACAAGCTTCAGTCAGAATGAGCAAGAGAAGGTCCATGAAAGGACACAGCAGGTGTGCAGTAAAGCATGGCCTCGGCCATCGCGCAATCTGGCCCGGGATCTTGCCTGGCTCCCTTCCTGGCGAGGGGGCCCTGGCCACTGCCCCTGCCCAGTGGCCTGGGGCGCAACACCTCCCCGTCTGCACAGCCTGGGCCTCCAGGCGTTCAGCCCTCCCTCGTTTCTGCCCTCAGGTCTCCAACGGCAGGAGGAGCAGAGACAGACAGTGGGGACGTCAGAGCCCAGGACAGGGACCCTGTAGCCAGGGCGAGCCTGCAGGTGTCCGTGCAGCCGCCACGAATGTCTGCAAGCGCTGAGACAGGCTGCACAGTGAGCACGGGAGAACACACATCCTCCTACTGCACGGCACTTGGTGTCCAGGGCAGGCAGCGGGCAGGTGGACACACAGGTGTGTCCAGGTGACAAGTGCTGTGAGGGACATGTGTTCAGGAGCCAGAGAAACGGAATTCCAGAGGAGTGTCTGGAGGCTGTTCCAGCCATCTGGAGACACGAAGTGGGGAGGCAGCCCCACCAGAAGGGTTCCAGGAGCGGAGGTGCAGGTGGGTCACCCCTGACTCAACCCCAGCAGCTCAGCTCTGCTCCCCGCCCTGCCTGTATGGGCCTTCTCGGTCACCTCAAATGCTGGAAGAAAAATTAGAGTGAGGAACTGTTAACATCCATGGAGCCACAGAAAAATGTGGTTCCTGGAGGGCAGCTTCGGGGGTTCCGTGTTAAAACCAGGCGGTGACATGCAGGTCTTCCTGAGCCACCCTCGGTGGGGACTCTGCTCCCCTCAAATCCAGGCTGGCCTCCAGTGACGTGCTAACTGGAGGGTGAGAGCCTGTGCAGCCCAGAGCCGCCTGCACACTCCTGGTTTCCATCCACCTTCTTACAGACAAACCTCCTGACCTGCCTAAGCTACAGTTCACAGGCTCTCAGGACTGATTTTCCTCAGAGAAAAAACAGCAGCAGTCTGTTCGTCATCTGAGAATATTTACGTAGGGGACTTCATGTCCTAAAGTCTTTTTAAGGCTATTGATTTGCTCCTGAGTAGAGTTCCAAGAGAGTAACCACCTGTCCTTCAGATGAAAATGTGCCCAGTTAATTATGAATTAGTAATTATGTACAATTTTATCAATAACATTCTATTACAGGTTATCAATAAGTATAGGAAAGAACATTTTTTTGTAGACTATAAGAAATCTCCATGTTAACTCTGTTTAGGTTTGCCTTTGTGTTTTCCTTAGGCTGTTTCTTCTGATTTTTAGAGTAATTCCCATTACAGGCTAGTATTATTCCTTCATTATATACAAGACCCATAGATTTTACTAGCTTAGAGGGCCTGTTCAGTGTGGTGGAGCTGGTCTCCTGCAATACTTCCCCAAATGTCCCAGGATGCCAAAAAGTGTCCAAAGGTCAAAGTATTGAGTTGGCCAAAAAGTTCATTTGATGTTTTCCAGTTAAGAAAAATAACAAACTTTCTGGCCAACCCAGTAGTCTGGGAAGTATTGGGATTAAAGGCAAACAGTCTTTGTTTTTCCAATTGCTGACATTTCAGAGAGTGGATTGTGCTGATGCACCCTGTAAATCCCCAGCAAAGCGGAGACTGCAGCATTCCCCACACATCCTCAGGCAGAAAATCCTGTAGATCCAGAGCCACCTCGTGGAGTTACTCATGGAACACACTCTGGTGAGTGCTACCCTGTGTTAGGTGCCTCATGCTGTTCAGTCACTATGTCCTGTCCGACCCTTTGTGACCCCATGGACAGCAGCTCACCAGGCTCCCCTGTCCATCACCAACTCCCTGAGTTTACTTAAATTCATGTCCATTAAGTTAGTGATGCCATCCAACCATCTGATCCTTTGTCGTCCCCTTCTCCTCTTGCTCTCAATCTTTCCCAGCATCAGGGTCTTTTCCAATGACCTGGCTCTTTGCATCAAGTGGCCAAAGTATTGGAGCTTCAGCACCAGACCTTCCAATGAATATTCAGGATTGATTTTCTTTCAGAATGACTGGTTTGATCTCCTTGCTGTCCAAGGGAATCTCAAGAGTCCTCTCCAACACGACAGTTCAAAAGCATCAATTGTTTGGTGCTCAGCCTTCTTTATGGTCCAACTCTCACATCCATACATGACTACTGGAAAAACCACAGTTTTGACTAAATGGACGTTTGCCAGCAAAGTTATGTCTCTGCTTTTTAATATACTCTCTAGGTTTGTCAGTTTTTCTTCCAAGGAGCAATCATCTTTTAATTGCATGGCTGCAGTCACTATCCACAGTGATTTTGGAGCCCAAGAAAATAGTCTGTCACTGTTTCCATTGTTTCCCCATCTATTTGCCATGAAGGGATGGGACCGGATGCCATGATCTTAGCTTTTTGAATGCTGCGGTTATTTCTTTATTTTTGACTAGACTGGGTCTTCACTTCTGCGCAGGCTTTTTTGTAGTTGCCAGGAATGGGGGCGACTCCCTAGTTGTAGTGCATGGGCTTCTCATTATGGTGGCTTCTCTTATTGCAGAGCACAGGCTCTAGAGCGTAACTGCGGTGCCTGAGCTCAGTTGTTATGACTCCTGGACTCTAGAGCACAGAGTCAGTGCTTGTGGTGCACGGGCTTAGTTGCTCTGAGGCATGTGGGGTTTTCCTGGATTGGGGACTGAACCTGTGTCTCCTTCACTGGCAGGCAGATTCTTTACCACTGAGCCACCAAGGAAGCCCGAATGTTTATCTTTAAGCCAACTTTTTCACTCTCCTCTTCCACCTTCATCAAGAGGCTCTTCAGATCCTCTTCACTTTCTGCCAATAAAGTGGTATCATCTGCATATCTGAGGTTGTTGATATTTCTCTCGGCAATCTTGATTCCAGCTTGTGAGTCATCCAGACCAGCATTTCGTGTGATGTGTTCTGCATTTAAGTTAAACAAGCAGGGTGACAATATACAACCTTGACGTACTCCTTTCCCACTTTTGAACCAATCTGTTGTTCCATGTCCAGTTATAACTGTTGATTCTTGTCCTGCATGCAGCTTTGTCAGAGGCAGGTAAGGTGGCCTGGTATTCCCATATCTTCAAGAATTTTCCACAGTTTGCTGTGATCCACACAGTCAAAGGCTGTATCTTAGTCAATGAAGCAGGGTAGATGTTTCTAACCTTACATTAAAACTCCTCCTTTAGAAACAAGGTCATGAGACCTGTGATGGGAGCAAGGAGGGGAGGAAGGTCAGGGCAGCTGACAAGTTCCAGGGAGCTGAGGGTGGGACAGTGACCCCAGCAGTGCCATGGAAACCCAGAGGAACAAAGACGCCTGCAGATACCAAGCCAGATGTCCCTGTCATCCGGGACTGTCAAAGGGACCAGAGCAAACCCCACATCCACCATCCATATGCTCTTGCATTCTAATTTAGTTTAGACAAGATTGGCAGCCGATCAAAGGAGGAGTCTCAGCACCAGAGAAATCTCATTGTTGTTGTTCAGTCGCTCAGTTGTGTCCAGCTCTATGTACCTCCATGGACTGCAGCACACCAGGCTTCCCTGTCCATCACCAACTCCCAGAGCTTGCTCAAGCTCATGTCCACTGAGTCAGTGATGCCATCCAACCATCTCATCCTGTGTCATCCCTTTTTCCTCCTGCCTTCGATCTTTCCTAGCTTCAGGGTCTTTTCCAATGAGTCGGCTCTTCACATCAGGTGGTCAAAGTATTGGAGTTTCAGCTTCAGCATCAATCCTTCCAATGAATGTTCAGGGTGAATTTCCTTTAGGAAATTGTTTATAGAAATCTCATAAAATCTTATTAATTGAAATCACCACACGGCTGGCTTAACAATAAGCCCAACACTCTGACAAAATGATGGACAAGCTTCCGAGTCATAGCATCTCTAGACATGACAAAAGAAGAGCCGAACTCATGGACTCTTTGTGCCTGGTGGAGGCACAGACAGTCTGGAGGGAGCAGAGGGCCTGTTTCTATAAAGTGAAATTTACAATGTCACAGTATGAATATTAATAGTGTGCATGATCACAATAAACTGTGGAAAATTCTGAAAGAGATGGGAATACCAGACCACCTTACCTGCCCCCTGAGAAATCTGTATGCAGGTCAAGAAGCAACAGTTAGAACTGGACATGGAACAATGGACTGGTTCCAAATAGGAAAAGGAGTACATCAAGGCTGTATATTGTCACCCTGCTTATTTAACTTATATGCAGAATACATCATGAGAAACGCTGGGCTGGATGAAGCATAAGCTGGAATCAAGATTGCCGGGAGAAATATCAATAACCTCAGATATGCAGATGACACCACCCTTATGGCAGAAAGTCAAGAAGAACTAAAGAGCCTCTTGATGAAAGTGAAAGAGGAGAGTGAAAAAGTTGGCTTAGAGCTCAACATTCAGAAAACTAAGATCATGGCATCTGGTCCCATCACTTTATGGGAAGTAGATGGGGAAACAGTGGAAACAGTGGCTGACTTTATTTTGGGGGGCTCCAAAATCACTGCAGATGGTGATTGCAGCCATGAAATTAAAAGATGCTTACTCCTTGGAAGGAAAGTTATGACCAATCTAGACAGCATATTAAAAAGCAGAGACATTACTTTATCAACAAAGGTCAGTCTTGTCAAGGTCAGGGTTTTTCCAGTAGTCACATATGGATATGAGAGTTGGACTATAAAGAAGGCTAAGCACAGAAGAATTGATGCTTTTGAACTGTGGTGTTGGAGAAGACTCTTGAGAGTTCCTTGGACTGCAAGGAGATCCAACCAGTCCATCCTAAAGGAGATCAGTCCTGGGTGTTCATTGAAAGGACTGATGTTGAAGCTGAAACTCCAATACTTTGGCCACCTGATGCAAAGAGCTGACTCATTGGAAAAGACCCTGAAGCTAGGAAAGATTGAAGGCAGGAGGAAAAAGGGATGACACAGGATGAGATGGTTGGATGGCATCACCGACTCAATGGACAGGAGTTTGAGCAGACTCCAGGAATTAGTGATGGACAGGGAGGCCTGGTGTGCTGTGGTCCATGGGGTCACAAAGAGTTGGACATGACTGAGCAATTGAACTGAACTGAACTGACTGTGTGTGGTTAATAGGGAAGAGGTTGAAGGAAGTGTGTGTCTCTGAGAATTCCTGTTGTGGCAACTGGGCAGAGCTGTCCTGGGGCCGCACCTGCTGCCAACTGTGTCCTTGCTGGTGACTCAGCCGAGACTCAAGCATGGCTCAGCGAGGCTGCTGGATCCCGGGCAAACAGAGGATTAACCAGCTCTCAGCTGATTCACTTCTGCAGAGCTGTGCTGCTCCCGGAAGTGGAAACACAGCCTCACGCTGGTCAGATGTCTGCGTGGCTGCCAGTGTCCACTCTGGTCATCAGGAGAGAGAAAAGCAGCCCAGCATCAGTTTTATCCTGTTTATTTGAAATCCTGCATTGGATGCCTTCTGAAGCTGAGAATGTTTGTGTTGGAGATCAAGCAGGCCAACCCACCCTCTGGGACGTCCAACAGTCATCACAAGCCCTTCAAGAATCTCCCCTGTGCTCCGGCCTGGGCCCTGTTTTCAGTCCCTGGTCCCAAGGTACTCGGGCCTGACTGTTACCGGATTCATTTGAGAGATGCCTGGCCCCTGGCTCAACCAGAGGCAGAACCTCTGGGAATGGAAAGTGTCTCTGTAACAAGTTCTACAGGCGAGTCCAGATGAAAGTCAGAGCCTCCCAGCACAGCCGTTCCCCCCAGGACTCAGGAGCCAGGCAGCTGTCTGCTTTCCAATGAGGGTCCCAATCCTGCAGGGAGCTAAGTGTGAAGTCAGGGCTCCCGCGTGCGTGGAAGCAAGCGGACCTGAAGACTGGCGTGGAGGCCAGTCTTGGAATCTAAGAAAATGAGCAGCAGATGAGCAAGGCCGCTGGACCAAAGATGGGCCTGCAGAGCGTGGGGGCTGGGCCGCGGTGCCCGTCTGTGCCCTAGCCCACCCCCGGCTCTGCACCTGCCACCATTTGACCTCAGCACCACTGTCCCCCAAAACTAAAAAAAGACTTTTCACCTCATAAAACGTTTTAGGTAGCTTAAAATATATGAAAAGGGAATCCCCGCCACCAGAGGCGTTTACTGCTTATGGTTTGGCGTTCGGACATTTTTGCTGTGCAAATACAAACATAGGTTGTGGTACATGTTTGAAGGTTTTGCCTTTTTCTTAGGACAGACCTCAAGGAATGTAATTTTTTTCAGTGAAAGAGTAGATACATTTTAAACTCCTGTAATAACTGTCACAGTGCCCTCTGAAGATTGTACTAGCTCTTACTGCTGGAAGCAAGGCTCTTCTGCTACCTTCCTGACTGTAAGGTGGAAGTTGTCTGAACCCTAACCAGTGAGATAGGCAGAAGTGAACACGTGTTTCAATTTAAACGCTTTTTGTATTCAGTTTCTTTGACTATCAGGATGGATGTGCTGGGTAGACTCTTCTTGGTTTTAGGGTTTTTTCCCTCTAACACTTTTAGTAATCCACCACTCCCTTCTGGCTGCAGAGTTTCTGCTGGAAAATCAGCTATTAGCTTTATGGGGTGATACTTGACTCTTTGCTTTTTATTGCAGCCTTTAAAATTCTGTCACTTTTGCCATTTTAATTATAACATTGCTTGGTGTACATCCCTTTGAGTTTATCCTGTTTGGGACTCTGTGCTTTCTACACCTACCGTCCACTTCCATCCCACAGTCAGGGAAGTCTCCAGCCACTCTTATGTCAAATGTGTTCTCTGCCTTTCTTACTCTCTTCTCCTTCCAGGAAGCCTATCATGCTAATGTGAGTTGCTAACGTTGCTCCTTAAATTATGCTCATTGTTCTTAAGTCTCGTTCTCTTTTTGCTGTTGTGATTGGGGGATTTCTACTCTTTCCCACTGATTTCTTCTCCTGTATCATCTGAGCTGCTCTTGATTCCCTGCAGTGTATTTTTCATTTCAGGGACTGTGTTCTTCAGCTCTGGTCGGGTCTTCTTTGCATTTTTTCTTTTTTAAAATTAATTAATTTTATTTGTCGGTGGTGCTCAGGGCCTTGTTGAAAGCTGCATGGGTGTTCTCTAATTGTGGAGGGCAGGGGCACACGGGCTTTTCAGTCCAGTGGCTACTCTTGTTACAGAGCATGGGTTCCAGAGCTCATGAGCTTCCGCAGCTGCAGCTCGTGGGCTCAGCAGTTGCAGTGAGCAGGCTCCAGCGCTCACGAGCTTCAGTAGTCCCTGCTCGTGGGCTCACTAGTTGTGGCTTACAGGCTCTGGAGCACAGGCTCAGCAACTGTGCCACACCAGATTAGCTGCTCTGAGGCATGTGGGATCTTCCCAGACCAGGAATCCAACCCCGGTCCCCTGCATTGAGAGGCAGATTCTCTACCAGGAAAGTTTCGTATTTTCTGATGCTTTATTGAAGTTCTGCGTTCCTCTGTTCTTCCAAGTTCAGGGAGCGTTTTTATGACTGTTGAACTTTTTATCAGGTAAATTACCTACCTCTGTTTCATTAGGGTTTGTTGTTGTTGTTGTTTCTGTAGTTTTATCTTGTTCTTTCATTTGGAATGCATTCCCCAGCCCTCTCATTTATCTGACTTTCTCTGTCTCTGTGGACAAGGTAGGCGGTCACCTCTCCCTGTGTGAGCGTGTGTCCTTGGGCAGGAGTGCCCTGTGCAGACTGTGTGCCGGTGCTTTGACGGGAGGCTGGGAAGTGAAGCGGGTGCAGGCCAAGCATTTTTCATGGCATTGTGGCCACCGCCTTGATGGGGGCCGAGTAGGGTTAGAGCTGAAGCCCAGCAAGGCAGGGGCCTCCCCAGATCCACAGGGCCTTCCGTGGTCGGGGTAGGGGGCTGGCAGGAGCTGGGGG
>NW_011494888.1:3152915-3157799 GCF_000754665.1 Bison bison bison | reverse complement strand
TCTCTGCTGCCCCCATGCTGGGACTCAGGGGAGTGAGCGTGTGCCTGGCCTTTAGGAGTGAAGTCCTGGCTTCCCAGCGCCCTCCGGCTTTCGTGTCCTGAGCCCTGCTGCTTCTCGGACCCAGTTGAGCAGCTCGTTGTCCTGGTGCAGGTCCCCAGGGCTGGGGTGCCCGATAAAGGGCTGGAACCCCTTGCTTCTCGAGGGGGACTCTGCATCTGTGACATCCCTTCCCACTGTGTGTCACCCGCTGGGGGCATTCGTCCGGCTCAGATCATGCCTCTGCCCCTCCTCCCCACCTGCCTTCCTTTACACCCCTGGTGTTAGAAGAGCCATCCTGCTCTGTGACGTCTTCCCCAGAGGGAGTGTTCTCTCTGTCGTCAGGATTCCGGTGCGTCCTTGGAAGGTACTGAGCTGAGGGTCTTCCTCCTGCACCTCCCCACTCCTGAGGGTCGAGAGAGAACTCAGCTGTGCTAGCACCAGTGAAATAAAACCTTGCTGTTAGGGTAAGAGACCCTGAGGACAGGGATGTAACAGGGCCTCCACGCCCTCAGGCTCTGCTCCTCTGCCTCCTGGTCCACCAGGATAAGAGCACGGCCCACAGGCTGCTCTCAAGTGTGGGCGCGGTGGGTCCTGCCACTTGAAGAGCCACTCCCTGCCCATGGGCTCACCCCACAACTCCACAGAGGACTCTGTCCTGCCCACCAAGGGGCCAGCTTGTCCCTCAGCATAGGGTCCCAGCAGGAGCAGCATCCAGCAGTGTATGGTCTGGACCAGGGGTCCCCCCACACACACACCCAGGCTGCGACCAGCTCCATGCCCTGGGAGCACAGTGGCCTGCACACCTGGGGCACATCTGAAGCATGCCCACTGCCCTCTGCCTCACCTGAGACGTCTGATGTCATCGGCATTAATCTTCTCCAAAACACTGTGATATTCATGGAGTGTCACCGTGTGAGTCTCCCTGAGACCTAGACCCTGCAGCCTGTATCAGCACAGCCTTGCTCCCCAGGAAACACAAGCCATTACCAAAGCCCTTGAGATATAACCGCAGCAGTGGGAGGAAGGTCGTCACAGGAGAACCCTCAGCAGACGCTGCTCCTCTTCGAGCCCTTCTCCCCTCTCAGAACTACTGCTTCTGCTGCTGGTGGATTTTTGGTTTTTGGGCCCCAACTTACATGACGTGCTCTGGCCTCTTTGGTATCTGTCCTACTCTCGCTGCTCTGATCCATGTAACAGGTGCTGGAGGGTCAGGAAGGGGCAGCCTTCCCAGGGTGCGTCCTCCTGAAATCCCTGCATTCCCACCAACTACAGATCATGCCTGGGGCCCGGGGCTTCTCCCGGCCTGTCCCAACGCCCACCCCTGCTTCCTTCCTGTCTTCTGCTAAGGGCGTAGCATTCTCTCCAAGGCGCTGAGAGCAGGGCCTCTCCACGAAGCTGGGGGATCAAGACACATCCGTCCGGCTTCAGCACAGGCTTCCTCAGGGTAATGGTGGTAACTGAGCCTGGAGGAAGGTCCGCAGTTTCCTCTGATTTAGACACAATGCTCCAAGGCCCACCACAGTTTGTTTCCCATCGAGGCCTCGGTCCGTGTTTCCATAACTCAGCGGGTGAGTGTGTTCTGGGGTAATCGTTCCATCCAAGGTGCAGCTGTGCATGGTTCTTTGGGTCCACACTCCGAGGCATTTGCCCCAAATGGAAGCTGGATTAAAGCAGGCTCTTTAATTCAATTCACCTCTGCTTCCAAGCCCTTCTCAGCAGGTGACCCGTGAACAAGAAACAGACACATGTCACCAAAAATATCTTCAGGAAGAAATGACTTTCCTGTTTTACTGGCAACTCTTTAGAGGCTGAGCGCAAGGGAATCACACTACGCTTCCTTGAGCTGAGCTCCCTGAAAAGTCTTCTCCGGCCAGCAGCCAGACAGCACAGCACTGAGTCCTCTTTAGAAGGAGCAGGTGTGGGGGAAGGGGCACTCAGCCTTAAGGAGGGATCTCTGGAGCTGTCCTGGGGTCTAAATGCTGTCTGTGCTGCGTCCTCAGGACAGCTGGGTTACCAGCATCAGGAAGTCCCACTGACCGGTGCAGTGACTGAGGGTGCCACTTTTGAAACGCCTCTTCCTCCTTCAGTGACAAATGGAGAATAACATACACATGTCCTGGGAGAAGGCACAACAGAAACATTCATTTTTAACATCACTCTTTGAAATGCATCACGTGCACTTTCGTCTCCAACTTTCATCTCCTATGCACCCTGGAGGGTAACCAAGCATCCCATTTTTATTATGACTGAGGGTCTTCTGGGACGCAGGGTGTTCGGTGCTGAAACCAAGAAAGGTCGGGACAAACACAGGTGAGTCGGCCACCCCAGCTCCATGCCCAAGATGAAGAGAGACGCTCCAACACTGCTAAGATCAGTGTCTTGACCGCAGCCCCAGAGGTTTTGGCCGGCTGCGACCGTCAAAGTGCATCTACCGTAACTCTTTTCAGAATCCCCAGTCTTCAGCGCTACCTATCCGCATAATCTTTCCCTCGTCTTTGGGTGCCTGTCAGTGCCCTCTCAGGTTAACTGTGCTGCACCCCGAATTCCAGATCACAGTGCCAGAAGTGGATGCAAGCTTTAGGGATTGGTTGCCAGGGTCTGGTTGTGAAATATCCGTATTTATGTTCGAGAGAAAGTTGGGGAGAGAAGACCCCTCCCTCGCTTTGGCAGGCTCTCGGATCTGAAGTCATTAGGAATAATGAGGGCGTGGCTGACCCGCGTCCTCCAAGAGACACTAGCGTGCCTCTGGCCATGCTGGCTGCGAAAACACGAGGACTCGTTACAGACAAGAGCGGCAGAGTCAGACTGAACTAATTCGTGGGCAGAGGTCCAAACATTATTTTAAAACGCAGTTTTGGAACCACCTAAGTAATACGTGGGTCACACAAAGTCAAGCTGGCGTTGTGCCAGAAAGCTGAGCAGAACAGCTCTGTTCTCCCACCCCCGGAAGCCCTAGCAATGCGAGTCTCCTGGTCTGTAGCTGGGAACTCATTTCAGGGCTGCAGAAGTCGGAGAATCTGCTTTCAGCTGTTCTTCCTGCAGTCACGGAACCTCATAAGGAACGTCCACCCGATAAAACTGAGGATGGCACCCCACGTAAGCTGGCTGACAGTCTCCCGTCTCATGAAGGAGTTGGACAGTCTCTGATCCTGTGATGCTACATTGGTCTTAATCGTTTTTTCTTAAGAGTCCCGGACTTTAGTGTTATTAAAAAAGACATTGCAGACTCTGTTACTCATATTTAAGAAGTAATCATGGCAATAAATTAATGGGACAATCACAGTACTGTCCAAGGGGGCCCTGCGGCTCCCACAGGGCCCAGCCAAGGGGCAAGGCCACTGCCCCAAGAGGCTTCTGCCAGAGATCTTTTCTTCTCTGGGGACGGCGCACGTGTACCATATGGGTTTGAAATAGCTTAGTCTAATCTGGAAAACCATAAAGCAGCAATAACAGATGGAACTCTGGTGGAAAAAAGCTTTGTCCCACGCATGCTTTTACATGTGTTTATTGAGGGGTCTCGTCTTGCCTTGATTTTGTGGGGGACCCCCTGTTCAGGTCACTTCCAGATGTGTCTGGACCACTCTTCTGTTCCACTGGCTGGGGTGTATGGGGCGCTATCCATTGTTGTTTTTAAAAGATCATGAGAAAATTTAAGAGGTACCTAGAAGAGTCAGAAAGTACACTGGTGGATGCCAGGGGGCTGGGGAGTCGGGGGAGGGGGCTTAGTGTTTAATGGGGACAGACTTTCAGTTTAGGAAGGTGAGAAATTTGGGAGATGGCTGATGGTGAGAAGGGCATAGCAATGTGAATGTATTTAGTGCCAGAGAACTATATAGTTAAATACAGTTAAAACAGTATGTTTTATGTTATGTGACTTTTACCACAATAAAAAATATTTTTTTAAAGATCATAAGAAAAGAAATGCTGGAAAAGGAGCCAAGAGGATAATGAATTAAGTGGATCCTCACAACCCAGGCCCTCTTCTTTCCAAAGGGTCGTCCCTCTGCAGTCCTTCAGGGGGGCCCCACACCGATGGGCAGTGCTGTCTCAAGGACCTGCTAGGGTCCTGCAGAACCAAGTGAATGCAGGCGTGAAGAGCCATGCAGTGCCATTCTGATGGGCTCTGAGCACCATTCTGATGGGCTTTGGGTATTTAAGACAGGAGACAGCAAGGTTTTCAGACTAGGCATAGCCCGGCCCACCAGCACGAGTGCCCAGAAGGAAGACACGGATGGGCTGCGGTCTCTGCCCGAGGGAGTGAACCCTGTGACTGGGGTTGGCCCATCCTTCCTGCAAGACATCTTCTGGGGACCTTTGCCCTCATTCCTGGGGAGAATGCTGAATTGGGGGGGGAAAAGTTCTTACAAACATTACTTTTAAATTTTTTAAATTCATGTAAAAGACATTGAGAATAGATACTGTATTCATACTTCAGTTTCACACACTTTCTGTCCAAATATCGTGAAAACAGACACATGGTTTTTATTCTTTTAAAGCTATGTTGTGGCCTGTTCTGCAGGGTTGAGGTATCAAGTGAGGAGAACATGATTTGTGGAGATTACGATCTAGCCACGTACACTTTGGGGTCGTGAAGATCGTCTCCTCACATTTCACAAGGGCAACAGCAGAGCAGGGGCACCAGGGGTAGGTGGCGGGCTGAGTGCATTTAGTAGGACGGGAGTCCTGAGGTTCTGAGACAACAGTTCAGCGGGCACGGAGGCCGGGCTCACATTCCTCTCTGTGTGGGGTGGGGTTTTCCTCTATGTCCACTCTCTACTGATATTCAAGAGCGTATACTGCCAGCTCGCAGGCGGTGGCCGGATGCCAGCCCCAGGAAGGACCTGG
>NW_011494888.1:3145906-3152771 GCF_000754665.1 Bison bison bison | reverse complement strand
AGCCCCTAAAGCGACGAACATCAGTTGTTCTGAACCCCACAGGGGACACACTCTGAAAAACACATCAGCAGGAGCCTTCACTTTTAAATAATCACTGCCTTGTGGTCAAACCAGGGTGGAATATCCCAGTTAATATATGAGGTCTCTGCCTTCAGGCTGTGGATGAAAAGAGTTTGCTGCTGGCTGGGGGAAGTTATTTATGATGTGATTGTTAAGGAAGGAATGATGGTGTTACCATTTTCCCTCTCTTTTCTCTTTTTCTTTAACAGTCCTTGTGCTTTGAGGATAACCTTAGTATTTTACTTTTGCCCTTTTATTTTACATGTGCCTTTTGGCTATGAATTTGAACTGGGACATATTTCAAGGAGTCAACCTTAATTTTGTGACCAAAGAGTTCGTCACCATAGACCCCATGCCTTGCTGTGGCACACTGTACACCCTGGCTTCTTTCTGACTTATTTTAAATCATGGGAGAAGCAATTCTAATGGCCACGTGAGTCTCTTGAGATTGTTAAACCTTTTCTCATTTCAGGCTTTAAGGATTAAAAGCAAAACTACATTAGCTATTCTTTTTAAAGAATGAATCCTAGATTAGAAAAATATCCAAAATTAATTCAGAGGACTGTTCACAGAATTAACAGGCTAGTTTGCTGACTTCATCCCTGTTTCTTACAAAGAAGAACTGACTTGCTTTCTTTCACTCCACAAATCCCACAATGGGGTCGAAGAAGCAGGTTAGAATCATGTTATTTCACTAGAGGAGAAACAGGGGGGTTCACGTTCTTGAATGTGAGTTGTGCGGGTTTCCCCAGACACCCCGTCTCTCCTCCTGGTTTCTCACTGGAGCCCAAGAGGCAGATGGGTCCCTAACCCCTTGATCAGAATCTCCCAGATGAGGAGTAAGGGCTGCGTGAACAAAGTGGGGGCTCCTGGGCCCTGCCCCGAATCTACAAAACAAACTCTTTAACCATGGCTCCCAGAATCAGAATCTTTCGCAAGCTTCCCAGGAGAGGCTTCAGCCCCTAAGTCTGGGGGGTGACTGCCACGGCATGCCCAAGAGGCTCTCGGAGTGAGCTGGCGGCCCAGTGCGTTTCTCAGCCCAGTCGCACCTCCTCGTTCCCCAGTGAGAAAGCCCTCACGGCTCCAGCCACCAGTGGCCACGGAGCGCACCCAGGCCCCATGGAGCCAGGGGCAGAAGCAAAGGGCAGCTGCCACGTACCCTGCTGCCTCTCCTTTCTCCCCAGAAAAGGGGTGCAGTGACCAGCACCCAAACACCCACCTTAGGAATGAGGCCACGGGGCAACAGAAGGAACCCACATCCCTGACGTCATGATGCTGCCATAGCATCCTAACCAGACGTCTCTCCCCATTGTAAGTCATCCGTGTACGTGGTTCACGTTGCTTTCGGCCAGCAGGTAGGCAGGGTCAATGTCACATACAGGCGCCCTCGTCCTAAAGGACACAGACGCCGAGGAGAGCTGGCTCCTCTCCTCCGGAACCCCAGAGTCTGCCCAGAACACAGAGGCTGGTCTCTTAACAAGTGACCCAAGCCAGAGAAGCAGGCTGGGCCTGGGTGTGACCATCTTCCAACTTGAGAGAGAAATACCGTGAGAGGCCAAGTTCTGGACACAGAGCGATGTTTAAACAGGACTCTGAAGTCCCTACTGTGGCAGCATGAAGAAGTCACCAGCAACATCCTTTATTGATCTTGGGAAGAAAAGGAAGAGACTGTAGCGAGAGTAGGGAGGGTATGGGGGGACAGGCCGGCTGTTTGGGGGTGAAGTCTCCCTCCTGCAGGATGGGGATCCCAGCGTCTGCCTCCCAGGATGGCTGGGGGGAGAGCACGGCAAGGACATGGCATGCTGAGTGCAGTACAGAGAGTGGGAGATGTGCAGGGCGTTACCCGGACTCACACGGGGGCTCAAAGCGGCTCTGTTGCCCCTGCTCTGCATGGGGAGCAGGCACAGAGGTCGTGTGTGTGCCCACCTCCAGGTGCCGGCATGCGAGGGCTGCACTAGCCATGTGCTTACAGGTGGTCCACCCAGTGATGCCCACACAGCTCAGAGGCACTCCAGTTACCCACCCCTCTTGCATTAGTCGCTCAGTCACGTCTGAGTCTTTGTGACCCCATGGACTGTAGCCTGTCAGGCTTCTCTGTCCGTAGGATTTTCCAGGCAAGAATACTGGAGTGAGCTGCCATTCCCTTTTCCAAGAGATCTTCCCAACCCAGGGATCAAACCCAGGTCTCCTGCATTGCAGGCAGATTCTTTACCGACTAAGCCACCCGTCTTAGTCACTACTTAACATCTTCACTGTGCAAAAAGGAAGAGTTTTGAACAGCCAGTCAAATTCAACTGTTAGGAGGAGAGACGGGCATCTCTTCTGAATGTAGTGTGTGTCCGTGTGTCTGTGTGTGTGTGTGTATCTGTGTCTGTCTCTGTGTGTGTGGGTGTGTCTGTGTGTGGGGGTGTGTCTGTGTTTATGTCTGTGTGTGTGTATTTATGTCCGTGTGTGTGTGTCTGTGTGTGTGTATGTGTTTATGTCTATGTGTATGCATCTATGTGTGTGTGTGTCTGTGTGTATGTCTGTTTTTGTGTCTGTGTGTGTGTTTGTTTCTGTGTGTGTGTCTGTGTATGTATGTGTCTGTGTGTTTATGTCTGTGTGTGTGTGTCTATGTCTGTGTGTGTATGTCTATGTGTGTGTGTGTCTGTGTGTGTGTCTGTGTCTGTGTGTGTGTCTGTGTCTGTGTGTGTGTCTGTGTTTATGTCTGTGTGTGTCTGTGTGTGTGTGTTTCTGTGTTTGTGTCTGTGTGTGTTTGTGTCTGTGTGTGTATGTCTATGTGCGTGTGTGTCTGTGTGTCTATGTATGTGTCTGTGTTTATGTCTGTGTGTGTGTGTTTATGTCTTATGTGTGTGTGTGTGTCTATGTGTGTCTGTGTTTATGTCTGTGTGTGTGTGTGTGTGTGTGTGTTTATGTCTGTGTGTGTGCGTCTATGTGTGTGTGTGTCTGTGTGTGTGTGTGTGTGTTTGTGTTTATGTCTGTGTGTGTCTGTGTGTGGATGGGGCTGTACCCACTGCACCACGGTCAAGGCCCCAAGGGGCCTCATCAGGGCACAGAATGCCCCGGCCACCCCGGCCGGCCACATGAGTTCTTCCTGCACAAGGATGCCTGGGGTATAAACACGGTGTGTCGACTCACAAGGGTCGCCCCCGTCACACCTCAACGCACTGTCTGCTGGGTCTTGATAAATCCACGCACGGCGAATCCTTCGTACACGTTTTCATGTGATGAGCCCTCGCACACTCATCCTCAGGTTTCTGGAAGGCACAGCTCTGTTGGTCGCACGCATCAGCTGACGCCCTGCACACCTGGATCTTGTGCCTGTGTGAGGGTGTCAGGAGGCTGAGCCCCAAGCATGCTGGGCCTGACTGCCCTCTCTGGGGGGCGCCGGCCTGGTGGGGCCAGCCCCTCCTCAGGGACACGGGGGTCTCTGCTGGGTGGTGGGGAAGCACCCACTAAGTCTCTGAGCAGACGGCGACTTAGGAGCTGGGCTGGCAGATGGGCAGGAGCAGGCACTGTAGCTCTGATGGGACAGGCTGAAGGGAACCAGGAGTGGGGGGTGGGGACCAACGGGGAGCGCCCGGGGACTCTGCAAGGGCCTTGTTACCGTCCAGCTGCAGTGGGAGTCGCTTCCTTACCCGACCAGGATGGCCTGACCCACCCCCAAGTTGAGCTGACACCCCGCAGTCTGGGGCTGAGCTGGGGACGTCTGGCTTCTGCTGCTCCTTGCTTGCGATGGGGCTTTCTCCACACAGCCAGCTTGGATCAGGGGCATCTAAGGGGGTGAGAGTGTCTGAGGAAGCTGTGTTGATCATTTATCGCAGGCTTTGGGGTTATCTCCTCACGGTGTCGGAGAGGTCTGCTCGGAGTCAAGCTGACGCCGTGGGTCTCGCTGCTAATGCGTTCCTGAGAAGAACAGGATCCATGGGTGTGGGCCACCTCGGGCCTCTTCAGTCACCCTCTAAACAGCAGCTTCTCCTGTGGCCAAAGCAAGTGGTCAACAAGACCCCAGGACCTGGGGGCAAAGAGTACAGACCTCACAGGGCCAGGGCAGGGCGTGTGCCCTCAGCGTTCTCACCCATCCACACCTTCCCTGGCTCTCAGCCTCCACACACAGCCACAGAGAAACAGAGTGGACCCAGGGAGTCCAAGCCACCACACCCGACTCACGACATCATCAGCACTCCTGATCAACGACACTTCATTTCTCTGTTGCATGAAAGGCATCTCCAAAATGAGTGTCCCCCCATGGGCCAAACATTAGGAAACCAACCAAAAAGTGTCTCAGAGACCCTGCCCGTGGTCACCGAGAGATGCAGACTCACAGCGGTGCACGTGGACTGCCACGGTCAGGGCTGTGTCTGCTGGACAGCACTGGGGGCTTTGGGGATGGTCCAGGACAGGCTCTCCCACCTGGGGGTGCCATCCCACCTGGATACCCTCCTATCCCAGGGAGAGCACACGCTCCTCGGGAGAACAGTCCAGACCTCAAATGCTGACCCTGACCACATATCCAGCTGAGTATGCCTCTGAATCGTAAAGGACAAGAGTGTGCCAACAGCCCAGGTAGTGAGATCTCAACTGGATTCTAACCCCCACCTCTTCCGTAATGAAATCACATCAGGCCCAGGGGATCTCGGGGTCGGGTTCACGGATCGTGCCCATCAGCTCGCCCAGGAGGCAGGTTTAAACCCCAGATCACATGCCTTGCCCTCTGAGTCCCATCAAAGGACCCGGCAACCTGCGTTTCTCCAAGAACCTTTGATTTGGACGCACACGACTTGAGAACCACATTTCAGAGCCGCACAGGGGGACTTAGTCATCCTGCAGCTGTTTCAAAGGCACACGGGTTCATTTTGCTGTGCTTTCTCTGCCTGGCTGTGGCTAAACCTCTAGAAGCCTGGGGATGGGTTTGCCTCAGAAAAGCCTGCAGAGGCCCATTCTTCATAAGCACAGACTAAACACTGGATCAAGCTGATGCACAGAGGACATCGTCCTCTGAATCTTCCCTCCTCACTGCGAGACTCAAACTTGTTCCAACATCACTGTCGCCCAGTCAGAAGCTTATTTCTGGGGAGAGGGAGGGGTTCCTTTATTGTCGTTCAGTGGCTCAGTTGTGTCCGACTCTCTGCAACTCCAAGGACTGCAGGATGCCAGGCTTCCCTGTCCTTCACCATCTCCCAGATTTTGTTCAGACTCATGTCCATTGAGTCAGTGATGCCATCCAACCATCTCCTCCTCTGTTGCCCTATTCTCCTGCCTCCAATCTTTCCCAGCATTAGGGTCTTTTCCAATGAGTCAGCTCTTCCGCACCAGGTAGCCAAAATATTGGAACTTCAGCTTCAGCATCAGTCCTCCCAATGAATATTCAGGGTTGATTTCCTTTAGGATTGACTGGTTTGATCTCATTGAAGTCCAAGGGACTCTGTTTCCTTTAACATGCAGTAATTTGAAGCTGATTATAATCTCCTTGTCCCTAACCCCAAAGAGAAGTAGCATTATTGTGCTGAGACTGGGCGCTGACCTCAGTTTCTCCGGGAGGTAGCATCTTGTTATGTAACCCTTGGGTGATTTTAAATATGAATGTCAGTGATTACCATCTCCTGGCAGATCATTCTTCTGGGGCCTAAGTTTGGAAATGAAACGACACCTCTGGACCCTGAGATGTCCTGCCTGAGCATTCCAGTGGAAGAGGACTCTGGAGGTTACCCAGACCTGGAGGGCAGGACCATACTCTCACTGTCCTCAAGAGACAAAGCTTTTCTGTTAAAGCTTCCTCAGCAGAGCAGATTCCACTAAGAAAACCCTCCAGGGTTTCAGCAAGGTTAGCATTTTCAGAAGAAAAATAAACCTATGTTCACTTTACCTCTTATAATGTGAAGCTCTGCCAAGTGGGCCCCAAAAAGCATCCATCCCCACATCCAGGCCCCTCTGTGGTGTATCTGAAAGCTGCATTGTCTGACTGCTTGTGTAAGAAAGGATGAGGAACAAAGTGTTGAGAAGCCTCGCCTCACCCTCTCCCATCTGTATGAGGGGGATCCCTGCTCTGTACACTCAGTGCGATGGGAGGATCAGAGGGACTGTATCAGGCTGCCCTGGGGGTGTCACCTGTACCACCACCAAGATCACCATTCTAACCTGCATCCAGAGCTCTCATTTAAAGTCACTCTATTATAGAAATAATGGGGACCCCTGAAAAACAATAGTGTAAATATAAACCTAAATGACACATACAGACATTTTGTTGAGGAAACAGCATGTAGGTACTTAAGAAAGCCCACTAGCTGTGGGGGTCTCACAGAGCGCCAGGCTCTCCCTGAAGATGAGGGGTCCCCTGGAAAGGAGGAGCAGCAAGCTACAGCCCACCAGTGGTGAGAGTGAGTGCCAGAGACCTTGAGGAGGTGGGCGGCAGGGATCTCATTGCAGGAAACATGGTCAGTTCAGTTCAGTTCAGTTCAGTCACTCAGTTGTGTCCGACTCTTTGCGACCCCATGAATTGCAGCACGCCAGACCTCCCTGTCCAACTCCCGGAGTTCACCCAGACTCATGTCCATCAACTCAGTGATGCCATCCAGCCATCTCATCCTCTGTCGTGCCCTTCTCCTCTTGCCCCCAATCCCTCCCAGCAACAGAGTCTTTTCCAATGAGTCAACTCTTCGCATGAGGTGCCCAAAGTACTGGAGTTTCAGCTTTAGCATCATTCCTTCCAAAGAAATCCCAGGGCTGATCTCCTTCAGAATGGACTGGTTGGATCTCCTTGTAGTCCAAGGGACTCTCAAGAGTCTTCTCCCTGTCCACAGTTCAA
>NW_011494888.1:3133448-3145806 GCF_000754665.1 Bison bison bison | reverse complement strand
TCAGTCTCCTTGTAGTCCAAGGGACTCTCAAGAGTCTTCTCCAACACCACAGTTCAAAAGTATCAATTCTTCGGCGCTCAGCCTTCTTCACAGTCCAACTCTCACATCCATACATGACCACAGGAAAAACCAGAGCCTTGACTAGACGGACCTTTGTTGGCAAAGTAATATCTCTGCTTTTGAATATGCTATCTAGGTTGGTCATAACTTTCCTTCCAAGGAGTAAGCATCTTTTAATTTCATGGCTGCAGTCACCATCTGCAGTGATTTTGGAGCCCCCAAAATAAAGTCTGACACTGTTTCCACTGTTTCCCCCATCTATTTCCCATGAAGTGATGGGGCCGGATGCCATGATCTTCATTTTCTGAATGTTGAGCTTTAAGCCAACTTTTTCACTCTCCACTTTCACTTTCATCAAGAGGCTTTTGAGTTCCTCTTCACTTTCTGCCATAAGGGTGGTGTCATCTGCATATCTGAGATTATTGATATTTCTCCCGGCAATCTTGATTCCAGCTTGTGCTTCTTCCGGTCCAGCATTTCTCATGATGTACTCTGCATATAAGTTAAATAAGCAGGGTGACAACATACAGCCTTGATGTACTCCTTTTCCTATTTGGAACCAGTCTGTTGTTCCATGTCCAGTTCTAACTGTTGCTTCCTGACCTGCATACAAATTTCTCAAGAGGCAGGTCAGGTGGTCTGGTATTCCCATCTCTTTCAGAATTTTCCACAGTTTATTGTGATCCATACAGTCAAAGGCTTTGGCACAGTCAATAAAATAGAAATAGATGTTTTTCTGGAACTTTCTTGCTTTTTCCATGATCCAGCGGATGTTGGCAATTTGATCTCTGGTTCCTCTGCCTTTTCTAAAACCAGCTTGAACATCAGGAAGTTCACGGTTCACGTATTGCTGAAGCCTGGCTTGGAGAATTTTGAGCATTACTTTACCAGCCTGTGAGATGAGTGCAATTGTACGGTAGTTGGACCATTCTTTGGCATTGCCTTTCTTTGGGATTGGAATGAAAACTGACCTTTTCCAGTCCTGTGACCATTGTTGAGTTTTCCAAATTTGCTGGCGTATTGAGGGCAGCACTTTCACAGCATCATCTTTTAGGATTTGAAATAGCTCAACTGGAATTCCATCACCTCCACTAGCTTTGTTCATAGTGATGCTTTCTAAGGCCCACTTGACTTCACATTCCAGGATGTCTGGCTCTAGGTCCGTGATCACACCATCGTAGACACAAACAAATCCAGGTGGCTCAGGACAGAGTGAAAGCCTAAGGAGAGACACACCAGGCAGGGGAACTGAACACAAAATGAGGCTGTGCCCTTACCATCAGATAAGGAGGAATGCAAGCCAATGGACAGATGTAATATGAGAAAGGGCACCTTGCAACGCCAAATGACACAACTCAAAATGAAGCTGTGACAATCACGATGACACTGTTGTGTAGTCGCTGAGTCATCTCTGACTCTGCAACCCATGGACTGTAGTACCCCAGGCTCCTCTGTCAATGGGATTCTCCAGGCAAGAATACTGGAGCAGGTTGCCATTTCCTCCTCCAGGGAATCTTCCTGACTCAGGAATCGAACTTGAGTCTCTTGAGTTAGCAGGCAGATTCTTTACTGCTGAGCCACCAGGGAAGCCACCTATGAATATATACTCACCAAATGATGTAGCATCCACATCATAAAGTAGAAATTACAGTGGTGAAGGAGAAACATACATAAATTAAAACTCACTCCACTATAAATTTAAATCAAAATATCTGAAATTCAAAGAAGACATAAATAACCTCATTAATAAGATATCTGTTATTCAGGTCTATATCCTGAAAATATCGACAGCACTGTTTTTTCAAGTGACCCAGGAGCACACTGATATCTTCCCTGATAGCTCAGTTGGTACAGAATCTGCCTGCAATTCAGGAGACCCCAATTCAATCCCTGGGTCAGGAAGATCCACTAGAGAAGGGATAGGCTACCCACTCCAGTATGCTTGGAGTTCGCTTGTGGCTCAGCTGGTAAAAAATCCGCCTGCAATGCGGGACACCTGGGTTCGATCCCTGGGTTGGGAAGATCCCCTGGAGAAGGGAAAGGCTACCCACTCCAGTACTCTGGCCTGGAGAATTTCTTGGACTGTATCGTCCATGGTCTCACAAAGAGTCAGACACTACTGAGTGACTTTCACTTTCACTTTTTAAGGAGCATACATAAACATTGTCTGTAAATTAGGCTACAAAGAAAGTCAATTGATCCCAAAAGACAGAAATTTTACAGATGATATTCTTTGATTGCAATGCAGTAACACACAAACAATTGTCAAAATCTCAATTATTAATCCTATGCAAAATTTTTAAATAAAATATTAGCAAATAGCATCAGTCAGCACTTTAAAAAATAATTACCATGACACAAGTGGAGTTTATTATAGAAATATAAGAATAGCTCATTTAGAAAATTTATTATATTCTGTCAAATTGAAAGATCTAAAGAGAAACATTATATGACCATTTCTAAAGATACTTTAAAGAACACATTTGGATAAAAGTCAATAATCATACTTGACCAAGAAAAAAAGCCCTCAATAAAATAAGAATAAGTTAATATTTCTTTAACATAATAAAATGTGTTATTCTCAGCCCAGAGGCCATTCCACACCTCTTGGGGAAACACTGGAGACATCTTCCCCACTAAAATCAAGTATCAGGTGGCACTTCCCTGGTGGTCCAGTGGTTCAGACTCTGAGCTTCCAATGCAGGGGTTACAGGTCCAAACCCTGGTTGGGGAACTAAGATCCCGCATGCCAGAACTTTTTTTTAACGTGCAAAACATCAAATACAAAGCAAGAATGTCCACTATTACTACTGTTATTTAACATGTGCCTAATAGACAATGAAATAAGAAAAGAGGAAAATTAAAATTATAAACTTTGGAGAGCAGAGTTAATCTTTGTTTTTAGATGCTACTATAAATACATGAAAAATATCTATAAACAATAACAAAATTTAGTAACAGAATGGTACAAAATGAATACACGATAATTAGTTGATTACATTCAATAAGAAGATGAAAGGAGATAAAAGACTCCATTTATCCCAAATTGGGATTAGCAGATGCAAACCAGTAGATATGGGTGGATAAAGAGCAAAGTCCTACTGTAGCACAGGGAACTACATTCAATATCCTAGGATAAACCATAATGGAAAAAAATACATATATATATTTGTATATACTTTGCTGTACAGCAGAAATTAACACAACACTATAAATCAACTATACTTCAATAACAAATTAAAAAATAAGACCTCATTTATAATCATAAAAATTAAATAGCTGAGAATAAATCTAACAGTAAATGTACAAAACACATATGAAGAAAACTGTAAAAAATTCCTCAAAATCATAAAATAAGTTTGAACAAATAGAAAGATCTTTTCTTCAACTAGGAAAACTTGGTAACAAAAAGATGTTTTGTTAATTATGTAACTTTATGTTAATCATGTAAATTTCATTCTAGTAATACAAATATTGTTAAAGGTTTCTACTGTTATTGTTTGTTTACTCTGAAGTTCATATGGGAAAATAAATAAGGATAAACGGGAACTCTGAGCTGGAAGAGCCATGAGAGAATGAGCCTCACTGGGTACTGAAAGTGAAAGCCTCGATAATTAACACAGTGGGCAGTGATACTTGTGACCTGAACTAAGACCAGAAATAGCCCCAACCATACACAGGAATTTAATACCTGATGAGCTCAGTTCAGTTCAGTCGCTCAGTCATGTCCAACTGTTTGTGACCCCATGAACCGCAGCACACCAGGCCTCCCTGTCCATCACCAACTCCCGGAGCTCACTCAAACTCATGTCCATTGAGTTGATAATGCCATCCAACCATCTCACCCTCTGTCGTCCCCTTCTCCTCCTGCCTTCAATCTTTTCCAGCATCAGGGTCTTTTCAAATGAGTCAGCTCTTCCCATCAGGTAGCCGAAGTATTGGAGTTTCAGCTTCAACATCAGTCCTTCCAATGAATATTCAGGACTGATTTCCTTTAGAATGGACTGGTTGGATCTCCTTGCAGTCCAAGGGACTCTCAAGAGTCTTCTCCAACATCACAGTTCGACAGCATCAATTCTTCAGCACTCAGCTTTCTATATAGTCCAACTCTCACATCCATACATGACTACTGGAAAAACCATAGTCTTGACGAGATGGACCTTTGTTGGCCAAGTAATGTCTCTGCTTTTTAATATGCTGTCTAGGTTGGTCATAACTTTCCTTCCAAGGAGTAAGCATCTTTTAATTTCATGGCTGCGATCACCATCTGCAGTGATCTTGGAGCCCAGAAAAATAAAGTCAGCCACTGTTTCCACTGTTTCCCCATCTATTTGCCATAAAATGAGGCAACCAGATGCCATGATCTTAGTTTTCTGAATGTTCAGCATTAGGCCAACTTTTTCACTCTCCTCTTTCACTTTTATCAAGAGGCTCCTTAGTTCCTCTTCACTTTCTGCCATAAGGGTGGTATCATCCGCATATCTGAGGTTATCGGTATTTCTCCTGGCAATCTTGATTCCAGCTTGTGCTTCATCCAGCCCAGCGTTTCTCATGATGTACTCTGCATATCAGTTAAATAAGTAGGGTGACAAGATACAGCCTTGATGTATGCCTTTTCCTATTTGGAAACAGTCCGTTGTTCCATGTCTAGTTCTAACTGTTGCTTCCTGACCTGCATACAGATTTCTCAAGAGGCAGATCAGGTAGTTTGGTATTTCCATCTCTTTCAGAATTTTCCATAGTTTGTGGTGATCCACACAGTTAAAGGCTTTGGCATAGTCAGTAAAGCAGAAATAGATGTTTTTCTGGAACTCTCTTGCTTTCTCAATGAGCCAATGGATGTTGGCAATTTGATCTCTGGTTCCTCTGCCTTTTCTAAAACCAGCTTGAACATCTGGAAGTTCACAGTTCACATATTGCTGAAGCCTGGCTTGGAGAATTTTGAGCATTACTTTACCAGCCTGTGAGATGAGTGCAATTGTGCAATAGTTTAAGCATTCTTTGGCATTGCCTTTCTTTGGGATTGGAATGACCTTTTCCAGTCCTGTGGCTACTGCTGAGTTTTCCAAATTTGCTGGCATATTGAGTGCACACTTTCACAGCATCATCTTTCAGGATTTTAAATAGCTCAACTGAAATTCCATCACCTCCACTAGCTTTGTTCATAGTGATACATCCTAAGGCCCACTTGACTTCACATTCCAGGATGTCTGGCTCTAGGTGAGTGATCACACCATTGTGATTATCTGGGTCATGAAGATCTTTTTTGTACAGTTCTTCTGTGTATTCTTGCCACCTCTTCTTAATATCTTCTGCTTCTGTTAGGTCCATACCATTTCTGTTCTTTATTGAGCCATTTTGCATGAAATGAACATTTTGCATGAAATGTTCCCTTGGTATCTCTAATTTTCTTGAAGCGATCTCTAGTCTTTCCCATTCTATTGTTTTCCTCTATTTCTTTGCACTGATCACTGAGGAAGGCTTTCTTAATCTGTCCTTGCTATTCTTTGGAACTCTGCATTCAAATGCTTATATCTTTCTTTTTCTCCCTTGCATTTCACTTCTCTTCTTTTCACAGCCATATGTAAGGCCTCCTCAGACAGCCGTTTTGCTTTTTTGCATTTCTTTTTCTTGTGGATGGTCTTGATCCCTGTCTCCTATACAATGTCACAAATCTCCGTCCATAGTTCATCAGGCACTCTGTCCTTCAGATCTAGTCCTTAAAATCTAATTTTCACTCCCACTGTGTAATTGTAAGGAATTTGATTTAGGTCATACCCGAATGATCTAGTGGTTTTCCCTACTTTCTTAAATTTAAGTCTGAATTTGGCAATAAGGAGTTCATGATCTGAGCCACAGTCAGCTCCCAGTCTTGTTTCTGCTGACTTTATAGAGCTTCTTCACCTTTGGTTTCAAAGAATAAAATCAATCTGATTTCAGTGTTGACTATCTGGTGATATCCATGTGTAGAGTCTTCTCTTGTGTTGTTGGAAGCGGGTGTTTTCTGTGACCAGTGTGTTCTCTTGGCAAAACTCTATTAGCCTTTGCCCTGCTTCATTCTGTACTCCAAGGCCAAATTTGCCTGTTACTCCAGGTGTTTCTTGACTTCGTACTTTTGCATTCCAGTCCCCTATAATGAAAAGGACATCTTTTTTGGGTGTTAGTTTTAGAAGGTCTTGTAGGTCTTCCTAGAACTGTTCAACTTCAGCTTCTTCAGCATTACTGGTCAGGGCATTTACTTGGATTACTGTGATATTGAATGGTTTGCCTTGGAAACGAAGAGAGATCATTCTGTCGTTTTTGAGATTGCATCCAAGTACTGCCTTTCAGACTCTTTTGTTGACCATGATGGCTACTCCATTTCTTCTAAGGGATTTCTGCCCACAGTAGTAGATATAACAGTCATCTGAGTTAAATTCACCCATTCTTGTCCATCTTAGTTCGCTGATTCCCAGAAATATCGATGTTCACTCTTGCCATCTCCTGTTTGACCACTTCCAATTTGCCTTGATTCACGGACCTAACATTCCATGTTCCTATGACTATTGCTCTTTACAGCATTGGACCTTGCTTCCGTCACCACTCACATCCACACCTGGGTGTTGTTTTTGCTCTGGCTCCCTCCCTTCATTCTTTCTGGAGTTAGTTCTCCAGTCTTCTCCAGTAGCATATTGGGCACCTACTAATGTAGAAGTTCATCTTTCAGTGTCATACATTTTGCCTTTTCACACAGTTCATGGGGTTCTCACGGCAGGAATACTGACGTGCTTTGCCCTTCCTTTCTCCAGTGGACCACATTTTGTCAGAACTCTCCACCATGACCAGTTCATCTTGGGTGGTCCCACATGGCATGGCTCACAGTTTCATTGAGTTAGACAAGGCTGTGGGCCATGTGATCAGATTGGTTAGTTTTCTGTGATTATGGCTTTCAGTCTGTCTACCTTCTGATGGATAGGGATAAGAGGCTTATGGAAGCTTCCTGATGGGAGAGACAGGTAGGTAGGTAGAAGATGACTATCACAGAGTGTTTGTGGGACAAAGCGCAGCCAACAGAAGAAAAATCACACAAGTAGGGGGACTACGTTAAACTGCAAATCTTCCGGGTATCGAAGGACACAGCCCACAGTGGGAAGCCAGACTATAAGACAGGAGCAAGTATTTGCAAACCATGTATCTGCTACAGGGCCAATATCCAGAATACATAAAGAATTCTTGTATTCAACAGCAATGACGATAACATGATTTAAAATGGGGAAAAGACTTGAGACATTTCTCCAAAGATGATACTCAGGTAGCCAACTAGCTACTTGAATGTCACAGAAAGGCCGTCAGAATCTTTTTTTAATGTTTAATTTTTATTATGTTTAATATTCCTTATTGTTGATGTACAATATTGTGTTACTTTCTGCTGTAGAGCAAAGTGAATCAGTTATACATCCACTCTGTTTTAGATTCTTTTCCCATGTAAGTCATTGCAGAATATTGAGCAGAGTTTCCTGTGCTATCCAGTAGGCTCTCATTAGTTACCTATTTTATATATAGTAGTGCGTATATGTCAACCGCAATCTCCCAGTTTGTTACTTCTGCTCACGCTTCCCCTTTGGTCACTGTAAAGTTTGATTTCAAGATCTGTGAGTATGCCTTTTTCTTTTTTTCCTGTATTCATTTATTGCCTGTGCTAAGTCTTAGTTGTGGCACACAGGGTCTTTGTTGAGGCAGGTGGACTCTTTAGCATGAGAACTCTTAGTTGCAGCCTGTGCGGCCTAGTCCCCTGATCAGAGATTGAACCCGGGCCCTCTGCATTGGGAGCACAGAGTCCTAGCCACTGGATGCCCAGGGAAGTCCCTGTGAATCTGCTTGAGACGTCACTCTTCACCCATCTGACTGGTGGACACTCTGACGTTTGCCGAGGTGCTCTGCAGGCAAGGCCGTGGTGAACAGGCAGTGGTCAGCATTGCTGGTGGGAGTGTGGGCTGGCCAAGCCCTTTGAGGGGCAACAGGGCCGTGTCCACCAGAATTAGGAATGTACAGCCCAGTAATCGCACTTGCTGGGATGAATCCCTTAGACACATGCTGGAGAGGGTAAACTGTCATATGTGGAAACTTGCAACACTGTTTAATAGCCGCGTCCTGGAAGCAGCTCAGTGTCGCTCATTCGGGCCCTGCTGCAGTTGTGTGACGTTTGTCCGGGACAATGCCCTGAGATGTGACACATGAGAGCGATCCGCGTTGCGCCTCTCCTCTGCCTGAGACCCTGTGACGGCTGACTGTGGCCCCCTGACTTCCCTCCCCTCCTTTGACATTCCACCTTGCTTGTGTCCAGCTGCGTGGCCTTTTCCCCGTACCTCGAACATGTGGGTCAGCTTCCCACCTCAAGGCCTCTGTACAAGCCGTTCCCTCAGCCTCCCCAGAGAATCTCAGGGCTCACCCCTCACGATCGTTAACTCTGCTTAAATGTCACTTTCTCCACAAGGCCACCTCTGACCACTCCATCTAAAATCTAAGTCCCCGCCTGACATTTCCAATCTCCATTATCTTGTTCTATGTTTTCAATTACTTTTATTATATTCTAACACAACATATAACTTATATGTTTACTGTCTGCTTTATGTGCCTCCCCCAAGATATAGATGCTATGGGGCAGTAATTGTCGTCAGTTTTGTTGACTTCCATATCCCTGTGATATACAACAGTACTTGGGCCTGTTTATTGTTGTTTAGTCACTATGTCCAACTCTTTGTGATTCTATTGACTGTACCCCGCCAGGCTCCTCTGTCCGTATAATTCTTCAGGCAATAATACTGGAGTGGGTAGCCATTTCATTCTCCAGGGGATCTTCCTGACCCCTTTTGACTCAGGGTCAAACCTGAGTCTCCTGCATTGCCAGGCAAATTCTTTACTACTGAGCTAACTGGGAAGCCCTAGTTGGCATGTGAAAAGTAAAAGTCGCTCAGTCATGTCCGACGCTTTGCAACCCCGTGGACTACATAGTCTATGGAATTCTCCAGGCCAGAATACTGGAATGGGTAGATTTTCCTTTCTCCAGGGGATCTTCCCAACCCAGGGATGGAACCCAAGTCTCCTGCATTGCAGGCAGATTCTTCACCAGCTGAGCTACCCGAGAAGCCTCAATTGGCGTGTAGTTGTTGTTTAGTCACTAAGTCGTGTCTGACTCTTTGAGACCCCATGGACTGCAGCACACCATGCTTCCCTGTCCTTCACTATCTCCTGGAGCTTGCTCAAACCCATGTCCATTGAGTCAGTGATGCTATACAACCATCTGATCCTCTGTTGCCCACTTCTCCTCCTTCCCTCAATCTTTCCCAGCATCAGGGTCTTTTCAAATGAGTCAGCTCTTTGCATCAGGTGGCCAAATTACTGGAGCTTTAGCAACAGTCCTTCCAATGAATATTCAGGGTTTTTTCTCTTTAGGGTTGACTGGTTTGATCTCCTTGCTGTCCAAGGGACTCTCAAGAGTCTTCTCCAGTACCACAATTTGAAAGCATCAATTCTTTGGTGTGGCATGTAGTAGGTGCCTAATAAATGTATGTTTCCAAATGACTGATTGATTGAGCATGTGATACAGAAAAGATTCAAAAACATATTTAAATGAAAGAGCAAGTTAAAAGACAGTAATTGTTCTGCATACATTTTTAAAAAATAAAGAAAAAAGATTAGGAATTTATATTTGCAGGTATATGCATAATGAAACTTGGAAGTCTGCAGGAAAAAAAATGAGTATCAGTGGTTACCTCCAGGGAAGGGTGTGGACTGGACAGAAGGGCCTCTGGTAGGAAGACCATGGTGTCTGGACCTTTATTTAAATTACATGAATATTTCTTATTCAAAATATTCAATTATGCGTGCGCGCGCGCGCACACACACACACACACACACACACAGTGACATCAGAGCCCCCAGGCAGGATGATCCTGTGATTCAGCTGTTCAGAGTAGGGCCTGAGGAATTTGCATTTTCAGCAAGCTCCCCACCCATCCTGGAGACAGGTCCACTGCAGACCACACTCTGAGAACCCTCCCAGCTCCCTTGTTCCTCTCCTGACCCAAGAAGCTCTACAGAAGGTTTAGCGCTCTGATGGCTCCTCTGGACACATCAAAGGAGGCGGAGGCGCCAGGGCCCTTTGCAGCTAGAGCCACACTCTCCAGGGGCCTCCTGGTGTGGACCCTCCACTTCACCCACGCTTGAACTCAGGACGCCCAGAGGGCTGCCATCTTCGACTGAGAGTTCTACGTGGTGGCAGTCTCTCTGCATTTCCGGCTCCTGAACTGTGCGCAGTGTCAGCAGAGTGGCTGCCAGGGCCCCTGTGGCCTTGGTCCCCACTGACACACTGATCCTCCTGTTTGCCAGGGCAACATGATCAGTGAAGTGTCCCTCTTAATTCATAGAGGAAAGGTCGTCCTAACAGCCCTTCCTGGGGGTGAGAATGGCAGTTAGGACCTGCCATGTCTACTAGAGATAGCCCCCTTCCCCAGCAAGGCCATGGCTTCACTTGATGCAAGTGAGGGACACAAGTCTTTCCCTAAGTTATTCAGAGACTGGAGAAGCAAGTGTAGAGAAAACATAACAGGACCTCATCACACACAAAAAGGGACTGAACCTGCCAGATGCTTCATATCTGAAAAGCATCTTCACTTCTATTAACCTTACATTGGTTCCCAAAGAAAGGGGGGCATTTAGTAAGGGAGGAAAAGTGTGCTGTTTCATGACCACCACTTCCTTAGTGTAATAAAAAGGCACTAGACTCTCAACATTTTACTTTCATTTCAAAAAATGTTTTTTGCACTATCTCTGTGTTAGACCTCTCAAGATGATTCCATTTCTGGAACACACTTTCTGACATGGTTTCTAATTGACTTCAAGTGTGTCATGCCTTTGACATGTTATACGACACATTAAAATTAATAGCTTCATGGGTCTTATGAGTTTCTTCCTTAAATTTCCAAAGACAGCCCTGGCTTTCTCTCAGACTGACCAATCACAAGCAGTTCTGTGACTGCAAGGCAGGAGACAATTTTTGCAAGTGTTTAAAAATGAGGCTGTGTCTGCCAGCGGGCTAGAGTTGGTGAGTCTTAGGTCTTTAAGAAACGGTTGGCCCTGTCTGTGCTGTCGTCTCCCCAGCAGGCCATCTGTGTGGGAGCTGAGTCACCGTGGCGTAAGACTGCAGAGAAAGACAGTAGGATCGCCGGACATATACTTGTCTGGCAGTCTTGGGTCTGTTCCCTGGATGGGGTGGGAAGGCTTGATTAATGACAGACTTGTTCAACATGAAAAAGAACAAAGCCCGGATTTATTCTTGGCATTCTTCTTCCTAGGGGCTTGGGGGATGATGTAGTAATTAATTTATAGCTTTGCAGCAAGGCAACATCAGAGAAACAGTTTAATTCACAAGAACAATGCAGATGGAGAGTGTAACCGAGGGTACTGGGCATAGAAGGGTCTAGAAGGAAGGTCAGGCAGAAGGTGAGTTCTTCTATAAATGATACAGATTCACTACCAGTTACTACCTAGGTTCGCCGCTCCCCAAAGGGTCCTGAGAGACACTTACCTTGACTAAAGGAACAGAGGTCTGTGGGAAATGCTTCTGAAACCCCGATGCCGCTTGCTTATTACCTGCTGCGGGCTGATCGCTACCCTGGCAGAGAAGCAGGCTTCGCCAGATGTGCAGAGGGCGCAGAGCCCCTGAGACTCGGCTGCCGTCCTCCCAGTTCTCCCAGCCCCCGCTCCCCACCCACCCCCCACCCCCGGCTCTCACCCCGCGTTATTTCTGTGCGCCCCTCCTTGGATGGCACCCTCTCCAGCTCCAAGACACATATCCCCCTCCCTTCCCCATCATCTCCCAGGACACACCTCCTTCCCCCAACCAGACCCAGGCACAGCCCTCCTCCACCCAGCAACCCCCCAGGACACACCCCTCCCCCCTTTCCAGCACCAAGGACACACCTCCTCCCCGTCCCCTGCAAACCCGGGACACACCCCCTCCCCTCTCCCCAGTCCCAGGACACACCCCTCCCCAACCCCAGGGTACACCCTCCCCATCCCCCAAGACACACCCCTCCCCCTCCCCAGCCGCCCGAGGACACACCCCTCCGCTCCCCAACCCGGCCCCGACGCTCAGGCCCCCCTCCACCGCTGGCCGACTAAACCGAGAAGTCTTCCCGCCGCCCTCGCGCCGGCTCCTGGCCGCCGGTTGCGCGCTCTCAGTGCCCGGAGCTCGGCCAACGAGACCGAATTCAGAGGCCGGCGCTGTGAGCCGGGCGGGACTGAGTCCTGAGAGGCC
>NW_011494888.1:3130569-3133170 GCF_000754665.1 Bison bison bison | reverse complement strand
GGGGTCCTGCGCCCTAGACTTCTCCGCGGTTAGAGCAGGGGTGGGGGAGGGGAGAGAGGCAAGAGGCTGAGGTTTCCTCCGCCCCCGTCCTTTTCCTTTAAAAAGTGACACTTTGACCAAAGCTCTTTCAAGCGTTTGTGCTCCTGGAGCGGCTCGCACCGGTTTGGTGTAGCCCGATGTCCCTGCAGTCTCTCCATCGCTGGTCCAAGGAGACGGAACCTCTCCCAGGAGAGCGCTCCCTGACAGCCTGGCTGCGGGATCCGGGGCTGAATGAACTTCAGCTGGAAACGCTTCGCCCGAGGGTTCGGGATGGCTCTCTCCACGAGGAATCCGGGAGCTCTCTCACTGGACGCTCTTCAGTTGCCTCCAGATTGTTTGTCTGCTTGTTTTCTTGGGTGTCACCTGGTTGCAACCCTTTGTCTGATGGAGTCCTCCTGTTCCCCTGGAAGGCCCTGGGATGGGGTCCGCGCCTTGGTTAGTGTGCAGTTGGCTGCGCTCTCAGGGAACAAGTGGCAGGCCGAGCACAATGGGAAGAATGCATTCCTGATGACTCGCCTACCCTAGAAAGACTAGCTAAAATCTGATGGTTTTTATGGAAAGCTTTGCTGTCACTGTTTCATAAGTACTCGGTGTTAGTGAGTTCTTGAAACTAGCTAATCCAGAGCTAGCCAGCATGATTTTATGAAGAGGTTTCCCCCAAACATCCTGTGCCATGAAAGTGAAGACCCTGACACCTGGGCTCACAGGGATGTGGAAGTCACTGCCCTCCTGCTGGGCAGGTGGTCTGTGGGTGGTCGAGGGTGACCATGGTGACAGTGATAGGCTGGGGGTGGGGAGGACTGCCTGAGGAGGGGAAGGAGAGAGTCTCAGGGTACTGGAATGTTGTGAAACATGCTGGTAGGTTACCCTGTGTCTCTTTTCACATGATGAAAAGACTTTTATGGCCCTTCTCACTCTTCCAGGTGGAGCTCAGTGGGTGCTTGTTTGTTTCTGCTCCCAGTAAACCTACAAGAGATCTCATGACCCCAGCAATTTCTAAAGGCAGGTCCTGGCTCCTAACAAAGGCAAACAGGTTATTTTCATCAACTCTGGAGCCTTGCGTTTTTCTCGGGCCATTGTTTTAGAGGTTCCATGAAGATATTATGAACGTGCACTAGGGCCCTCCCGTCACCTCCTCCTGAAATGGACAGTGGGTTCTGGTGAAGATTACTGCCAATGCAGTACCAGGCTGTAAAATAGCATGACAAGACTAGGCACTGGACATTAGTGCCACTAATGACAATGTAATTTTTCACTGTTCCTTTAAGAATGAGGTCGCTTTGATCAGCAGTGTTTTCATTTGTTGCTTGTTTATTTGTTTGTAGTGTGGTTTCACTGGGCCTGTTTTCCCTTCTTGATATTGGTAATCCTTCACTTAGGTGGAATCACAGACTGGAATTAGCAGCAGCCATGCTCTCTGGGGCTAAAATTAGAAAAGCCAAGGGAACTCTTCAGGCATATCCTTCTTGTCTCATAAAAGATTCTGCAGTCTCTCCTGAGACTCCCACTTTAGCAGTTACTATAAGATGCCGCTTAAATACTCTTTAAGATAGCATTTTTATTTGGACCATTTTTTCCCTTTGAGCTTTAATCATGCTTTACCAATATCTGTTGAACGTTGTTCCTCTGAGGTGCCCAGAGGCACATCCAGTACATTTACCAGCCCTTCAAACACTATATAGTTAACTCTTTGAACGCTTCCTTTAAAAACAATAAATAAATAAACGAGGGAAAGCTGCAGTGGCCCCTGATGTGTAGGCAGATGGCAGTCGCTGCGGCTTCATTTATGCCCAGGATGCTCTTGGTGCCTTGTCAATTAATCATGAATTGAATAATGGATGTTCTTGATCTCCAGCTATAAATTTAAGGATAGGTTACTCCTGAGGTCTAGTTCGCTTGAAAACCCTTTCAGAGCCTATTGAGCGGCTCCACAGCTGGGGCCAATAAAGGCGTGACACAGAGCGCAGATGGGGGAAGTGGTGATCCGCTCAGCTCCTCTGGCCCTCTATGCCGGCTGGGCTGCCGGGCTCTCCCCACTCGCTGGTCGGCACCAGGGCTGTGGGGCGGAGGAAACAGTGGCTTTCTGTGAATGTAATTAAACTTGCCTCTGCCAGCTGCCTGTGGTATTCGCGAATGTTTTCCTAAGCAAGGCTGTTCCCTGCTTTATCTGCCCGCTGTGGTTTGCGGCCTGCGCAGCCCCTTCCTGGATGGTTGAGCTCTGATGTCATGCGTGCTCTCAGCCTCGCGGGTTTTGGGGCTCCCCCCGGCGCCCGGGAAGCAGCCCGTCTGCTGCAGAACATTCCACTGCCGCGAGACCAAAGCCACCTCGTGATTTGCGGCTGGCGTGGCTTGCGGCTGCTTGGAGATGATTTAAAAGGAAGGTTATGGGCGCCTGAAGTATAGGGTAAAGAAAATGTATCCACATGGCTCCAGCTTGGACTTTTAACTTTTTTTTTCAACGTGGAAATTGTTGGCTGAACTGGCTCATGGGATTTTCCCCATTTTTTGTCCATTTATTGCTTAGAGCAAAAGATCTATATTGTCTGTTTCTTGTAGGCCTGA
>NW_011494888.1:3118694-3130469 GCF_000754665.1 Bison bison bison | reverse complement strand
GACACAGTTTTCATGCTTCAGAAAGCAGGGGACACAGGATTTCTCTGCTGGGCTCTTCACGGGCTGGAGACCATTGTCAGAGAAGAGGCTTGGCTCTCCCTGATGAAGGGGAGGCACCCCTGTTAAGTGTAGAGGGCTGTCAGGGAGGAAAGGGGCAGGTCCAGGCTGCCCCTGTGGCCCCGTGGGCCAGGCGGTTGCAGTGGCAGGATGCACGTTGCTTGGGAAGAGTGTAGAGCTGGCGCTGGCCCACCTGCCGAGGACGCCTCACCTCGTGATCAGCCGAGGGGCATGGATGCTCTTTCCAGGCTCCAGCAGTGGTGGGGTCGGGGCATAGAGCCCTTGGAGGTCCATGCGTCATCCCCGGGGCCCAGCTGCCATCTCCTGCCTCTCCTCTGTGCCCGACCACAAACTGGCAAGTGAGCCAGCTCTTGTGGCTGAGCTAGTTCCCAGCTCTATCCAGTGTGAGCTTGGAGGAGACAGTATCTGTTACCTAGCTTGGCAACTCAGCCCCGACCTCTTCCAGTGTTCAGGGTACAGGCTGTGGCCCAGCAGTCCTCTACAGACCACCAAGCGGTGCCCCCAGCACCCAGCCTGGCCTGCAGCAGCGGGAGGGCTCCGGGGAAAGCGGGCCCTGTCCCTGGGCAGTTCTGGATCTAGGTCAGAGGGCCAGGACCCCGAGGCGGTGGAAGGCTGAGCTTCCTCCAAGTTGGTCTGTTTGAGTCTGTGCCTCGAGGGGCTTAAAGGAACGCTTGTGGAGGTCAAATTAGTATTGTTTATGAGAAAAAACAACCAGAGCCCTGGTGAAATGTCAAGAAGGCAGCAGTGTGTGATGAGACTCAAACGACAGCGTTCATCCAGGACCACCTTGAGCAAACCGCTTCATGTTGATGGACCAGTTCATGACGTCGCCTCGTGTCCTTCACGGGTGTGCTGTCATCTGACTGCCAGGATGAGGTGCAGAGGCAGGAGGAGCAGAGCGTCCTTGCGTCTTCCCCACTCCAGGGCACGCAGCGTGCGGCCGGTCCAGTCTGGTCAGACACGGAGCGTCTAGCTTCAGACCTTGTGCTCCTTCCACGGCAGCAAGTGGACCCCACGACTCTTAACCTTCATGGACTGCACTCTCCTTATTTGCAAAAATGAGACATTTGGCCTAGAATAGAACAGTCCATTCCAGCTTAAATTCTAGGTCTGGTGAATCACTGGCTGGAAGGGACTCTAAGAAGTCATTTAGTCATGTTGCTTGCTTCCAGCAGGACTCTATTTAAAATTTTGAAAAGAAAATATGCCCCCCACCTCACTTTACTATTATTATTATTTTTAATAATCCCAGAGCCAGAGAGTGTGAGTGCGTTCTGGAGAGAAGGGAAATGAGGGATGAGGGCCCAGCGTTGAGGCCCAGGGCTGCATGTCCGGCCTCAGCAGACAGAGTCCCATCCCCGGGGGAGGAGGTGGCACAGGAGAGGCCAGTCCTGGACAGGCTCTGGGCCTGGGGGGCATCCAGTGGGGAGAGCTCAGCAGGGGTTGTTGTGCCAAGAGGGAGAAAGAGCAGAGTGGCTCAGGAAAGACCCTCCAGTTCCCTCGGGGCTTGGGAGAGCTGTGACCGTGGCCCAGGGCCCGGGGGTCTGCTCAGAGACAGCACAGGCTTGCTGTTCATCTGGGAGGGTGAGAGCTGGCCACTCACGCCCACCCTCTGCGTGGGGCAGGGAGGACAGGCTCATCCCTGCGACAGTGCCTGCCGGGCCCACCGGAGGAGCCCCAGCCTGTCCGCCTTCCCAGTGCCAGGTGGGTTCTGGCGGGCTTCCAAGGCTCAGGGTCATTGGAGGAACGACCAATTCAGTCTCCTGTTCCCAAATTACTCAGCTGACTAGGTTGTCACTTTAGAAGACGTGTCTACCTCCCACTTTCTCCTGGTTTCTCTCCCGGGGTTAGATGTTGGGAGAACAGGAGCAACTTTGGAGCCAGGAGCCTGAGTGATGGCGACATCTCAACAGCTCAGTTACAGCTGAGCGCCTTGAGGCTCAGTGTCCCCGCCCTGAAGTGGGGAAGTAATAGCACCCCCTCCCAGGAAGTTCGGTGCTCCTGGGATCCGAGGGAGGAGTGGGGAGAACCATCCACGTCTGCGGAAGCAGCCCTGCGTCAGGTCTTGTCTTTGAGCTGTGAGTCACGGAGGTTTCTTTTTTCTCTGCCTTAATTCCATTCGCAGGCCCACCTCAGAATGATGGTGGTTTTTCCGTCCTTGCTACGTGTCAGGCACATAATCTTGTTTAATCCTCACGAAAACACCATGAAGTGGATCTGTTACCCCCATTTTATTACGTGGAAATGATGTTCTAATGAGGATAAGCATTTTGCCCAAGATCACGGGCTAATAAACAGCAGAGGGAAAACGGAAACCCGGGCAGCCCACCCAGTCCTGTGTGGAGACCCGGGGCCTTCCCTGCCGGGCACAGCCCCACCCTCGTGTTCCCGAAGTGGCCTGTCAGCTGGACAGGCTCCTCCTCTCCGCTGCTGCCCGACCACAGCCTCCTGCACCCTCCGAGTCCCAGCTGGCTCCTTGGCCTCCTCATGCTCCCTTCCACTTGGGTCTCCTCTCCCCTCCTCTCCTCCCAGAAGCAGAGGACCCCCTGCAGGACTGTGCAGCTGGTCTCCAAGCCCAGATCAGGCCTCCACCCCCACTGCACGTGTCCTGTCTTTGCTTCCTTGGAAGGAGAATCTTTAGCATGTTATTAAACACAGACGCCACGTTCCCCCTGGGCCCACAGAAGGTGACTTTTCAGGCTGAGGAGGAAGGACCTGGGAGGCCTCCTGGACCATGACCTTACTTTACAGATGCGGAAACGCAGGCACAGAGAGATTAACTGCTTGTCCCCAAGCCCAGCTCTGGGCCAGGGCTGATGCAGCCACTTGGCACCATCTTCCTTCCAGTTTGCACTGTGGTTTGAGTTGATGTTTCATCATCTCTGCTTGCCCAGGTTGGGAAAGGGATTTTCCTTTGCCTTGCAAGCTTGACCACACTTGGGACGCTCATCTCAAACCGTGCTTTCTTTTCCTTAACATATACGGTCCCACTGAACTGGCCTCCTCCTCAGGGTGTGAAGAGCCACGGTCACTCTGGATTCTGCGTCTGACCTTGGCTCCTCCTCTGGGTTAAATGACACCAGATCTCTTTGCTTTATCTCAGAGTTCTGCTTGCCAGCAGCTCCATCATCTTTCTTTCTGTCTGTTGAGCTGTGTCCAGCGCCCCAGGCCTCTCGAGCCGTGAGAGGCATTGCACAGGGTGTGGCAGCGACCCCGGCCTGACACTGCCTTCCCCTGGGCCTCGGGGGTATGGCCGACTCCCCCGGGCTGTGAGTGGCAGCCGAGCCTCACTGTGTCGTCATGAGCCGTCTCCTCGCTTGCTGGACATGGCTCGGCCCGTATGTGATGACGATCATCTCCTCCAGTGGTCGTCTGGAGCCTCCCTGTGGAGCTGCTCCTTCCTTTGCTCCTGACCACGTCTCGCATTCATCAGCTGCCCTGGGCCTCTGATCCTGCTCTTCCGCTTCTTAGAGCTTCACTCCAGCTACTGTCCCAAGGAGCTTAGCACATCAGATGTCCCTGGGATTTACCCCTGTGGGAGCCGACCCCTGAGACTACTGCCCCTCAGAGCCCTTCTCCCTCATGACTCCAGGATTTGAAAAGCATGGATCCATCCCACAGCACAGGGCCTTCAAACTGACCACCAGGCAGAGTGGAAAGTGCTGGCTGAAATGACAGCCCTTTGGAGGGCCTTCCAGGAGACCCACAGCCAAGGACCGTCCCCCTTAGGGACATCAGTTCAAAGATAGTGACCGAAACCCAGAGCTGTCTTAGCTACAGGGCTGGAAGCCTGCGAGATTTCACTTGGGCTCGAAAACACGATAATCTTAAACCTTCACACTGACGGATTGCAGTGTGCTCTCCGTCAGCTCAAGCACTGTCCTGTGAAGAAGTGCATTGTCCCCACGTTACAGATGAAGAGCTGAGGCTCATGAGGTCCAGTGACCCCCAGGGTCGCACGGCCATGCTTGTAACTGAGCAAGTTTCCTGCCTTTAAGTTCCTTGTGCTTGAACAGGCTTCGGTGGGCTTACAGCTTTAGAATTCCTAAAAATCCCATGGTTGGGACATGGCGGGAGGGGTGTTGCTTGGCACAAACACAGATTCCCAGGCTCTGACTCCAAATGGTGTTGATTCCTGAAGCTCGAGGGGAGCTTTGGAATCTGTATTTCCCAAGCGCTCCTGAGGTGTTATCTCATCAGAAGAAACTGTCCCTTAAACTCTCCTTTCTAGACATTTTTGGCCGCACCTCCCAGCTTGTGGGACTTTAGTTTCTGACCCACCTGTTCCCTGTAACGAAGCTGGCACAGAAGCCAGCCATGGACGCCCTACCCCCAGGACCCAGTTGTGGCCCGCAGACTGGCCATCCAGCCCTGGCTCACCCTTTCATTCAGGCCCTGCACTTTCCTCGCTGAACTCCTGCCTCAGCGCCCCACTCGGCTCCTGGGGAGCTGTGACCCCAGGTTCTGTCCATCTCTCCCAATCAGAGAGCCCGCCTCCCGGAGCCCGTCCAGGCGCAGCCACACGGTGGGCCTGCACCTGAGTCAGCAGGGTCCTGTGATGACACTACCCCCCGGCCGGTCCCTTTGGGGACCCCTCCGGACCCAGCACCCAAGCTGGACATCACTTACTGGCCTCTCTGAGAGAAAGTCCAGCCAGCTCCCTCAGAAAGAAACCTCCTGGGATCCTGCCACTTAGAAAGCTCATGCTCTTGTTCTTTGAAAGCCTGCTGAGTCTAGTGGGCCAGCAGGTGACCAGGGAACAGTGTGATCAGCATCCGCCTGGGCCCACAGCCCACCGGGCATGGTACTGACTCCTCTCCACAGCGTATGTCTCATGACCCTTCCCTGATCAGACATCAGACATCCATCTGAGTGGTTGCACAGGGGTCCATTTCCCCATGTCTGGGCCCTTGGAGCCTCTCTCCTCATGGCCCTGTTCCTGCCCTCTGGAAGTCACCAAAGGCTTGGGGTTCTCCAATCTGTGGGGTTCCTCCCTAGATCCTTTCATGCGTGTTTAATCATGGAGGAAGAGCAGCCCTGAAGGAAAAGGTTTCTGGGATCAAAGCAGGCTCACAGTGTGGCTGACATTTTCCGTGGACCCGTGGCCTCCCAGGCTGGGGGGAGGGGGTACATGTTCCGCTTGCTGCCGCCTTCACGACCGGCTGGCTCTTTGCAGATTTCTTAAGAAACACAAAGATTGTGATGGTGACACAGGAAGGACTCAGGTACTTTCACAGTCAAGGGCACAATGCAAAGACACGGTGTTTTCCCCCATTTGCTCCTGGCTGTCCTGTGACCCCCAGGAGGGAAATTTCCAAATAGAAGCTCCTGAGTGATTGTCAGGTATGTACATCACCTTGTGAGCAGAGGTGAGAGCTTGTAAGGAGACAGCTCGGTGTTTGGGCCGCAGGGAGAGGAATGTTTGGACCTTCGTGGAGCTCCATTTGGAGCCTTGGAATATTATCCAAACATGAGAGCCAAAGTTTTGCTGAAATAAGCAGTTCCCTTTTATGTTATGACTTGGCCAGCTATGAAGGAATACTTGTTAAAGGCTCTCAGAGCATTACGGCAGAGTTCTCCTCCCTGTCCTTAATTAGGTCAAATTAAACCGAAAAGGAAACGCAGTCTGGTTTGCTAACCACTGGGGAAGTATTGCTTTTGGGCAGAATTCATACCCAGATTGTCTGACTCGAGCATAATTCACAGGAAACAATTATTTTTTCTTTTGGTTGTGACATGTAAGCAACCAACAACTTGGAATCCAGAAACTGGCGTTTGTGGTGTTAGTGGTGATGGCGGGGTGATGGCCGGAACGTCCCTGGTCAGGCTCTGGCTCCGTGCCTCGGCTCACTGCAGGCCGGGTCCGGTGTCCAGCGCACTCATCCTGGTCATCATCACAGCATGAGGCTCTCCTGAGCCAGGCATCCAGGCCCCCAGTGTCCTGCCGGGGCACTTTGAAACTCTGCTGAAAAAGCAAAATTCCCCTCCATGAGCTGGCACGTTTAGGAAAGCAGACTGGTGAGGGGTGTCAGAGGCAGCCAGGTGACAGCTCAGGGGAGGTGCCTGCGTGTAGACGGGGGTGACCTCGTGGAAACGGGGGGCCAAGCAGAGTACCCATTGGGCGTCTCTTGGGGGGTCTCAACTCTCGTGGTCCAGTCTGCATTGGGTCTGTCGGCAGCCGCTGTCCATGTGTCTTCTCCCTTACTCTCCTGTGACTGAGGTGCCATCAGCACCCCATCTGGCCCCTGAGGGACCAGAGCTCAGAACCTGCTAAGTCTCTGGAGGGAAGGACAGAGCCAGGCTCCTGCCCAGCACAGAGCCCTTGCTCCTGGAGGCCAGTCCCCTTTCTGAGCCACGTGGAGCCTTCGGAGAGGGTAGCGGTTACATGAGGGCTGCTGTTGGCTGCAGGTGCTGGGCACGAGCTGGACAGGAGCTTTCTGGACGGTGGTGCCCTTTAGGCCTTGGTGGAGTGCCGAGTCTGTCTTGGGGTTTAGATGGGGGTGGTGGGGGTGGTCCTTGAATCCTCTCCATGAACAGGCTTTTCTGGTGGGTCACCTGTCCTCTCCCACCACCCAGCCTGTGTGGGGGTTGACGAAGGCTGTTGGTGGTGCAGGACAGGACATGGCAGTGTGAGTCCACGTGGGACTCTGTGCTGGACACCCTTGCTCACGGTCACTCTCCACCACCCCCGGAGTGCTCCTTCTTTGTCACAGAGATAGTATTTCTTTCTGCTAGATAAGGAGTGTCACCTGCAGTTTCAGGAAAAGCAGGCAAGACCCCCAGGCGGCCTTCCTGGGGGGCTCCCTGTGGAGGAGGGCTGTGGGGCCTGACCATGAGCCCTTTGGTGCCAGAGGGGCCCCATAGCCCCCCCACGCAGGACTGCAGCGGGTGTGTGCCCAGGCCTTGGCGCGCATGCTGGGGGCACAGGGCTGCCGCTCTAAGGCGGTGGCCACCTATCCCTCCGTGGCTCGTTACCATCCACCCCAGAATGTTCTTCTCTCCAGAATCCCTGCTGACTCCAACATGAGATTACTTAGACTGGTCTTCAGGCATCACTGGTGAAGTGGTAGACACAGCCTTCCAAGGGTGAATCGAGATCTGGCCTCCGCCACCACGGTGCCGAAGGCCCCTGCTTTCCTCTGATGTCACAGGCATCAGACTGCTATCCAGAGCTCCAAGCAGAGATGCCAGAAACGGCCACAAGATAAACAATGTCTTAGCCTTGACGGTTGCAGTAGATCATCTCAGTAGGTTAGGGTAACGTCTGCAGGAGTCTCGTCATTCAAGAGTATAGTGCTCCATGACATGTAACATGTATTACAATGTAAAAATTACAGATACCTTCTCTACATAATAGTCTAAATATGATACGATCTTAGTCCTCAAAAAAAAAAAGGAAGGTATTTAGGTATTTACCTATTTACCTATTACCTAAATTTACCTATTTACCTTTACTATTTAGCACAAAAAATATACCTATACGTAAAATATTATGAAAAAATAATCTGCTTCTCAATTTATGTAGTCAAAATAGTTTGGGAAAGAAAGAAGGAAACTGGAAAGGTCCCCACTGAGGAGCTGTGTCAGTCTCTCTCATGGACCCTCTTTTCTTCAGCCCTCTTAGAGGTGCTTGCTGATCATCACGTATAAAAGGAACTGCACACCTCAGTAGGCTTTAAACATTTTTTTTTAATTTTATATTGGAAGATAGTTGATTAGCAATGTGATAGTTACAGGTGGACAGCAAAGTGACCGAGTGACACATGTATATGCACCTATTCTTTTTTTAAAATTCTTTTCCCAGTTAGGTTATTATAGAATATTGAGCAGAGTTACCTGTGCTATATAGTAGGTCCTTGTGGGTTATCTATTTTATTTATAGTAGTGTGTATATGTTAACCCTACACTCCTAATTTATCCCTGCCCCCCCAGCCTTTCCCCTTTGGTAGCCATATTTTTTTTCTAAGTCTGTGATCTGTTTCTGGTTTGTAAATAAATTCCTTTGTATCATTTTTTTAGATTGTACATGTAGGTGATATCATATGGTATTACTCTTTGGCTGTCTGTCTTTACTTAGTATGATCATCTCCAGGCCTACCCATGTTGCTACAAATGGTATTATTTCATTGCTTTTATGGCTGAGTAGTGTTCCGTTGTATGTATGTACCACATCTTCTTTATCCATTCATCTATTGTTGAACTTAGGTTGCTTCCATGTCTTGGGCATCATAACTGGTGCTGCAGTGAATGTTGAGATGCATATATATATATATATATTTTTAATTTGTTGGAATATAATTGCTTTACAGTGTTGTGTTTCTGCTATACAACAGTTGTGAATCAGCTACATGTATACATACATCCCCTCCCTCTTCTACCTCCATCCCACCCCACCTTGCCTGGATCTATGTCCAGGAGTGGGGTTGCCGGAACATATGATAGCTCTACTTTTAGTTTTTTGAGGAACCTCCATACTATTCTTCACAGTGGCTGCACCAATTTACATTCTTACCAACAGTGTAAGAGGGTTCCTTTTTCTTCACACCCTCTCCAACATTTATTGTTCATGGACTTTTTGATGATGGGCACTCTGACTGGTGTGAGGTGATACCTCACTGTGGTTTTGCTTTGGTTTTTTCTAATAGTGATGTTGAGCATCTTTTTATGTGCCTATTGGCTATCTGTATGTTTATTTCAATCTTCTGCCCATTTTTTGTAGTAGCCTTTTAAACCCATAAGAGGTCCTGAAAAAGGATAAAAGTTAGAATTAAAATACTCCTTGGACACTCAGTCAAGTTATTCAAAAAGGTTTGGCTGACTCTATTTACAATGCAAATGAGATTCTCCAGGTCACTTTTTATAGGGAATATATTATTCAATTTTTCTTCAGTGTGCAGGTTTATTAAAATTTTACAGAAGACGAGATGTTTCTAAGGCTGCTAGGCAGACAGCCCAACAGTTGATCCCCCAATAATAAGCCTGAGTGGGAGAGGGGCTCTTGAACATGTGGGGGAGGGTGTACCAAACTGTACTGTCACAGAAGCCCCGCAGGTCTGCAGGCTGTAACCACCTGTCTTTGCACGCCCAGGGTAAAGACTCGTACATTTTCCTTGTTTATCCACACTGCATTTGGAGCAATGCCACTCTATTTCTGCCTTTCCCTTCTCCCTTTCAGTACGCTCTGTGGGGCTGCAGCAGCTTCTGAAAGTGATGTGACGTGAGCTCTCTCCTGTTCTCTGGTTTGCCTGCTTCCTATAAAGAGCTGATACACCCCAGAGAGTTCCCGCTGCGCTTCTCATCGGGCCATCCCATTGACTACTTTTCTTTCTCTCACCCACCAGAGCCTCCGACATCCAGACAGAGGAGAACTCTGAGCAGTTTACAGGACTGCTGGGGGAAAGCTCCTCATTCAATAACAGCAGTTCAGTTCTGAGACCCATCCATATTCATTAAAAACAGCTACTTTACAGATTAAGAGGAAAATTGGAACTCTGGCAGGTGGCAGGGAGAACATGGGTCCTTTCACTGTAGACATGGACTGGAATTCTCCAGTAGGTCATGAGTAAAGGCTTCTTGGTCCTCATGGGTATAAATAGGAGAGGATGCTCTCAGGAAAAGAAACTATAAATTATGTTTGCCTAGAAGGTGAAGGATGTGCCAATTCGTCCTCATACATCCAAAGAGGGGAATTTCTTAGCATGAATATTTTTACATCAGGCATCTGCTTTCAAGGCTCCCTCTTGAAGCTCCTACTGTGTACTGGTGTCTCTCTTACACAACTTGGTTGGAAGCACCATTGTACTGTTGTAGCAGGAAGTGACCTCTGGCCCTCAGCTACCCTAGTCCCATTGTATGGCCCTATCTGGAATATTGTATTTAGTCTGAGTGCTCATGCCCTTGCCCAGCACGGCCCCTGGAGGAGCCACATCTGCATTTGTCCAGGAGGAGCTGCTGCGTCCTCTTAGCTCGATCTTCACCATCCAGCCCAAAGGTGAGGCAGGGGCCCGGACCCCTGTGGCCTGCAGGCGTCACTCTGTCTTGGTTCCAGGGCATCCTTTACGAAGCAGAGCCAAGAGTTTTCCTGTCAGCTGTTGCTTGGTTGTTAAGGAGAAACAGCAGAATTCAACCTTAATGTGCCACATTCTATAAAGGCTCATTTCTGGGCACTTGGCATTTTCACCTACTCTTCGAAGTGAGACAAGAGAATCCCCCGGCTGGTGTGAATTTTTTTCAGCATCTGTTTGCACCTCGAGATCCAGTCTCATGACCGTCTATGTCAGTGTAGGGGACAATCTACTAACATTTGATTTTTTTAGTCAAGTCCCTTTAATCCTTGCTGGGACCATGTTTTTAGAAGGCATGCGGTGAGAAGCTTCGCAGATAGAGTCAGGGCGGATGTTTCAAGCCGGGGGGCAGGGAGTAGACACTGGGGACGAGCATTCAGCCCTGCCCCGACACGGGACGGTGCCCTTAGCTTTTGTCTGAAGTTGCAGCAGCTGGCAACCGTTTTCAGTGCAGTGCGTCCAGCCTCATACCAAAGGCTCGACGTGCACTACCTTGTTTCAGCCTTGTGACAACCTTGCAAGGTGGGGACAGATAGAATATGAGTCAAAGACCACAGGAAGTTAATAAGTGACAGAATGATAATGCAGGTCTCCTTTATTGTTCTCAGAAGTATGGATTCCTTTTCATTTTAAAAATGCTACATAGCTTGGGGTTCTAATAGTACCATGCTTTTTTCTTTAGTTTTCCTTTTTTAACATGTTTAATGTGTATGAGGAATATTTGCTTATGGTAAAAAAAAAAATCATACAGGAAGCTACAAAATGAAAAGTGAAAAATTTCTAGTTTGCTCAGCATCAGTCTCTCCTCTCAGTATAACTAAAAAGCTGTGCATTTCTTGCCTGCCCCCGCCCCAAGAAGTCTACTGTCCCTTCTCCAATCTGGTGGTTTACTGGACAGACCGTGCACTTTTGGTATTTTTAAAGCCTGCCTTGTGTGGGATGCCAAAGTTGAATTGCCATTTCCTTTCTCAAGGACGCTTAGGGCAACATGAGTGTGTTTCTAATATGTTAAAAAGATGTTATAATGAACATCCATGTACATGTATGTGTCATGTGTCCTGTGCCCTTGTATAAGCCTGACTTTCCAGAAATGAAGCCCCCGGCTCAGGTGAATGGGCGTCTAAATGTTGCCAAATTGTCTTCTTAAAGGTTACACCAGTCCCTAAGTAGTCCCATGCTGCTGCTAAGTTGCTTCAGTCGTGTCCGACTCTGTGCGACCCCATAGACGGCAGCCCACCAGGCTCCCCCGTCCCTGGGATTCTCCAGGCAAGAACACTGGAGTGGGTTGCCCTTTCCTCCTCCAATGCATGAAAGTGAAAAGTGAAAGTGAAGTCGCTCAGTCGTGTCCGACTCTCAGCGACCCCATGGACTGCAGTCCACCAGGCCCTCCGTCCATGGGATTCTCCAGGCAGGAGTACTGGAGTGGGGTGCCATTGCCTTCTCCAAGTCCCATATTAGTTAGTCATTTTCAATGTGTAGGAGTGCTTGCTTGTAGTTTTCATTGTATTCACTTCTCTTTACATGCTCAAACAGCTCCCAGCTGGAACACTCCTGACCCTGGCCTCTGCCGCCTCCTCCACGGAGAGTCCTGCACACCCCATGTACCATGTGTGTGTCACAGCTACACAGCACA
>NW_011494888.1:3116026-3118594 GCF_000754665.1 Bison bison bison | reverse complement strand
CAGCACAGCAGTGTAGCTTCCTGAACACCCTGTTCTTTCCTCCTTCACAGGCAGTGTGTACGTTCTGATGATATCATTTGCTAAGTTTATAAAATACTTATAAACGGCTTTCTGAAGATGAAATGATACAGTCACAATTTTGAACAAGCAGATTCTCTACCCCAGGGAGTGGGGGGAGGCCTTCTCAGGATTGTGATTTTAGTTCAATAAGTGCAGTTCAGAGATTGATGCAAGAAGGCATCGGGTTCAAGAGTGAAGTCAATTTTTCCTGAAGTTAGGAATAAGTCTGTAAATTCTGGTTATATGAACCGCTGAAGAATTATTGCACAGGGGTCATTAAATCATGTGCAAAGCTGTGTTAGAACCATTCTGTCTCCTCAGTTTATTAGTTACAATTACATTATTAGGCTCCAGAGTGTTGGACAAACTCATTCTTTTAGCTTTAACATTGCAGCAAACGACCTGGCAACAGATTTAACATTTTTCTTTGAAATGTCTAAGATTAACTCTTTAATCATTGGCTGAAAATCTCTTTATAATCCTACCAGAATGCTAGAGCTATTAAATACTTTGAGTTCTTAGTCACTTAGAAGTCATAATGATACTCTTCAGAGGAAGAGGTTGGGGAGAGGAGGAATCTCTACTTCTCTCCTCTGTGGCAGGGGTCCAGTTCAAGAGATGGGAGGTCATGATGATGAATGTCTGTGTATTATGTGTACTGATCACAGGTACACATTTTGCATCCTATTCAGGAGAGTTACTTCTGAACAAAAAGTGAAAACTTAAAGATAGCGATTGTGCACAATGACCTAAGGGGCTGATTTTCCTTTAGTTTTGTTGTTTTCCCTCAGCACTGAGAATGGACAGCATATGCCAGGGCAGAAGAGGGTGGGACCCTCTGCACAGAAGCTGAAAGGCTGAGAAGTTGCTGTGTTGGTGGGGGGACAATGGGGACTGAGCTTGTGAAACACACACACACACACACACACACACTCCTGTAGCGAATACAGACAAAAGTTGGGATTTTGTTACAAAAAGAGTGGTGTGACTTCTCCAAGAAGTGTGGGAAAAATAAGGATGATATAAACAATGAGGGGAAAGAGTAGGATATTCAGAAAGCTATCAAAGAATCATTGACCTCATGGACTGGAGCCCACTAGGCTCCTCTGTCCATGGGATTCTCCAGGCAAGAATACTGGATTGGATTGCCATCCCCTTCTCCAGCGGATCTTCCTAATCTAATCCTAACCTAACCTGCATCTCCTGCATTGGCATGTGGATTCTTTACTATCTGAGCCACCAGGGAGGCCTCTGCTGCTGCTGCTGCTGCTAAGTCGCTTCAGTTGTGTCTGACTCTGTGCGACCCCGTAGACGGCAGCCCACCACGCTCCCCCGTCCCTGGGATTCTCCAGGCAAGAATACTGGAGTGGGTTGCCATTTCCTTCTCCAATGCATGAAAGTGAAAAGTCAAAGTGAAGTTGCTCAGTCATGTCCGACTCTTAGCAACCCCATGGACTGCAGCCTATCAGGCTCCTCCGTCCATGGGATTTTCCAGGCAAGAGTACTGGAGTGGGGTGCCATTGGAGGCCTATAGTACACATCAAATAGATAAGGAATATGACTAAGTTTTGAAAGCCCTTGTTTTAAAGGAAATACTCTAATGTCACCTATTGACCTACATTTTTGTACAGAGTATGAAATTGTTTTTTTAAAAGATATTGTGTGGTGCAAACTGTTTAGAAACTAGGAAACATAGCATTTTGCGTGTGTGAGTTTTTGTGGGCGGGGATCCCGAATGTGTTCATGTACCCCAGTGAACTATCCTAATTAAAAAGCACCCGAAGGGCTCATTATTGTGATTAAATTAGGCTAATCTCCTCAGTATATCATAATCAAGAGGATTGTGCCATTCTTCAGTGTTCAGCACAGCAGGCTTAGACCTTCTCGCCCACTCTCGTTCATCAGCTGTCAATCCATTGTTTGCTGAGAGAAAGGCTGTAGGCCCAGTCTTCCTAATCTCCCAACCACTTATTCATCTAGTTCTCAGATCTTTTCTATAAGATCCCTGCCACCTATTCCTCCAGTGTCAATACATCTCATGACAAGGAACTCAGGAGTTCATATCTGTCAGTTTCATCTCTGGGCACAAGGAATCATTTTAGCCATAAGAAGCTTCTGGGAACTTTTTCAGATCCTGAAAAATTGACCTGACCTCATATGTGGGCAAGTGTTTTTAGGACCAGCTTCGTATAAGGTGGAAAAGCTGGACCAATGAAACATTAAGGGAGAGTGTGATTATTCTTAGCAAAGGAATTGAGAGGAGACATGAGTGTGACACAGCGTTCACGTGTAGCTCAGGTGCTGCAGCAGACTCTTGAGAGTCCCTTGGACAGCAAGGAGATCCAACCAGTCCATCCTAAAGGAGATCAGTCCTGGGTGTTCATTGGAAGGACTGATGCTGAAGCTGAAACTCCAATACTTTGGCCGCCTGATGCGAAGAGCTGACTCATTTGAAAAGACCCTGATGCTGGAAAGATTGAGGGCAGGAGGAGAAGGGGACGACAGCTG
>NW_011494888.1:3095642-3115926 GCF_000754665.1 Bison bison bison | reverse complement strand
AAAAGACCCTGATGCTGGAAAGATTGAGGGCAGGAGGAGAAGGGGACGACAGAGGATGAGATGGCTGGATAGCATCACTGACTCAATGGACATGGGTTTGGGTGGACTCCGGGAGTTGGTGATGGACAGGGAGGCCTGGCGTGCGGCAGTCCATGGGGTCGCAAAGGGTTGAACATGACTGAGCGACTGAACTGATGGACTGACTGACAGACCCTGCACCTGTCTGCGGCGCGTGGTGAGCTCCTGTCTCCTCAGTGTGGATGAATCACTAGGATGCTAGGTAGCGAGGAAGGGCTTTCTCATGAAGTACAGACTTGAAGGGACAGAGTGGGCCTCTAGTCACTCTTCCTGTCTCAAGCAATTCTCAGGAGCCGGAGGTCACGTGCTCCTGATGGCCCAGTCATGTCCTGGCTCTGAGAACCAGAATCCGGCACACGACCAGTCTCCAGGACACTGTTAAAGAGCACAGTGTGTCCTGTGCAGCACACACATGGAGGCCTTAGCAGCAGTGACAGGTTTTAACTGCAAAGCACACATATTTATTTGCTATGTAAGCAAAGGAACTGTTACCATGTTCTGTAACTAGTAAATATCGTATGCTGAAGCCTTGTTCCCTCCCCCAACCAATACCTCATACTGGTTTTAGTTTTCGTTTTGATTTGTCTTTTGCCAAGCACTTGGAAAAACTGCTTTTGAAGTTGGTTTTCACAAACTGTATGTTGTGTGATCACAGTAGCTTTGGGACAGGCAGAGTATAAACTCTAAATGGTGGAATATAGCATGGGGCTAATGGTGGCTGAGGGGCTCTAACTGTCTGAAAGCTTTTTCATTCTAAAAGTCTATCTGTTTTTCAAAGAGAAGGATTCTAGTCTGTATCCAAGCCTAACATTAATTTTAACATTTTTGATACATGTAGCCTGTTGGAATGAAATGCCTGCTGCCAGTAATTTGCTCTGAAAACCACTGCAGTGGAACCTGCCACTTTGTTCGTTGTTCAGATAGCCACATAAAATGAGGTGTGGCCGGCCCGCCCTGAAGCAGCTCCACCAGCTTGGAGCTGGGCTGGGGCTCCCGGAGAACAGAACTCTGCAGACTCTGAGGCAGTATTCGTTCCAGCTTGGTGGAGGAGGGCAGTTACTCCTGAGGGGTCACCAGTGTGGCTGGAGCAGACAGGTAACTGACACGGTGTTTCCGGGGGTGGAAGGCTCTTCCCCAAAGTCCATTCCAGGTGTGTGTCTGATGCTTAATCCAGAGTGGTACGTGATTGTGTATGTGTAGTTATGTATGTATGGTTGTGCATGAGTGTGTGTGGTTATGTATATGTGGTTTTGTGTGAATGTGTGGTTCTGTGTGTAGTTGTGGTTGTGTGTGTGCTTGTGAGTGGTTGTGTATGAGTGTGTGTGGTTGTGTATTGTGGTTGTGTGTGTATGTGCAGTTATGTGTGTATGTTGTGTATGGCTGTGTGTGGTCATGTGGTCATGTGTGTGGTTCTGTACAAATGTGTGTGGTTGTATATGTGTGTTTGTATGTGTAGTGGTTGTGGTTGTGTGTGTGCTTGTGAGTGGTTGTATATGAGTATGTGTGGTTGTGTGTGTGTGGTTGTGTGTGTAGTGGTTGTGTGTAGTGTGTGTGTATAGTTGTGAGTGTGTACAAGTGTGTGTGCTTGTGTATGGGTTTGTGGCTGTGAGTACTGTGATTGTGTGTGCAGGTTTTGTGTGTGCATAGTTGTGATTGTGTGTGGTGGTTGTGGCTGTGTGGTTGACAGTGGTTAGGGGGTGTGTGTGTGTGTGTATGTGTATGACCAAGGCATCCTGGTCTGGGTTACGAGATGGGAGGCAGGCACAGGCCGCAAGCTGACCTGTGAGCACTGAGCTCCTACACTGCTGACCTCTCATGACCTGACTGTTTCCCTGTAAGCTGGCCTCCGCACACACTGCTGGAAGGCACGCAGGGTGAGCTCCAGGGTCGGCACTGGGATGTGGGGCAGGTGGCCTTGCCGAGGGTACCCCAGGAAAGCTTGCCTTGCAGGCCCACATGTGTATAGGGTCCCTGCCAGGCCCGTGTGCACAAGAACTTAAGTCACACGCACTCTGCTTTCCATGTGTCCGAGGCCCCTCAAGGCGCACGTTGGCCTCTTGGAGGTTCTGGAGGCTGGAATAAGGTTCAAGGTGTGGGAGGCTGCCTCCCCCATCTGGCTGAGGCTCCTTGGGGACGAGAGAGAGAAGGAAGGTCTTTCTCCCCTAAAGGTGCAGTGTTTCCAAAGAGGAGCACCCCCCGCCCCTCAGCACCATCAAGGCCAGAAGCTCAGGCACGTGTCAGACACTGGGGTGAGCAGGGGTGACAGCTCCTGGACCTTGACCTTGGGAGGCCTGTGCCCCTGCCGGGGGAGAGTCTTCATGGCCTTGTTCGTCAGACACCGACTCCAGGCCCTGTGGGAGTGGGGTGACCTGTTCTGGGTGGAGTCAAGGACGCGGGAGGGCTGGCTGCCCTGTGCTGACCTTGGTCTTAGTCCTCAGGGTCTCCTAATTCTGAGACAATCCTTGTGTGGAATGGACCTGCTCCAGAAGCACCGTGTGCTTCTCATAAACCGCCTCCCGCTGTATTCCCTCCAGAATGCAGCCCTGATGCAGTGACAGGTACCGACTGCCCATGGCCCTGCAGCACGAACCAGCTGAGGTTGCTCCTCTGGGTCTGGTGAGGCGTCTCCTGCCCGGGCTCCCAGGCTCGGAACATCAGCACAAGTTACCAGGCAGGTAGCTCTGAAGCAACCTGTTGGGTCATGCTGAGCTTTGTGCTTGCATAGACAACTGCTGAGGATGAACCTGTTTTCTCAGCTGGGAATTTGTGAATGAGCAACAGGAGGGTTGGGGGCCTCTCTTCCTTCTTGTTCCTCATGTCACTATCGGAGAGTTAGTGGGGAACCGAGTGACAATTCAGCCCTTTCTGTGTCCATGTCACGCTGATCCTTCGGCCTGATTCTCAGAGCGTGTGTTCTGTGGTGCAGTAGGATGGCCATCTTTCTGTCTGGAAAGTGCACATCGGCCCAGAGTTCTAAAAAGTTCTGTAGTGAAGACAGATGTTGAACTCCGTTAACCCCGGTGATCTAAAAACCTATTTGGCCCCAGAATCCTTTTCAACGGTATCTGCCCACTGGCGGCAGAACTAGTTTCTAGGGACATCTAGGAGGAGATCCAGACAAGGAAACTCAGCCCCAAAGAGAGGAGGTCTGGATCTCCTTCAGCTGGGCTGGTCTGTGGACCAGGCGGAACCAGAACTGGACTGCAGCCTGCCAACCCTAAGCCTCTTACTAATTCCACAGTGTGGAACTGATTCGAAGCAGCCTGAGAGTTTAACAGCTCCTGGCAGCGCACAGACTTGGTGTGGATCCCACTTGCCTGTTCATAGTTGTGTCTCAGGACCGTGATTAAACATCTGTCTGCACACAGCATCCAGACGTGAGGCGACCTGTCACGGTCAGAACAAGACAAGGTCAGATCATTCTCTAGGTTCTGTTTTATCTGAGCTCTTTGGTCCTCCTCTATTTTAGTCTTCCCATCTTGGGAGACAAAGTGATGATTAGAGGTAAGAATTGTTCGATTGGAGTCTGGTTTCGGTTCAGAATCTATTTTATCATTTCCTGTGCTTTGAATTTCAAGACATCAATCTATTTATTGGTCTCTTTTGGACCATAAGGTTAAAGTACATCTGTTGTCCACACAGATTTAGCTGTTGGCCCTCGAGCTAGGCGGTCATGAAATTATAGCCATAGTAAATTTAGCCAAGGACTAACTTCACTTTGGTCTGCCTATAAATCCACTCGACAGAATAAACATGGTGTGTCTTGCGGTTCATGTGAACACATGTAAAGAATTAAGAAATCTTTGGTGACAAGACAAAAAATGCTCTGTAAAAGTTAATTGCTGCTTAACTGAAGACGTATAAAATGGGATGTCTGTGGCCAGCCTGCCTGCGAGCTCAGCATGAGCGGGGTTTGTCTTGGGTAGAGGTTGCTGGTTCCGTGTTGGTGATTCTCCACCTTAGGGCAGAGCACTGCCCTTCCTTAGGGAGCAAGGGCTCCTGGAAAACAGAGTCATTGCTGAACCACTCCTGTCTCTGAGCTCTTCCCCACCCTTGATTTCCACTCTGTTAGCATTAAGGAAACTGGTTCCTTGGTTTACTCCCAACACGCGCTTCCACAAGGCCGTGTGGCTGCTTGCGCTTTGAAGGGACTGCTGTGGGCCCAATTGGCCAGCGTGTGGTCACCACAGACAGGCTTACCAAGAGGCTCAGGGTAAAGAATGTGCCTGCAATGCAGGAAACACAGGCTTGATCGCTGGGTCAGGAAGATCCCCAGGAGGAGGAAATGGCAACTCACTCCAGTATTCTTGCCTGGACGGTTCCATGGACAGAGGATTGGCAGGCTACAGTCCATAGGGTCCCAAAGAGTTGGGCACAGCTGAGCAGTCAAGCACACACACATGGTCACCACACACTTTTCTGAAAAGTACAGATCAGTGGAGTTGAGAAGCAAAGCAGAAATCTTTGAGCATAACTTGTCTTCCCCTTGAGCCTAAGGAAACTGCCTTATGAGGAGAAAATGATAACTCAACCATTTTTAAAGGTTTGTATTTCATAAGCTCTCATTGTTTTAATTAACTGACTTCAGAGAGTTACCGTTTTCCTTGTCCGAGTTGGAGGGTATTAGTCAAGATCCACTGATGAGACTTTGTAAGTTTAATAAGTCAAATTTGTTCTTTTTAAAAACCGCATGTTTAAAATTCAGGATGCAGAAAATTTCCATGACACATCAGTGTGGTACAAAAAATAAGAAAACCCAAAAAAACCATCAGTCCCTAAAACATATATTTCCTTTTAAGTGATAGTATTAGAATAGATACTAGTCAGTGTGGAAGTTGAGTGGTGCCATATGTGGGTTTTTTTAACATAAACTATCATCTCCCATGCTGAGAAATATAAACTCTGCTTGGCCAGTGGATTTGTTAGTTCCTCTCATTTAGCAGTTGGATTTATTGTCATAAAGATCAGCACTGTTCCTCAGTCTCGGAGGACCGGTGTTCTGAGCTTTCCCAGACGTACAGCCAGCTGCAGTGTGCCGCTCTGAGGCTGGCTGCCAGGTGCCCGGGGCAGAAGGGCAGGAAACGGGGGAGGTGAGCCTTATGCTGTCCAAGACGGAAACGACTGGTGGTCCCCAAAGGCAGCGCCCGCTCAGAAGCAGCTGCAGTGCCCCTGATGTGACTTATCCTCCTCCCACTGCCTTCCCAAGCAGAGGCTTCCCAGGGCTGCAGTCACATGCAGGCCCTCTCTGCCAGCATCATCTCAGGCCAAGTCAGGCTTACAGCTCACCTCCCCTTGAAACGTAGAAAGTGAACAATTAAATATAAGCTTTTCTGCTTAAAACACCTTCTCAAATTTCAGTCCTCCCACATCCTGCAGTGCCATAAGAGGAACCTTGAATTTCTGGCACTGTCCCATGTTTAGGCTGGAAAAAAGACATTTTGCAACAAAAAGAAATATACGGGTATTTGTATATTAAAACATTGTTGATTTCAAAATCCCAGCACAGAATAATATGAAGAAACATGCCATTTTACAAAGCTCTAATTACTGCAATTCTTTTTTCCTATGGATTATAATCCTTTTTGAGTAAAAAGGAAACAAGTCCATCAATATAATCCCGTCTCTAATAGATTAATTTCAGCCCAAGTATTCTATCCAGAGCAAGATGAATCTGTTCAGTCCTCCAGGTGGAAAAATCCCACGAGGGACTTCACTACTTAGCTCGTCCCTTGCATTCTTTGCTTCAGTCGTGTCTGACTCTGCGACCCCATCGACTGTAGCCCACCAGGCTCCTCTGTCCATGGGATTCTCCAGGCAATACTGGAGTGGGTTGCCGTTTCCTCCTTCAGGGGATCTTCCCAACCGAGGGATTGAACCTGCATCTCTTATATCTCCAGCATTGGCAGGCAAGTTCTTTACCATTAGCGCCACGGGGGTGGGGCGTGGGGGTTGCAGAGCCCCAGAACAAGCTGAATCTATACGTGAGAAGCTATAATGAACCTTCGGGCTTTTCTGATGGCTAATGAATGTGGTAACGAATCTGCCTGCAGTGCAGGAGACCAGGGTTCAGTCCCTGCATGGGGAAGATCCCCTGGAGAAGGGAATGGCAACCCACTCTAGTATTCTTGCCTGGAGAATCCCGTGGACAGAAGAGCCTGGCGGGCTACAGTCCCTGGGGTCACAAAGAATTCAACACGACTGAGTCGGGCACGACTGAGCAACTTCCCTTTCACTTTTCCCTTTCATGCATCGGAGAAGGAAATGGCAACCCACTCCAGTATTCTTGCCTGGAGAATCCCAGGGACAGGGGAGCCTGGCTGTCTATGGGGTCGCACAGAGTCGGACACGACTGAAGTGACTTAGCGGCGGCAGCACCTGCTCAAGCACTCTGTCCACCTCTTCTTAATATCTTCTGCTTCTGTTAGGTCCATACCATTTCTGTTCTTTATTGAGCCCATCTTTGCATGAAATGTTGCCTTGGTATCTCCAATTTTCTTGAAGAGATCTCTAGTCTTTCCCATTCTATTGTTTTCTTCTATTTCTTTGCATTGATCACTGAGAAAGGCTTTCTTATCTCTCCTTGCTATTCTTTGGAACTCTGCATTCAGATGGATATATCTTTCCTTTTCTCCTTTGCCTTTAGCTTCTCTTCTTTTCACAGCTATTTGTAAGACCTCCTCAGTTCAGTTCAGTCGCTCAGTTGTGTCCGACTCTTTGCAACCTCATGAATTGCAGCATGCCAGGCCTCCCTGTCCATCACCAACTCCCAGAGTTCACCCAAAATCATGTCCATCGAGTCGGTGATGCCATCCAGCCATCTCATGCCCTGTCATCCCCTTCTCCTCCTGCCCCCAATCCCTCCCAGCATCAGAGTCTTTTCCAATGAATCAACTCTTCGCATGAGGTGGCCAAAGTACTGGAGTTTCAGCTTTAGCATCATTCCTTCCAAAGAACACCCAGGACTGATCTCCTTTAGAATGGACTGGATCTCCTTGCAGTCCAAGGGACTCTCAAGAGTCTTCTCCAACACCACAGTTCAAAAGCATCAATTCTTCGGTGCTCAGCCTTCTTCACAGTCCAACTCTCACATCCATACATGACTACTGGAAAAACCGTAGCCTTGATTCCTCAGACAACCATTTTTCCTTTTTGCATTTCTTTTTCTTGGGGATGATCTTGATCACTGCCTCCAGTACAATGTCACAAACCTCTGTCCATAGTTCTTCAGGCACTCTGTCTATCAGATCTATTCGTCTATACCGTGGTCAGCTTCTATGTTGGAATTTAAGTGCAGGGAGCCCTTTGCTGGTTGAATTAATAATTGGTTGATGAGGGAATGAATGAGTGAGATTGCATCTGCTAGCCTGTTTACATTTTATTCCTAATTAATACAGGCTTATTTTCATACCCTGTTTATGGCCTTAGAGTTTGACAGCCGGTCTCAACTGGCTTAGTCTGACTTGAGCAAGTCTAAATACTTTTGATTGGGGATTTACCATGTTCACTGAGGTTCAAGGTTCGCTCCTCAGCAGCTGTGGTGTAGCAATTACATAGCTGCTTAGTGACTCCATCAAGATTAGAGGAAGAACCAGGAAACTTTATTACAGCTTGTTTCTATCCATAGTTTTAAAAGCTTGATGAAAGAGGAAACTAAAAGTTTGAAGACAACGAAAGACACAGTTGAAGACAGTTGAAACACACATTTGTCTGTGTTTAATTGTCAGTGTTCTATGGATAAATGGGAGCTGCCTGAATCTTCAGTACAGTAACAAACCACTTCACAAGGTTGATGGCAGATAAAACCAGGCCATGTTTGTGAAGCATGTAGCATGTAATAGGCAGTTAATAAAGATTCATGCTCTTTCCATTAATTTGTATCAGATAAGCTCTTAAAAGCTATCACAGCTCCCAAATTTTCTATCATCTCCTCATCCTAACTGTGAGATCATATGGAATGTTTTACCCATTTTATACTAGCAGCTTAGTAGTATGCCGGAAGCTGAGACTTGGAGGTACAGAATGGGTGTGTAGATAGTCGGATTTGATTTCCCAGTACACTGTCCTGTCCACTGAGTAAGTGGCTTCCAGGTGTTAGAAACGGGATGAGAAAACATGCAGACGTCCTTCAATGGAATGCTCCCCAAGTAGGCGCTAAGCACAGGTCACGTGTCCATAGGCTGCCTCTGCACCTAGCCCTCTGTCCACCCTCTCCTCGTAATGAAGAGAGGCGGTTTCAGGATCTGGAGGAAAACCAGTGTATTTTCTAGAAAGAGACCGAGGTGAGGATGGCAGGGGTGTTTCATTGCAGACTTGCACCTCGGTTGCTATGAGAGGGGCCACCACAAGGCACTTGGTTTCATTGGCTGAGGACACTGTAATCCTTAGTTTCATTGGCTGAGGACACTGTCATCCTTAGTTTCATTGGCTGAGGACACTGTAACCCTTAGTGACGTCTGCCTCAGGACGGGGTTGGGGGGTGGTGAGGGGACCGAGTGTCACACCTGGGCTGTATCTCCCCACCCCATCACACACCTTTGTTGCACCGATTTTGTGTATTTACGCTGTAGTTTAAGCTGTGGTAGCAACAAGAATTTAATGGAGGGTGACTTTAAGGTCAAAATGGAATCAACAGACTCGACTGTTAACTCGTCTTTAAAGAAGACTAAATGTTCTTAGTCTTTTGCCAGGATGCTGTGACTGTGACAGTACTCTATGGATTAGTGAAAAATAGTCCATTTTCTAGATGGGAAAGTAAGCCATAAATGTATTAGGCCTCAGATAATGGTATAAAGAACACAGAGGGTAGGAAATGATATAATATCAGTTGCCAAGTGAATAATGCTATACATTTTGCATTGTAGAGAAGAGAGAAGCAATACAGTTTCATGGGCACTTGTGTGCAGAGGGTCAGAGATTAAGACACGCAGTTTGGTGTCTGTGCTCAAGAAGCGTGGCCCCTCAGGGGAGAGCCAGGGCCTTGTGATCAGGCTGGCATGACCCACTCGTGGCAGACCAGAACTTCCACCCCTTATGTGTGTGTGAATCACCAGAATCCAAGTTGTCTCAATGGGTTTGGGGTGAGGTTCTAGATTCTGTATTGTTTTAAATTTAGTTATTATTTTTTAACTTTGTATTGAAGTATGTTAATGTTGTGTTAATTTCTGCTGTACAGTCAAGTGATTCAGTTATATGTGTGTAAATATATATATATATATATACACATACACACACATTTTTTATATTCTTTTCTATTATGGTTTGGAGAAGGCAATGGCACCCTACTCCAGTACTCTTGCCTGGAAAATCCCATGGACGGAGGAGCCTGGTGGGCTGCAGTCCATGGGGTCACTAAGAGTCGGACACGACTGAGCGACTTCACTTTCACTTTTCACTTTCCTGCATTGGAGAAGGACACGACTGAAGAGACTTAGCATGCATGCATAGCATTATGGTTTATCCCAAGGTATTGAATATAGTTCTCTATGCTGTATAGTAGGACTTTGTTGTTTATCCATCTCGTGTATAAAAGCTTGCATCTTCTAATCCCACCCTCCAAATCCAACCCTCTACCACCCCCTGCCCCTTGGCAACCACAGCTCTATTCTCTATGTCCAGGATTCTGTTTCTGTTATGTAGGTAGGTTCATTTGTGTCATATCTTAGATTCCACATACAAGTGATACCATGTGGTATTTGTCTTTCTCTGTCTGACCTGACTTAGTATGATTATCTCTAGGTCTGTCTGTGTTGCTGCAAATGGCATTGTTTCATTCTTCTTTATGACTCAGTAGCGTTCCGTTGTATATATGTACCACATCTTCTCTATCCATTCATCTGTCGATGGACATTTAGGTTCACAGTAGGTGAATATTGCTGCAGTGAATGATACAGTGTATGCATTGTTTGGAATTAGAGCTTTCTCTGGATATATGCACAGGAGTGGGGTTGCTAGATCATAGGTAGCTCTGTTTTTACTTTTCTCAGGAACCCCCAGAGATACTGCATTTCTAACAAGCTCCCAAATGGTGCTGATGCTGCTGGCCCAGGGATCACAGTTTTCCTATAAAATCCAGATGGTAACTGTTTCAGGATTTGTGGGCCATGCAGTCTGTCCCAATGACCCAGGTGTTGCTGCAGCGTGAAGGCTGCCATAGACACTGGGTGAGTTCAGGGGCATGGCTCTGAGCCCCTAAAACTTCAGTCGTTCAGTCATGTCTGACTCTTTGCAACATACCAGGCCTCCCTGTTGTACATCACCAACTCCCAGAGCTTGCTCAAACTCATGTCCATCGAGTCGGGGATGCCATCCAACCATCTCATCCTTTGTCCTTCCCTTCTCCTGCTGCCCTCAATCTTTCCTAGCATCAGGGTCTTTTCTAATGAGTCAGCTCTTCGCATCAGATGGCCAAAGTATTGGAGCTTCAGCTTCAACATCAGTCCTTCCAATGAATATTCAGGACCGATTTCCTTTAGGATTGACTGATTTGATCTCACTATCCAAGGAACTCTCGAGCATCTTCTTCAACACCACAGTTCAAAAGCATCAATTCTTTGGTGCTCAGCTTTCTTTATGGTCCAACTCTCACATCCATATATGACTACTTGAAAACCATAGCTTTGACTAGACAGACCTTTGTTGGCAAAGTAGTATTTCTGCTTTTTAATATGCTGTCTAGGTTAGTCATTGTTTTTCTTCCAATGAGCAAACATCTTTTAATTTCATGGCTGCAGTCACCATCGGTGGTGATTTTGGAGCCCAAGAAAATAGTCTGTCACTGTTTCCATTGTTTCCCTGTTTGCCATGAAATGATGGGACTGGATGCCATGATCTTAGTTTTTTTTTGAATGTTGAGTTTCAAGCCAACTTTTTCACTCTCCTCTTTCACTTTCAAGAGGTTCTTTAGTTTCTCTTCCTCAAACTTACAGACTCTAAATCTGTCCTCTATGTAACTTCCACGTGTCACAAACTATTATTCTTCTGAGTTTTTCCTAACCTTTAAAAACATGAAAACAATTTCCTGGCTCAGGGCCATGGGGAGACTGGTGAGGGCCTATAGACAGTGTGCTGCTGCACGAGATCAGGGTGCCACTCCGCTGGGGTGGCTGGTGGAGCTGTCCCTATGGAGCAGGTCTGACCAGGGTGATTAACTGTCATTTCTTTTAAATCTTTGTTGCATTTTTTTTCATGCTCTATTGTTCCTCTGACAGTTGGTTCTTATCTTTTTATGAATGGTTAACACATTCGAGGTGCCATACAGATACCTAGACTCTGGCTGGTTCCAGAGTCCATGGGGCATGACTCCTCCCAGGGCCTCTGGCACTTAGCACAGTGCCATTCACACGGAGGGCATCCAGCCAGCCTGTGCTCTGGAGACTTCAGTGTGCTGAAGGCACCATTCACTTGGCTGTGAGGAGAGTAGCCCCAGGGTGGGATGAACACAGAGGGTGAGGAGAGAGCTCCTGAGAGGGGAGGAGAAGCAGAAAATACTTGAGGGCTGCGTAGGGGACAAGCAATCCATGCAGGATTCTGTAGGAGTGTGATAGAAGAAGCTGGGCCCAAGTTACAGGAAAGCAGACCATAGAGACTGAAGTTGAGGGGACGATTCATGCAGGGCAGTGTCAAATGCACTCGCCTGACACGGGCTAGAGAGGAGTCCTCAGCATGCCCAGCTATGACGAGGCCAATTAGAAGACTTCAGATCAAGCAATGCTTAAGCCACAGTCAGTCCTCGGGAGTGAGGACCTGGATTGTGACTGTGGAGAGAGCAAAGAGGAAGGAGCTATAAGACGGTTTTAGGCAGGAATGTTCTCCAGGACTTTTTGGAAATGGAAACCGCCAACTGCCCAGGATCAAGGAATACTGCCCTTCTCAATTGCCTCAAAAGCAGTATGCCTTGCATTACATGATTGCTCAATTGGCTGGTTTTTCAAATGGTTTTTAATTCCCAAAGTCATGGCTGTTCTTTTCTAAGTATCCTGTGCTTGTGTGTGTTTTTTTTTTTTTTTTTTAGCATAGTTTCTGTGGTTAATACACTGAGTACTAGCAAACCGGTTTGTTTTATTACCTTTCAGTTCAGCTAGTTCATTTGCTCAGTCGTGTCCAACTCTTTGCAACCCCATGAACTGCAGCACACAGGCCTCGCTCTCCATCACCAACTCCTGGAGCTCACTCAGACTCATGTCCATTGAGTCCATGGTGCCATCCAGCCATCTCATCCTCTGTTGTCCCCTTCTCCTCTCGCCTTCAATCTTTCACAGCATCAGGGTCTTTTTTAATGAGTCAGGTCTTCGTATCAGGTGGCCAAAGTATTGGAGTTTCAGCTTCAGTATTACTCCTTCCAATGAATATTCAGGACTGATTTCCTTTAGGATTGACTCATTGGATCTCCTTGCAGTCCAGGGGACTCTCGACAGTCTTCTCTAACACCACAATTCAAAAGCATCAATTCTTCAGCACTCAGCTTTCTTTATAGTCCAACTCTCACATCCACACATGACTACTGGAAAAGCCATAGCTTTTAGATGGACCTTTGTTGGCAAAGTAATGTCTCTGTTTTTTAATAAGCTGTCCAGGTTGGTCATAACTTTTCTTCCAAGGAACAAGTGTCTTTTAATTTCATGGCTGCAGTGACCATCTGCAGTGATTTTGGAGCCCCCCAAAATAAAGTCTGTCACTGTTTCCATTGTTTCCTCATCTATTTGCCGTGAAGTGATGGGACCAGATGTCACAATCTTACTTTTGTGAATGTTGAGCTTTAAGCCAACTTTTTCACTCTCCTTTTTCACTTTCATCAAGAGGTTCTTTAGTTCTTCACTTTCTGCCATAAGAGTGGTGTCATCTGCATATCTGAGGTTATTGATATTTCTCCCGGCAGTCTTGATTCCAGCTTGTGCTTCATCCAGCTCAGTGTTTCTCATAGTGTATTCTGCATATAAGTTAAATAAGCAGGGTGACAATCTACAGCCTTGCTGCTGCTGCTAAGTCGCTTCAGTCGTGTCTGACTCTGTGTGACCCCATAGACGGCAGCCCACCAGGCTCCCCTGTCCCTGGGATTCTCCAGGCAAGAACACTGGAGTGGGTTGCCATTTCCTTCTCCAATACATGAAAGTGAAGAGTGAAAGTGAAGTCGCTCAGTTGTGTCTGACTCTTAACGACACCATGGACTGCAGCCTAGCAGGCTCCTCCATCCATTGGATTTTCCAAGCAAGAGTACCAGAGTGGGGTGCCATTGCCTTCTCCCCTACAGCCTTGATGTACTCCTTTTCCTATTTTGAACCAGTCTATTGTTCCATGTCCAGTTCTAACTGTTTCTTCTTGACCTACATACAGATTTCTCAGGAAGCAGGTAAGGTGGTTTGGTATTTCCATCTCTTGAAGAATTTTCCACAGTTTGTTGTGATCCACACAGTCAAAAAAGCAGAAATAGATGTTTTTCTGGAACTCTCTTGCTCTTTTGATGATCCAACAGATGTTGGTAATTTGATCTCTGGTTCTTCTGTCTTTTCTAAATCCAGCTTGAGCATCTGGAAGTTCATGGTTCACATACTGTTGAAGCCTGGCTTGGAGAATTTTGAGCTACTCAAAATTCTTTGCTAGCATGTGAGATGAATGCAATTGTGTGGTAGTTTGAGCATTCTTTGGCATTGCCTTTGGGATTGGAATGAAAACTGACCTTTTCCAGTCCTGTGACCATTGTTGAGTTTTCCAAATTTGCTGGCGTATTGAGGGCAGCCCTTTCACAGCATCATCTTTTAGGATTTGAAATAGCTCGACTGGAATTCCATCACCTCCACTAGCTTTGTTCGTAGTGATGCTTTCTAAGGTCCACTTGACTTCACATTCCAGGATGTCTGGCTCTAGGTTAGTGATCACATCATCGTGATTATCTGGGTTGTGAAGATCTTTTTTGTATAGTTCGTCTGTGTTTTCTTCCCACCTCTTCTTGATATCTTCTGCTTCTGTTAGGTCCATACCATTTCTGTCCTTTATTGTGCCCATTTTTGCATGAAATGTTCCCTTGGTATCTCCAATTTTCTTGAAGAGATCTCTAGTCTTTCTCATTCTATTGTTTTCCTCTATTTCTTTGCACTGATCACTGAGGAAGGCTTTCTTACCTCTCCTTGCTATTCTTTGGAACTCTGCATTCAGCTGGATATATCTTTCCTTTTCTCCTTTGCCTTTAGCTTCTCTTCTTTTCACAACTATTTGTAAGGCCTCCTCAGACAACCATTTTGCCTTTTTTCATTTCTTTTTCTTGGAGATGTCCTTGATCACTGCCTCCTATACAATGTCACGAACCTCCATCCTTAGTTCATCAGGCACTCTGTCTCAGATCTAATCCCTTGAATCTATTTCTCACTTCCACTGAATAGTCGTAAGGGATTTGATTTAGGTCATACCTGAATGGTCTAGTGGTTTTCCCTACTTTCTTCAATTTATTACCTTTGCTTTCAGATTTAATACAGACAGATATCTATAGTATGCTGTCTAAGTGCAGAAAAGACTAGTCTTCAGTGACATGTAAAGGAGGCCAAGTCCAAAGAATTTTCTAGAGCTTCAGACTCAGAAAATCTCTGATGCTGATTAGGATCTGATGCAACTGGATAGTTGTCAATCCTTTTAGTTGTTGGTGGACATTCCTTCATATTTCTTTAAATCTCATTTTGAAGGGGAGGGAGGTTAGGGAAGCTTCATTATTTTATTTTATTTTATTTTTTGGTAAAAATCCTGTTGAGAGTTTGAGGTGCTCGGCTTGTGAGGAGGAACCCTCATGAAAATGGTCTGGTCTTTTGCCGCCTCCCACATCATAGACCCAGGGGATGGAAAGGGGTAAGACCGGCAAGAATGAATCACAGACCACCATGGCCCCTGCCCACACGGCTGGGTGTGCCCCTGGAAAGATCTCCAAATAGCAGTGGTGTAGGGGGTATGAATCTGCCCAGCTGGCAGCTCAGCAGGCACGCTGCTGCCCGGGGCTGTGACCCTCAGTCTCCCTGGACATATCACATCTTTTGAGTACCATGTTCTTGTCACTTTCATATTTTTTTCTAGAGGAGAACAGTAAATGACATTGTAACAGGTGTGAGAGGCATTAGTGACAAAAATCTATAAGGCCCTTGGAATTGTGCTCCTTTCAGTTTGTAACTGGCACTTTCCCAGCTTGATGATGTTCCTTCATTCCACGTTGATGAAATTACAAGATGCTCTATGATGAAGACCCAGGGAGTAGTCTAGCCACGCATTTCATGGCCCCAAATGTAGTAGTGTGCAGTGATATCAGGAACTCGAGTCTCTGTTTATCAAACAAGCATCTCATTATACAGCCTCTCACCTCTTGCTAGTGCTTTGTTGTTGTAAACATCTCGTTTCCTTCTCTCCCTCCCATCCTGCAACTCCTGTTGGTCGGCAGATGGTTCTGTGAAGGGAGTGAACTACACAGCAGTCCCGATATCCAGATCCTCTGGGACGGGGGCGACCTGCACACCCTGGTCATTGCCGAGGCCTTCGAGGACGACACAGGGCGCTACACCTGCCTGGCCGCCAACTCCAGTGGCTCTGACAGCACCTCCGCCGAGGTGTTCATCGAAGGTACCCAGGGGTGCGGGGTGTGGGTGAGAGGGGACCCATTGCTTCTTATGAACGTGACTTTCCAACTTCGTGAATCAAACCTCAGTTGTCCCAGAAGCTTTATGGGTAAATGAAATTGTTCTGATACTTGGGCGTTCATCAATGACGTCTGATGTCAGCATTTGTTCCTTTTCATTTAAAACATTTCAGCCGCGTGAACTTAAATTTATAACACTAAATATCCGACTTATTTTTAGTTTCTCTGGTAGATCAAGAATGGGAACATACTGAAGTACTAGGTCTGTCAACCAACTAAAGACTTAGGATATCATTCACAGGAAAGTTAAAGGATTGAATATTTTTGAATATTCTTGTTTTTATTAATTGTAGACCTCTTTCAGGGTATGACCCTGGATGCCATGGTCTCTAACTTGATTTCACTGAATGTGGTCTTTAGCGTGGCAGCCCTCCACACTGCAGTCCTGTTCTGCCTTTAGGGTCCCTGCATGAGCTACTTAACATGGGGAAACATCCCCAGTTACACTGGCCACGTGTGGTCACGGGTCCGGCTTCAGATCCCGGTGCTGATGGGAGGAGCGGTCTGGGCGGAACCAGATGGGAGGAGCGGTCTGGGCGGAACCAGATTAAAGAGCCTACTGGAAAGCGCTGTAGGAAACTGCTCCTTGCCCCCGTGAAGTCAGGGCGATAGCTTTTTTAAAGCCTGATTTTGGTGTATTTTTACCTCTAAGAATAATTACATGAGATGGGAGAGAATTTCACACAAACTCTTGGCCTCCTCTTATGACTGAATGGAAAGGATGGTGCTGCGTTCCTTACTCCATGAGACTCGGGGCATCTCTGTTGTTTCTTGAACCTCGTTGCTGTTGCTCTCAGCATACAGTATGGGGCCGGTTACCAGAGGCTAGGAAATTTCTTATAGATTCAGAAACCTCAACAAAACCATCCCTAAAAATGTAATGGCCTACTGGTTGGAAACTGTCTAAATGTCACTGTCCTGTGCATCAAATTTTAGAATGGTACTGAGAAAATTTCAGCTTAAGAACAGTAATGAACTTTTTCTCCTTGTGTTGGCTAGGAACCAGGCACTGGTCTTCATTTCTACATGGATTATCTCATTTAGTGCTTAGGAAAATCACCCCCTTCTGTGGCTGGGGAAACTGCAGCTTAGGGAGACGTGTAGAGCTCCAGACCTCACACACACTCTGTCTCTCACGCACACACACAGAAACACATACACACACTGTCTCTCACAGACACACACTCACACACACACACACACACACACACAGACACTTACCTGAGCCTCAAGGACTAGATCCAGGCAGTGTGACCCCTTCTTAGCAGCCACAGAGGAAGACACAGGTGAACTCAGGATCTTGGGGTCAGTTGGTCATCAGCCCATCCAGCACGGGCCTGGGATGTGCGCCTGGAACATCTCAGGATATCACTGAGCTTTGGGGCAGTGGCCATGTGTTCCCTGAGAGGCCCCTAGAGGGCAGGCAGAGGTCTGGGTGCTGGGTGGGGACCCTTGCTGGACAGGCTAGGCCTCTGCCCTTGCTCAGGAATGCTCCAGGAGGGGAAGGGCCTGCCCCCAGCAAGCCTGGAAGAGAGCAGAGGTGGCGGGGGGAAGTCGGGAGGTCTTTCTGAGGGGTGGCATCTGCCCTCGGTGCCAACTCTGAGAGAAAGTGTTGGGAAGGCCGAGGGGAAGGTGCTCCAGATGTGGGGGCGTGGGTGGGGGGTCGCCGCGGGAGCAGCGACTATGTCCAGTATGGGCGGTGGCCAGCTCACACAGGATGTGGGGCCTTGTGGGCGCTGTCGGCAAGCTGGCCGTTACTCTACATAAAATCATCACCTGTGAAGGTTTACACTGAAAAGTCAGAGTACCCGATTTCTGTTTTTAAACCGAAGTTTGGCTTGTAATTGGGAGCCCAGTAAGACGCGTGCTGCAGCAGGCCCAAGGAAAGATGGTGGTACTGGGGAAGCAGGCTGTGTAGACAGAGGGAGAGGCGGTCAGACTCCACAGCCACGTGGTGGGGCAGGTGTGGGCCGAGGGGTCACGGCAACCAGCAGACCCAGGGGTTTTGGCTTCTCCACTGGTGTGGACGATGTGGCCCATCATGAGATGGGAAGATGGGGAGTTGGGCACAGAGGGGAGTGGGTGACCTGTGTGCATGGCCATCTAGACAGCCGAGTGGACACAGCCAGGAGGGGAATGTGTGGGTATAGCTACTGCCCAGGGTGAGGACATGTCCTGGAAGCTTCAGGAGGTAGATGGTGGCCCAGGGCACAGGACCAGATGGACTGTCTGAGCCGAGGGTGACCCCCGACCTGGGTGCACCAGGGCAAGGAGGTGCTGGCCAGGGAGCAAAGGGGGGGCTCTGGGTGGGTGGAGCAGGTCAGTGTCTGAGGAGGCAGGGAGGGAGAGCCAGCCGACTTGGGCTTCCACTGCGGGAGGTCTCTCGCGAAGGACGAGGACGCACAGCTACGGGTGCTGATGGCGATTTCAACAAGAGGGGCCATGAGCACTGGAGGGACCAGTGCACTGAGGTCCTCGGACATGGAAGGAAACGTGGGGACGCCTGGGTGGTGCCCGGAGGTCCTGCCCAGACGCCACAGGGCTGGGACCGGAATTTGGACAGGAGCACAGGGTCAGGATGCTTTTTGCAGTCTGTTTGCTTGTTGGTTTTCATAGCAGACTTACTAGAGCCTGTGTGAAAGACTTCCTTTCCCTGCTGTGAAAATAATCCAAGAGAGAAAACAGACCCTGCAGAGGGAGACAGAGTATGGTGCCAGGGGACCAAGTCTGGGAAGGGAGAAGGAAATGGACTCCCCCAGCAGCGTGTGGGCGGTGAGGAGCTGCTGTCAACAATTTCATGATGGTACCCAGGATGCTCAAGTCCCCAACATTTTTGGCACCAGGGACCTGTGTCGTGGAAGACAATTTTTTGAGGGTCAGGGGTGGGGTGGTTTTGGGATGATTCAACTGCATTACATTTATTGTGCACTTTATTTCATTGTTAGTATTACATTGTGATATATAATGAAATAATCACACAGCTCACCATAGTGCAGAATCGGTGGGAACCCTGAGCTTGTTTTCCTGCAACTGGATGGTCCCATCTAGAGGCAGTGGGAGTGACAGGAACACCCAGAGTGTGTTCTCATGTCCAGTCTACTCCTTCATCTCGTTTTGGTTGCTGTCAGAAAACCCTGCTTCACAAAGATGGGATGTTGGAAATGGAAGCAGGCTTTTCGGTACTTTTGTAGAAACCTCAGCATATTCCACCTTGACTTTAATCCAGAATGGCTGGAGATGTGAAGTTGTATCAGACGTACTCTTAAGGCCACCATCATTTGCAGTCTCAAGCAGTTGATCTTCTTCTAGCGTGGACAAAGTTGATTCACCAGGCCTGTTCACAGATGGGTCATGGGTCCATTCCTTCCCAGCTCCCGGGTCTTTTGTGGTTGTAAAGTAATGCTCAAACTCCTTTGAAAAGCTGAGATAGGTGATCATGCTCTAGCTGGGAGAAAGAAGGCTGTGGCTCAGTCTCTTTCAGACTCTCTGCTAATGTTTGAAGTGTCCAGACTCCGAATCCTCACTTGTTGCCCTCGTGATTCCAGTTTGTTCTGAACACAGCTGCTTTATCTGCCAACTTGACCACAGCTGAAGTGACAGAATGAGTTCATTGAACAGGTTGAATATGTCACACAAGTGAGCAAGGTTTGGGACCCACTCTGTGTCACAGGAATGTGCTGCCAGCAGTGACAATTTTTCTAAAAGAAATCTCTGGAGTGGCTCTCATAACTCAGAGACTGGCCAGGGCCCTGCCTTTAGAACGCCCTCTCCCTTCTGTGTACAAGAGCAGATGTGTGTGCTCGGTGTTCATCTCTTCACAGGGCTGTGCCAGCAGACGTGAGTTAAGGGCATGTAATTTAGTGTGGTTGGTCATTTTAACCACATCCTGCAAAGCACTGTGATGTTTGGGTGGCATTTTCTGGCTAGCCAGCATTTGGTTCTCTGTGGATGACACAGGAGGTAGACATATCCAGAAGCGAAGTCTTTGACCGAGTAGTGAACCCAGAAAGCCTTCCAGTCTCGGGAGCCGCTCCATCCGTGTATATGTCGATAGTGTATACTGACGCACAGTGACCCCCTCCGTTTCCTGATACATAGTCATTCCAAGACTTAACAGTTCGGCGGCTGTGGTGTTGGCTGGCAACAAAAGTGCAGGTAGCATGTCCGCCTGCACATCCTCCTGGGAAACATATAGGACGGAAAGAAGCGCTGCTGTGTGTTGCCCACGTCAGCAGACTCGCCAGCCTGGACTGCGTCCCCCGGGCATTCACTCCCCCACCCCCACCCCCCAGCAGTCCTGCCCAGCACCCTCTGCTGTTTCATCAGCTCGTCTAGTTACCGTGCTGGCCAAGGAGGAACACGTGCCACCTTCTGAGCTGCAGCGTCTCCCAAAAGTTCAGGACAGATGTCCTTAGCAGCAGGCGGGATCAGCTCCTCGCCAGTAGTAAAGAGCTTCTTCGTTTGAGCAGTGCAGTTAACCAGTAAGAGTGACGCTATAGTGCAGAAACATTGGATAAAGTGGTGCCTTCAATAATTGCTTCT
>NW_011494888.1:3086081-3095542 GCF_000754665.1 Bison bison bison | reverse complement strand
TTTTTTTTTTTTTTTTTAATAATAATTTATTTATGTATTTTTCGCTGACCTGGGTCGTTGTTGCTGCACGGGCTTTTCTCTAGCTGTGGTGTGTGGGCTTCTCACTGTGGTGGTTGCTCTTCTTGCAGAGCACTGGTTCTGGAGTGAGGGCTTCAGTAGGTGCAGGACGGCGAACACCCACAATTACCTGAGCAGGGCACTCACCCTCAGTAACAGCTGACAAGCTGCTGTCTGCAGGCAGACAGCCAACTGCAGAGACACATGTAGTGTGATTCTGTTTGTGCAAATATGTGCACAGATATACAGTCTCCTCTCATCCGAGGTCTCAGGGAAAGTGAAAGCTGCAGTGTGAAAATATTAAACAGGGAGTTCCAGAAGTAAACAGTTGACCACTTTTGAATTTTGCGCCATCTGAGCAGGGTTGAGGAGATTTCTCACCTCAGCTTCGGCCCCTGGGCCGTGAGTTATCCCTGTCGAACCTGTCAGTCACCGAGGTTGTCAGACTGAGGGCCCAGGGCTTGTGTTTACCGACCATAATTTTACTAAAAATGGCCCCACAGCACCAGGGGAGTGATGCTGGCAGTTTGGACATGCAACAGGGAAGCCACGCAGGGTTCCTTTAAGTGAAAGGTGAGAGTTAGTGAGAAAAGGGGAGAAAACCATATGCTGAGGTCGCCAAGATGGATGGTGAGAATGACCTTCAATCCCTAAGGTAGTGAAGAAGGCAAAAGAAATCCACATTGTTTTGCTATTATGTCTCAAACCCTAAAATTTACACCCAGTATGTGAAGGCATTAGATTTATACAATAAGATATTTTAAGAGAAAGAGATACCATAGTCATATACCATTGTCGTTATTATAACTGTAATATAATTACACTGTTATAGTTGTTCTGTTTTACCATTAGTTATTGTTCAACTCTTACTGTGCCCAAATTGCAAACTACACTTTATCTTAGGTATGTCTGTATAGGAAAAATACCATTGACTGGGTTTGGTGCTGTTAACGGTTTTCAGACTTAAATTGAAGCAAGTAGGGAAAACCCCTAGACCATTCAGGTATGACCTAAATCAAATTCCTTATGATTATACAGTGGAAGTGACAAATAGATTTAAGGAACTAGATCTGATAGATAGAGTGCCTGATGAACTATGGACGGAGGTTTGTGACATTGTACAGGAAACAGGGATCAAGACCTCCCCACGGAAAAGAAATGCAAAAGCAAAATGGCTGTCTGGGGAGGCCTTACAAATAGCTGTGAAAAGAAGAGGAGCAAAAAGCAAAGGAGAAAAGGAAAGATATAAGTATCTGAATGCAGAGTTCCAAAGAATAGCAAGGAGAGATAAGAAAGCCTTCCTCAGCGATCAATGCAAAGAAATAAAGGAAAACAACAGAATGGGAAAGACTAGAGATCTCTTCAAGAAAGACTAGAGATCTCTTCAAGAAAATTAGAGATACAAGGGAACATTTCATGCAAAGATGGGCTCGATAAAGGACAGAAATGGTATGGACCTAACAGAAGCAGAAGATGTTAAGAAGAGGTGGCAAGAATACACAGAAGAACTGTACAAAAAAGATCTTCACGACCAAGATAATCATGATGGTGTGATCACTCAGCTACAGCCAGACATCCTGGAATGTGAAGTCAAGTGGGCCTTAGAAAGCATCACTACAAACAAAGCTAGTGGAGGTGATGGAATTCCAGTTGAGCTATTTCAAATCCTGAAAGATGATGCCATGAAAGTGCTGCAATCAATATGCCAGCAAATTTGGAAAACTCAGCAGTGGCCACAGGACTGGAAAAGGTCAGTTTTCATTCTAATCCCAAAGAAAGGCAATGCCAAAGAATGCTCAAACTACTGCACAATTGCACTCATCTCACACGCTAGTAAAGTAATGCTCAAAATTCTCCAAGCCAGGCTTCAGGAATACGTGAACTGTGAACTTCCAGATGTTCAAGCTGGTTTTAGAAAAGGCAGAGGAACCAGAGATCAAATTGCCAACATCCACTGGATCATGGAAAAAGCAAGAGAGTCCTAGAAAAACATCTATTTCTGCTTTATTGACTATGCCAAAGCCTTTAACTGTGTGGATCACAATAAACTGGAAAATTCTGAAAGAGATGGGAATACCAGACCATCTGACCTGCCTCTTGAGAAACCTATATGCAGGTCAACAGGAAGCAACAGTTAAAACTGGACATGGAACAACAGACTGGTTCCAAATAGGAAAAGGAGTACGTCAAGGCTGTATATTGTCACCCTGCTTATTTCACTTCTATGCAGAGTACATCATGAGAAACGTTGGGCTGGAAGAAACACAAGTTGGAATCAAGATTGCCAGGAGAAATATCAATAACCTCAGATATGCAAGTGACACCACCCTTATGGCAGAAAGTGAAGAGGAACTCAAAAGCCTCTTGATGAAAGTGAAAGAGGAGAGTGAAAAAGTTGGCTTAAAGCTCAACATTCAGAAAACTAAGATCATGGCATCTGGTCCCATCACTTCATGGGAAATAGATGGGGAAACAGTGGAAACACTGTCAGACTTTATTTTTGGGGGCTCCAGAATCACTGCAGATGGTGATTGCAGCCATGAAATTAAAAGATGCTTACTCCTTGGAAGGAAAGTTATGACCAACCTAGATAGCATATTCAAAAGCAAAGACATTACTTTGCCAACAAAGGTCCATCTAGTCAAGGCTATGGTTTTTCCATTGGTCAGGTATGGATGTGAGAGTTGGACTGTGAAGAAAGCTGAGCACCGAAGAATTGATGCTTTTGAACTGTGGTGTTGGAGAAGACTCTTGAGAGTCCCTTGGACTGCAAGGAGATCCAACCAGTCCATTCTAAAGATCAGTCCTGGGTGTTCTTTGGAAGGAATGCTGCTAAAGCTGAAACTCCAGTACTTTGGCCACCTCATGTGAAGAGTTGACTCATTGGAAAAGACTCTGATGCTGGGAGGGATTGGGGGCAGGAGGAGAAGGGGACGACAGAGGATGAGATGGCTGGATGGCATCACTGACTAGATGGACATGATTTTGGGTGAACTCCGGGAGTTGGTGATGGACAGGGAGGCCTGGCGTGCTGCAATTCATGGGGTTGCAAAGAGTCGGACATGACTGAGCAACTGAGCTGATGGTTTTGGAGTTTTGGAACGTATCCCCCACTGATAACAGGGCGGTCCACTGTACGCTTGTTAATACACTCAGTTTATCTGAAAATTACAGCCAGACTGTTGCAAATGCAGGATGGCATCAGGGACGTGATGTCCTAGTGTGCATTCTGACGTCACACAATTCTGTGCTGCTTGGTTACTTTCCTGTTGTTGTTCAGCCACTCAGCCGTGTCCAATTCTTTGCAACCCCATGGATTGCAGGACCCCAGGCTCCCCTGTCCTTCACTGTCTCCCAAAGCTTGCTCAAATTCATGACCGTGGAGTCAGTGATGCCATCTAACCATCTCATCCTCTTTCGCCTCCTTCTCCTTTTGCCTTTAATCTTTCCCAGGTTTACTTTTCTATAAGCGTATATTATTTTACTTTAAGATATTCTAAATAGATAATTTAAATAACTTGTGTTAAATATGTCTCATAAAGGAATGATCAAGAATGTACTTCTAACCATCACAGTTATTCTAAATGTCACCTAAAATCTCTTGTCACAAAATACATGAGCATTAAAATGTAAGTACAACCTGCCTTTTGGCTTGAAAACCCAATGAGGTGACCCTTAATTTAAACACAGCAATGAAGCAAATGATCTTGGGAGGGTATGATCCAAACTAGAGACCCCCGCATTCAAGAGTGAAGCCACAGTCAAGTTCCAACTGGTCAGAGTTAGAAAGCGTCTCCTCATTAAGGAGTGAAGGCACTGATAATCCACAACGTGTAATCTGGGCTTCCAGGTGACACAGTGGTAACGATTCCTCCTGCCAGTGCATGAGATACAAGACACACAGGTCCAATCCCTGGGTTGGAAAGATCCCCTAGAGGAGGAAGTGGCAGCCCACTCCGGTATTCTTGCCTGGAGAATCCCATGGACAGAGGAGCCTGGTGGGCTACACTCCGTGGTGGTGCAAAAGAGTCAGACACGACTGCGCACACACACTGCTCCCGCTACCGTGCAATCTACTGGAAAGAGCTGAAGTTTAAGACCATGGCTGTCTTTACACACAGACACACACACATTGATTCCATAGTTTCTAAGCCATTTAAAAGTACGGTTACAATGCCCAAAGGGACAAAAATGAAACCAATAATAAATCTGACGCGAAACACATGCTGACTTGAAGAAAACTTTTTCAGTATTTCCTTTTTAAACTGATTATCTGAAAAAATAGCCTAAGTAAAAATGGTATGAAACATTCTCTATTTCAAAGTAAGACTCTGTATGTTACTGTCTGAATGAAGAATATTGCCCTTGGAAGCGGGTATAGATCTTTGTTATTTGTTAATAGGTTATAGACCTACATGTCTGTTACTTTTTTTTTCACTCAGGTGCCAGTTCAACAGATTCTGACAGTGAAAATTTAGCTTTCAGATCGAAACCTGGAGCCATGCCACAGTAAGTGTGTACGATCCCGTCAGTGAAGTAGAAAATGTCAGCAGACTTGTGCTCAGTGACACCACTTGTGTGGCAGAGGTCAGCTGATGTCGGTCAGAGATCAGATGCTTGAACCTGGAGCATAGTCTTTGACTTTTGAACTTTGAAACCTGCATTTCATCATCCGTGTCCCAAAGTCTAACCATCCACAACATTAGTCCCAAGGACAACTGACTGCTTATAAATGTGTAGAAGGAACAGTCACATTGAGAGAAAATTGCTTAAATCATTACTAAAATGTAAATGACAAACAACTTATCACATAAATTAGAAAATATCTAATTAGGCTAGAAATGGATTTCCATTTGGATAAAGTGTATCTCCAGTTAGATCATGTCATGAAAATCTCAAAATTTAATTCTCCCTACAAAGACATAGGGACTATTAGTAATATGTTAGGATCTTAATTATTTTGCAAAGATAAAATCTACCAAGATTTTGTAGAAAACTCCATGAATTTGAGACTGTACTAATATGTTTGATTTACTAGTATATACATAACAATCACAGCCGTTCAGTATCAAATTACCACTGACCATTCATGTTAAAGGGGGCTTCCCTGGTGGCTGAGTGGTAAAGTATCTACCTGCCAATGCAGGAGACATGGATTTGATCCCTGGGTTGGGAAGATCCCCTGTAGGAGGGCATGGCAACCCACTCCAGTATTCTTGCCTGGAGAATCCTATGGACAGAGGAGCCTGGTGGGCTACAGTCCATGGGGTGGCAAAGAGACATGACTGAGTGCTAACTGAGCATTTGTGTTAAAGGGCTCTTAATAAAATCACACACTCTGCTACTTGTGCATTCAGACAAGGATCTCAAGTTTAGTGAAGTTACATGACTCACTTGAGATTACATAGCCTGTGACTTAGCAAAATTGGGCCTAGAAACAACTCTTAACTTTTATGCACTAAGAAAAGACCACAGTCCAAGACATTCTCAACTTTACGCAATGGTTAACTGGAACGAAGAGCAGTTGCTGTACTGAAAACCAACCACCAGAACTTTGAATTAAATATAGACGCCCGGTCCTAAACATTTCCTAAACATTATCTGCTTACTCCTATAGACTGGGCTCTTCTAAGTATTATCTTTTCTCTTAGATTTTCCAGTTCAATACTTTCTGTTTTCTAATAAGAGCTGAGATACATAGTTCATGAGCTACTTTCATCTGTGTGTTTATTTTGCTGATGACTGTGGGGACCGTCTGAATATACACTGAGCACCACTGTTCTAACTATGGGTTGTGGGTCCCCATTTCTGAAGCAGTTACAGTTGAAGCAGATTGAGCAAACATAAAGAAACTGGCCTGTTCTGTGGAAATGTTTCAAAGAATAATTCCTGCTTAGGAAATTCTGACCCAAGACTTCACTCCTTACTTTCCAGAGCTCAGAAGAAAACCACTTCCGTGTCCTTGACCATTGGATCATCATCTCCAAAGTCAGGAGTGACCACAGCTGTGATCCAGCCTCTGTCAGTCCCTGTTCAGCAGGTGAGCCTTATCCACAGCCCGAGGGGAATCAGACTCTTTAGTGTAAAGACCCCAACTAGTCCTCCCTTGCAGAGAAGGCAATGGCACCCCACACCAGTACTCTTGCCTGGAAAATCCCATGGATGGAGGAGCCTGGTAGGCCGCAGTCCATGGAGTCGCTAAAAGTCGGACACAACTGAGCAACTTCACTTTCACTTTTCACTTTCATGCATTGGAGAAGGAAATGGCAACCCACTCCAGTGTTCTTGCCTGGAGAATCCCAGGGATGGGGGAGCCTCATGGGCTGCCGTCTATGGGGTCACACAAAGTCGGACACGACTGAAGCAACTTAGCAGCAGCAGCAGCAGTCCTCCCTTGAAGTATATCCTCAATGGACACACAACTGGGTGGAAAGACAATGATAAGTTAAGTTCTTCCTTTTAATGCACTAAAAATAATTTTTAATCTGAGACACACCACTGATTAATCAACATCTGTGTTTCCTTTGGGAATTCCTTTTTCAGCTTATACTCTGATAAAGTGGTATCTGTCTTGGCTATTACTGCTTGATTCTCCCTCACATATGTGCCATCTTCCATGTAGCCAAATTCGTTAGCTCATTTAAAACAAAGCAGAAAATGAGAAAAGTCTGCCTTATCTACAGAGTCCACCTGATAGAGCTCAGAAGTCCACCTGTCCTCTGAGAGCTTAACAGATAATACAGGAATATTCAGATTCCTTCACTTCACTGTGCATTTTCATCCTGCTTTCATTTCATCGTAAGACTGCTTTATCCAAGAAGAACAACAGTACCCATGACTGGGTCATTGTAGTGAATTCACTTTGCAAACACAGAAGACCTGAAGCTTTTTTTATGTAAAAAATTAGAATCTTGATGTCTCTAAATCAAATATGATACTTAGCCTTGGTGCTATGATGGGCATCTGTAAACCCAAGACTCTTGCAACGTGAGCTCATTCTTGAGTCATAAGTGTGTCTAACGAACATCAGTGTACCCTCCAGCCACGGACCACCAGCGCCCATGGGTGTTTTACAAATTACAGGGCTCCCCTGGTGGCTCAGTGGTAAAGAATCCGCCTGCAGTGCAGGGAAACCCAGGTTTGATCCCTGGGTTGGGAAGATCCCCTGGAGAAGGGAATGGCAGCCCACTCCAGTACTCTTGCCTGGAGAGTTCTGTGGACAGAGGAGCCTGGCAGATTACAGTCCATGGGGTCGCAAAAGAGTCGGATATGACTGAGCGACTAGCTCTTACGTACTCTGTGGTATGTTGGGTGTGCGAACCGTAGAGAAAGCACATCTGAGATGAAACACGAGGAAAGAGTCAAGCAGTAGAAGTCACTCAAGGTGGCATGTGTAGTAGAAACTCCCTGTCAACCCCCAAAGCAGAGTGGGATTTGCAGAAACCATTCTGTGAACCACTGGACTTGTTTAGCGTTTGCTATGTAGGCACTGGCAGGTGAGCAGTGAACGCTTAGCCCTGTCGGTGGCCGTGCTGTCGCCTGTGTGGTCCATCTTTTCGTGATTTGTGTGTTCCGAGTCTGACCCACATGCCTCTGCTCTCCAGGCCCCCAGCCCCACCTTGTTCCTCTGCCGGCCGGATGGACCCACTGCCGCCTGCCTCCCGCCCGTCTTCACCAAGGTCAGGCACCTGCACGTCTCATCCTGAGTTTGCTCTGGGCCTTTGATTCCATTCCCCTGTGGCCTCATAAAACGAGTGATGAACAGGTTCTTATTGAGGTTACCTGTGGGGCTAAACAGATACTCAGTGCACAGCTGCTGTGTGACCATGATCATATAAAGGTCTGAGAAAGCTGGGCCTGATAGAAGTCAGAATAGACTGGGAAAACCAAACAGTGCACGGGAGAAGACAGAATGGTGGATGGGAACCTGGGAAACCAACAAGGTTTGTAGATGGTTTAAGGAACAACTGACAGATTTTCAGCTTGTCTCAGTGGGTGTTTTGCATCGCCAGGCATGATGACATTGGACAGCTGGTCAGCTAAGCTTAGAAATGGTCCCGTGGGGTGTTTCTCCTCTGTCTCCTCCCCACCTCTGTCTAAGAAAATTGTACATTTTATAATTGGAGTTGAGTTGATTTATAGTGTTGTGTTAGTTTCAGATGTACAGCAAAGTGATTCAGTTATGCATGTACTTTTATTCAGATTCTTTTTCCTTATAGAGTTTTAAAAAATATTGAGTAGAGTTCCCTGTGTAAGACAGTAGCTTCTTGTTGGTTCTCTATTTTATACAGACAGTAGTCTGTACATGTCAGTCCCAATCTCCTAATTTATCCACCCCCCCTTCCCCTTTGGTAACAGTAAAGTTTGTTTTCTAAGTGTGTGGGTCTGTTTCTATTTTGTATGTAAGTTCACTTGTATCATTTTTTGGACTGAAAGATATTTAAAAGGCACAGTTGAAGAGGTGCCCCATGTCTGTGCATCAGCATACTGTCAGAAGTCGTGCCCCCAGGCCAGTCTCTAAGTTCAGTGTAATATAGCTCAAATTCCAACAGATCCTCGTTTTTATCTACGTTTGTTGTTGAACTTGGCAGTCTGATTCTAAATCTTTTGTGGTTTAGAAAGTGGTGAGAGTAGCCAGGGTCCTCCTGCAGGGGCAGGCTGAGATGGTATTAGGATCTGAGATGTCAGGACTCCCTAGAGCAGAACACCAGGATGGCAGGGCTGGCTCAAGCTTGGACAGACAGATAAGGCCCCGAGAGTGCCCACAAGATGCCCCAGCAACACGAGGCTCCCAGGGCAGGGTAGGTTCTTCAGAAGTGGGCCCCGGCCTCAGCCACCTCACAGGATCAACCCCAAGTAACGGAAGACAAACGTGACAGTGGTTTCTGTGGTCCATTATCTGAGATCTGTGAATCTTCCACAAGACAGCCGAGAAGAGTCTCTGTCTTCCCCCAGGGAGTGATGCTTCCTCCTAAGCCAGCCTGCAGCCAGCTTGGTTAAAGACCTCTTCCTGCAGAGTGTTCAGAGAGGACACAGTCAATGAATGAGGGTTGTCGACAGCACCAGTGAGGGTCCACCTCCCCCTACCCAGGATGAAATACCCGAAGAAGGAAAAAGTCCCATCCCACCTGTGAACAGCGGTGTTGGGATAACAGCGCAGGGACATCCGTCCGTCCGTGCTCAGAGCAGGAGTCCTTCACAGAGCGGCCGGCACGAACATTGCGAACATTGCGTGGCGCTCAGGAGCTGTTCACACGCAGCCGCATCCATGGAATCTGTGTGACCTGCTGAGTTGTCGGCACGCTGTTGGTTTTGCAGCCAGGGCCCCGCGCACCTCCGGGCTGAGGTGTCACATCCGTCCTGGGGCACCTGGCACCTGAGATGTCCCTTTCCTCCCGCAGGGC
>NW_011494888.1:3077062-3085981 GCF_000754665.1 Bison bison bison | reverse complement strand
AGGGCTGCAGAACTCCTCCAGGCCAGCCTCAGCCCATCCTTGTCCCAGCAGCATGGCCCAGCTCCTGGGGCAGAGACCCCAGCACAGTGTCCCCTTCACCCCAAAGGAAGCCAGGAGGCATGCTCGGAGCCTAATAGAGAAGGAAACCAGGAGTCCACGTTTTTCTAAAGCTTGAGTTTTTAACTCGCAAACAGCAGAGTGGCTGTCCCTGCCTGCGGTGCGGGCCTCTCCCTCCTCACGGATGCCTGCAGCACCCTTCTCCTGGGGGCCGTGCCCCTCCCTGCCCTGATCCGTCCTTCGGGGGCCTGGGCGCTGCCAGTCCTTGGGCACCTCCATCCGTGTCCCCCCATGCCCCTGGTGGGCGTCCCTGGGGCTGAAGCCGGGGCCACTGACCTGGTGGGGACAGCAGCTCGTGGGCCCCAGGGACACCCTCAGGGCCAGGAGAGCGGCCACCCCGGTGGCATTTCTCCCTGGAGCCGTGGACCTTGCAGGGAGACTTGGTACCAGGTGGACCCAACAGCACACGATGCCCTCCTGTGGACCTCAAACCCCCAGGGCCCCAGACCAGCCTTCCGACGTCAGCCGTGCTGATGTGGCTTTGGTCAGGAGAAGCAGCTCACTCAGGAGGAGCCATGTGGCAGACCTTGGAAAACTACAGAGACCTGTGTGTGTGATGTGCCTTGTTTCTACCCAGGTCCTACCTTTGTGATTTTCCAGTGTGAACAGTATGCACAATCCTAAGAGGAAACTAGAGGCCCCTAGGTGTCTGGAAGCTCACACGTGAAGAGTATTTGTGAAGTGTCTGTAATGTGCTGTGAATGCTCCCTGGACACACCGGGGACGTCGATGACTCCATCCTCACCAGCTGGACCCCGAGGGCAGCATCTTGCCTGCTGACCTGCAAAATACTGCTCTCTGGACTAATCAGAAAGTGGAAGTCAGTTTAAAACCAGAAACTTTTCTGCATTTAAAACTAAGAATGAAGTGAGAATGGACTCAGAAGTAGGTAATAATATTCACCTTTTTGTTTACCAAAAAAGGCCTTTAGCACCAAAATTCTCACCAAGTACATTAGACTTTCCTGCTTCTGCCCACATTGTGGACTTCCAGGGTTTCCACGGGGCCACAGCACACGCACTGAAGGCCAGTTGGTACAGGATCTGTTTTTCCCCAGCATACCATTGGCCATCTCTTGAGGAAAATGTAAAATAAAAAGCAAAAATGGAAACAGAAAAAAAAAAAAGCATACTTCCTAATGTGAATTTGTTTCCTTTGGTTCTATGCATAATCATTTATTGTATCTGACTTCCTTCAAGAGCTGTTCATGTCCTTTATCAGATGCGATACCCTGTACGCACACATGTAGGTAGTAGAAAGTTTCAGTGGGCCCATGTCCAGGGGAAGAAGGCAAGGGAGGCACCTGGAAGGGCCAGTTATTCCTTTGGTTTTCAGTAGCCAGTTTACAAGCTTCAGCTCTTTGCATCTGTGAAGCCACACTCGTTTCTGGTTTCTGGTCTGTTGGGCTGTAAAAGTTTATTGGTCTGGAGCTGGAGTGGGTGGAGCATCAGGGGACAGTGCTGGTCAGGGGGAGGAGGCAAGGAAGGTCAGGTGGGGGAAGTGCTCCCGTTTTATTTCGCTCAGAACCTGCAGGTGAATGGAATCTGGAAAGAGGTACTGGCGCACCTATCTGTGGGGCCGCAGTGGAGACACGGACATTGAGCACAGACTTATGGACCCAGGGAGCAGGTCTGGGAGGAAGGAGAGGGTCAGACGAGTGGAGAGTGGTGTAGAGACACATACACTACCATAGGTAAAATAGATCGCCAGTGGGAGATTTGCAGTGTGACTCAGGGAACTCAAACCAGGGCTCTGTGAAAACCTAGCAGGGTGGGATGGGGAGGGAGGTGGGAGGAAGGTTCAAGAGGGAGGGGGTATATCTATACCTATGGTTGACTCATGTTGATATTTGGAAGAAACCAACACAATATTGTAAAGCCATTATCCTTCAATTAAAAATAAATTTAAGTATTAAAAACACAAAAGAACCTGCAGATGAGGAAATGCCAGCCCTCCTTCTGGTGCAGCTGCCCCAGGACACTGGTGGACAGAGGCGGGTCCTGGGGGAAGGTCGGAGCTTGGGGCACAGATGGGAGACCCAGGTTCAGTCCCTGGGTTGGGGAGATCCCCTGGAGAGGAGCATGGCGACCCACTCCAGTATTCTTGTCTGGAGAATCCCATGGACAGAGGAGCCTGGCGAGCGCCTCTGGTGGACACATGGCATCTCCTTCCCCTCCTGTCTGGTCCCCCAGGATTCTACCCCCAGATGGAGCATGGGTGCATTGCATGAGTGCATCCTCATGTAGATAAAGACAGGTCACGCCGACACTGAGAAGTTCCACGGGTGATGGAGCCCATGCACTGCAGAGCGGGCCCCAGGACCTCCTGCACTTCATCACTGGGGATACAGTGCTCTCCTGACCTGAGGAGGGGTTCGTGGGCATGGTGCACACCCTGTGCTTGCTCCTCTGAGCTTGGGAAGTGTTCCTCTGTGTCATGAGGCCGTGCTGTGTGGCTGTGTGAGCCCAGACCTGACGGGTGTGTCCCGGTGTTTCAGGAGCTGCAGAACATCTGTGCGTCCGAGGGCCAGGTGGTCGTGCTGGAGTGCCGTGTGCGTGGCACACCCCCGCTGCAGGTCTGCTGGTTCCGACAAGGCAGCGAGATCCAGGACTCACCAGACTTCCGGATCTTACAGAAAAGTAAGGAGAGGGGCCCCCTCACAACACTGCCCACAACACCACCCCCGGGTCTGACCAGGCCCTTGTCTCCAGTCCAGGAGAACCAGGAAGGGTTTAGTCACTGACATGCATGGATTTCTTCTTTGTTTCCTTTTTTTGGGGGGATTTTATTACTTTTAAATTATTTTTTTATTCCTCCCTCTTGAACCTTCCACCCCAGACCACCCCTCTAGATATTTTTTAATTTTTATTTTTATTAAAATGTAGTTGATTAACAATACTGAATTAGTTTCAAGTGTACAGTGAAGTGATTTAGCTATACATATACATACATCCGAGCTTCCTTGGTGGCTCAGATTTCAAAGAATCTGCCTGCCATGCAGCAGACCCCAGTTTGATTCCTGGGTTGGGAAGATCCCCTGCAGAAGGGGTAGGCTACCCACTCCAGTATTCTTGCCTGGATAATCCCAAGGGCAGAGGAGCCTGGCGGGCTACAGTCCATGGGGTTGTCCAAAGAGTCGGACACGACTGAGTGACTAAGCACAGCATACATACATCCATCCTCTTTTGGACTCTTGCTCCATATAGGTCACTACAAAGTACGGGGTAGAGGACCCTGTGCTGTACAGGAGGCCTGGTTGTGTATCTGTTTATGGACAGTGGTGTGAGGTACATAGATTTGTGATCCCAGAGTGAGGGGACTTGGGCTCCAGCATGTTAAAGCCATCCTGCTGGCTGTGGGCCCTCACACGCCCTGACTGAGGTTTTGTTTTCTTCTTCCTCAAAATCGCAAATCCACATTTGAATTCAAAGTTGGGCCAGTCATCTTAGGAGGCTCTGAGCCTTCTGTGAACCGCAGTTGAAAACCTTGCTAGTGAGAGCTGTTAAGGGAATTTTAGTTTATTTATGGGAATATAAATTGATCTACCATCCCTCTTTCTTGTACGACGGGGCTTGTCTGCAGTGTTTCTGCAGACATGTCCTAGACAAGGTCACAGGAAAGGATGAGCAGGTTTAGTATGAACGGAAACTGACTCTAATGCTCTGTTTTGATTTCTTTTTTTCTCATGTGTTGAACAGAACCTCGATCCACAGCTGAACCTGGTAAGAAGCTTTTTCTTTTTTTCTGTCTGCTAATGTATCTTCAGTTTCAATAGTTCTTTGTTTCCGTTTTAAACCACATGCAGAACAATGTTTTTGCAGTTCCCTGGAAATGTGAAACCCCCTTACAGACAATATCTTCTTTATTGTGGGGTCTGCACACTGCATTTTACATCCAGTTGTTTTATTAGTGAAACATTAAGTTCCTTTCAGACAAGAAGATTGCGCTCAGTGACTTAAGTCTTTTAAAACCATGGTCTTTTATACTCAGAAAACAAACTAAGCTAGAGATGAAAAAGCATGCTGCTAAGACGCGGCACATTTCTCCTCAACAGAAGACACCACCAGCCAGACCGCAGCCTGGAGATGTGTCTCCTGAGAGAGCAGCCTGAAGGTGTTGGCAGAGTGACCCCAGGGTCTCTCTATGCTCCCTGAGGGTCCGCAGAGTGACCCCAGGGTCTCTGGGTGCTCCCTGAGGGTCCGCAGAGTGACCCCAGGGTCTCTGGGTGCTCCCTGAGAGTCAGCAGAGTGACCCCAGGTCTCTGTGTGTGTGTGTGTCCTGAGGTGTCAGCAGAGTGACCCCAGGGTCTCTCTGTGCTCCCTGAGGGTCAGGAGAGTGATCCCAGGCTCTCTGTGTGTCCTGAGGGTCAGCAGAGTGACCCCAGGGTCTCTGTGTGTGTGTATCCTGAGGGTCAGCAGAGTGACCCCAGGTTTCTGTGTATCCTGAGGTGTCAGCAGAGTGACCCAGGGTCTGTGTGCTCCCTGGGGTGTCAGCAGAGTGACCCCAGGGTCTCTGTGTGTCCTGAGGGTCAGCAGAGTGACCGCAGGGTCTGTGTGCTCCCTGTGGTGTCAGCAGAGTGACCCCAAGGTCTCTGTGTGTCCTGAGGTGTCAGCAGAGTGACCCCAGGGTCTGTGTGTGTCCTGAGGGTCAGCAGAGTGACCCCAGGGACTCTCTGTGCACCCTGAGGTGTCAGTAGAGTGACCCCAGGCTCTCCGTGTGTGCGCCCTGAGCTGTGAACACTTCCTGTGCTGCAGCAGGGTAACAGTGTCTCAGCCTGTGGTGTCTCACTCACACATCCCTGGCCTCATCAGAGCCGTGTGCTCCAGCATCCGGGTCTCCTGCCCTCTGCCTCACTCTTCTCATTCTCGCCTGTCTTCTCACAGACAAAACTGACATCTAAAGAGAAGCAAGATTTCTGTCACGTGTTTCCTAGCAGGTCCTCCTGGAGGACACTGTCTCAGTGTTTTTCCCAGCAGTGACGTCACAGGCTTCCGTCTTCTTGCTGAAGGGTAGGAATGATATGTCTCTGCTTCACCACGGTTGCGTCTCTCAGGAGCCAGACTCGGCTCTGGCCCTCCTTGGAGAGCTTGGAGGCTCCTGGTCAGAAAGGCTGTGGTTGGTCCCGAAGCTCTCATACCCCAGCAGAGGCCCTGAGGGGCAGAATGTGAGCCAGTTAGGATCCAGCCATGAGGGATGCTCAGAGCACCCTGAGGGGAGACTGGAGTGGATCTGATGCCTTCCACTTTCTTTTAAATCTTTACTGGACAGCAGGTGATTTACAATACTGTTAGTTTCTGCTGTGCAGCAAGGTGAATCAGCTATATGTTCACAGACTACAGGCCATGGGGTCTCAAAAAGTCAGATACGACTGAGCAGCTAAGCACAGCACACACATATATCCACTCTTCTTCAGATTCTTTTCCCGTATTGGTCATGATAGAGTACTGAGTAGAGTTCCCTGCGCTATCCAGCAGGTCCTTACGTGTACTGTTTTGTGTGTACTAGTGGGTACATGTCAGTCTCCATCTCCCAGTTTATCCCTTTCCCCCTTTTCCCCTTCGTAACCATAAGATTATTCTCTACACCTGTGAGTCTACTTCTCTTTTGTAAATCAGTTCATTCATACCATGTATTTGGATTTCATGTATAAGCAGTATCATATGATGTCTTTCTCTGTCTGACTTCCTTCACTCAGTATGACAATCTCTAGGACCATCCTCGTTGCTGCAGACGGCATTATTTCATTCTTTTTGTGGCTAATATTCCACTGAATGTATGTGCCACATCTTTTTTTATCCACTCCTCTGTCAGTGGACATTTAGGTTGTTACCTTGTCTTGGGCTTCCGTTGTAGCTCAGTCAGTAAAGAATCCGCCTGCCATGCAGGAGACCCAGGTTCGATTCCTGGGTCAGGAAGATCCCTTGGGGAAGGAGATGGCAACTCACTCCAGTATTCTTGCCTGGAGAATCCCATGGAAAGAGGAGCCTGGCAGATTATAGTCCCACGAGGTTGCCAGAGTTGGATATGACTGAGCAACCAAACTACTAACCAGTACTATATCTTGGCTATTGTGAATAGTCCTGCAGTGAACACTGGGGCGCAGGTATTGTTTTGAATTATGGTTTTCTCTGGATATACATCCAAGACTGGGATTGCAGTAAATTGCCCCAATTTACATTCCAGCCAGCAGTGTAGGAGGCTTCCCTTTCCTCCACATCCTCTCCAGCATTTTTTGTTTGTAGACTTTTTGATGATGGCCATTCTGACCAGTGTGAGGTGATACCTCATTGTGGTTTTTATTTGCATTTCTTTAATAATTAGCGATGTTGAGCATCTTTTCCTATGTTTTTTGGACATCTCTTTTTTGGAGAAATGTCTGTTTAGGTCTTCCATTTTTGATTGGGTTGTTTGTTCTGTTGGCATTGTGCTGTATAAGCTGTTTGTATATCTTGGAGAGGAATCCCTTATCACTTGCTGTGTTTGCAGATATTTCCTCCAGTTCTGCAGGTTGTCTTTTCATCTTGTTTCTTGTTTCTTCTGCTGTGCAAATGCTGATCTGACGCCTTCTTGTTCTGCGTTGCTCCCAACCCAGCGCCCACACGTATAGTCCCCACGGCAGGTGCTGTGGTCACTTTCCAAATTACAGAAACACAACTGCATATTTTGTCTGTGACATGGTTTCATATAAAATTGATGCTGTTTAATGATCATGCTGTTCCCTGATAGAGGGAACTTCTGAGGCTCAGGCTCCTGTGTGAACTGGTGTGGAAACCCTATGGGAGTTAGGGCACATCTCTTACATTGCTATTTTAAGTAGACTAGATAGATGAATGGATATAAACACAGGAATCAAATTTCTCCTTTACCCACAAGAAAGTTTGTATGAACAAATCTATGGAGAAGGTTATCTCTTGATACTTTATTTATTTACAAATAAAACTAAAGTCTTGGGCCAAACATTCTGAAAGTATTTCTGGTGGAATGGATTAAGAGTGCTTTTGAGGTTGCATTTTGGATTCTGTTTGAATTCATGCGACTCTTTCATCGTGTTTGAATTCTGTTTGAATTCATGTAACTTCTTTCATCATGTTTTATCCATTGTCATCACCTACACAGGTGATGTAATTTATTAAATGTCTTTCGTGATCTGTGTTGGAAAATCATAAACTAAGCATCATCTGAAAATTCAAAACACTGGTTAGAAATGGCATAGCTCAGTTTCTGAGTATGTGTGTGTTTGAAAATTGAAAACAGTATGCCAACTAAGAAGGATTTAGTGACGAGGGAGAGAAACTCCACACACTCCCACGCCTCACACAACATACATGCCTGTCTGTTATGTTTGCTGTTTTGCTTCTAGAATTTGGTTGAACTATTCAGTGAAACCAGTGCTGAGCAGCTTCATGGGGTAGTCTGACCTCTAGAATGTCCTTGAACGCTTTTGGGTTAGTGACAAATCATGCCAGGGAGAGCAGGATACGGAAGGCCTTCCTTATAATCGGCACATCCTCGGAACGTATGGAAAAGTCCACCCTTTCTGTGCTCGCTCAAGTTTCCTATTTTTCTTTTCCCTTCGATTTGATCTGGAAGCATTTAGGAATACAGATTCCTTCATTCCAACCACAATAATAGCATTTGCTGAAGACAAGTATCAGTATTTTTTTGGTCGAATAGTATTTCAAGCAAATCTGTCAGCGCAAGGCAAACCACACATATAGTCATCAGTTATGGAAAAAAACACAACTAGTCTTCTCTGACCTCTGTAATTCCTCCACAATTGTGTTCCTCACAACACAGCTGGATTGTTCCTTTCTTTCATGGAGGACTATTACAATATTTGGCTTCAGGACTCTACCCTTGGCATGGAGAATTACATAAAATCCATAAACATGAACAACAATCCCAGTGACCGCTTACATGAGCTGTTGAGTTAGAACTTCACAACAAGCAAATATTAACACATATTTGGAGCTGAGCAGTGTCCTGGCTTGCCTGACAAAACCACATATGATTATGATTCCTTTACTGGGAGGCGGAGGTCTAACATTGACCTTGAAGTTGACTGATGCTTCCCGGGTACAAAACTCAACTTGTATTGAACCTTCTATTTTCCTTAAATGACTGGATGGATAGCTCCATCCCACGGACAGACCTGTGAGCTCTTTAGCCTTTTGGAATGTATGTAGGAACTGGTTTCCCCCCTGGCTACTTTTTAGCCACTGTTTCATGGAGAGGAGATAAATTTTGTTAAAGGACTAGGTTGAGGGTGGTCTCCAAATGCCAAGATGTAAAATGGCTGAGATTCAGAATGCATCCAGCCTCGCCCCACTTCCTGACCCACGCACTCTTGTGCTGTCCTCCCTGGCTGGCCTCTTCCCTTCCTTTCTTTCCCGGTTTGCCCCCTCACTTATTTGTATGTCTCTTTTTCTCTTCTCTTCACTCTCCTTCCTTTCTCTTATTCGTGGGTAAGATAAAGACCTGGAAATGAAACTGAAATTCACGTGCCTGGCCGCAGCCCCTGGAGGGGTTAGATGTTTAGATAAAGAAGGAAATAGCCAATTCCCTCCAGTTGTGTTACTCAACGGAAGCAGGTTTTTCTCGTCACTCCTGTGCTGCGTCAGTCTGATGTGTCTCCACTGCCTTCCTGTCTAGACAGAGGTCTGCCTGCATCCCCATCTCCTCAGCAGCTCAGTCCACAGCAGTCAGTGTGCTCAGGACCCACATGTCTCTCAGAGAGCCTGCCCCAGCCTCCTTAACATACTGACCTTATCCTGATGGAGTCCTTCAGAGACCTGTGGGTCC
>NW_011494888.1:3065729-3076962 GCF_000754665.1 Bison bison bison | reverse complement strand
AGGGCAGGGAGGGGGAAGGGAGGGGAGCAGGGCACAGAAGACCTGCGTGACAGCTGTCAGCACCAGGCCCTGACTCAGCTGTCTGGAAATGGCCACAGGCTGTATTGGTTACTCCCGCAGCATTGTCTCATGGCGTGCAGAAAACCAAACTTCAAAAATGTGTCTTATTGGTTGGGAGATGGTGCCTGAGAAAGTGTGGCTCTCTGCTCACCAGGGATACTCACCTTCCTAGCTCCCGAGAGTGGAATCCTGAGTCAACATGTGAATGAATTATATTTTGTTACATGAAGTGAGGTACTGAGTGGTCAGAGGGTGACTGTGAGGATGTTTGAATACAGTTCCAGGTTAAGATGGTAGATTAAACAAAAGTGGGTTGGATAAAGCCTGTGGTTCCCAAACTGTGTGGCCAGACACCCCATGCGCCATACCTGCCAACAGAGGTGCTGGAGATGGTGGAGATTTTCAACAAAACAGTGAGACTTGACACATAGATAAGGACTGCTGGCTTGAGACGGCTCTGCCTCACAACGTTAGATCATTCTATGTTCTCTTCGGTAATATGGTGATTGTTATTCAGTTGCTCAGTCATGTCCAGTACTTTGCAACCCCATGAACTGCAGCACACCAGGCTTCCCTGTCCTTCACCATCTTCTGGAGCTTGCTCAAACTCATGTTCATTGAGTTGATGATGCCATCTAACCATCTCATCCTCTGTCGCCCCCTTCTCCTCCTGCCTTCAGTCTTTCCCAGCATTCAGGGTCTTTTCTAATGAGTCGACTCTTCACATCAGGTGGCCAAAGTATCAGAGCTTCAGCTTCAGCATCAGTCCTTTGAACTTTGTGAAACTGAGTTTTTGGTGTGTGTGTGATGAAGAGCAAGTCCCACATGCAAACCAGTGAAGACATGAAAGGAGAGTGGCCGGTCCAGTGTGGCCGTGAGAGGAGGCTGGGGGTCCAGTGTGGACGTGAGAGGAGGGTGTGGGGTGTCCACGAGAGGAGGGTGGGGGTTCCAGTGTAGACGTGAGAGGAGGGTAGGTGGTCTAGTGTGGACGAGAGAGGAGGGTGGGGGTCCAGTGTGGACATGAGAGGAGGATGGGGGGTGTCCATGAGAGGAGGGTGGGGGGTCCAGTGTGGACGTGAGTGGAGGGTGGGGGGTCCAGGGTGGACGTGAGAGGAGGGTGACTGGTCCAGCGTGACTCCAGGAGGAGTTGTGCCACGGTCCAGGTCCACGTACACACAAACACTCATACACACACGAGTGATCATGGTGATTTAAGAATAAAATACTGATGTTTTCCTTCAACTTATGTGTGTTTTTAAAAACAGTAACTTCTTAAGACCTAGATAGTATTACATTCTTGGTAAGAACTACTTTAGCAAACAAGACTGTCTCTGCATCTTTTGGTTTGTAACACCATGAAAAATTGCTGAGACACTTAGGGTCTTGTGAACCAACAAAGTCTGGTTTAATGTCTGGGGAGTGAGGGAAAGACTTGAAGCAGGAGACAGAAGGACCGCGTCACTCTGAGGACCTGAGACCTGCCTCCCCCACGACCCACTGCCCTGGCCCTGGGAAGGCTGGCTAGGCCAAGATGCTGCGGCTCCTCTCTGGGCAGTTGGAACACCCCAAAAGAAGAAAAACCCACCCGTGACAATCCAGGAGTTTCTCCAACACAGAGGCAGCTACGGGAAGGCCTGGGTGCCCAGTGCTCTCTGCTGCTCTGAGCTTCCACACGGCTCAGAACCATGAGGATGGGAAGAGATCAAACCCAGATGGAGAAACTGCCCTCTGGGATTGTACAGAAAAGCAGGATCAGCTCCCCAGAATGCAGCGTGGAGGCAGCAGATGCACTAAGAGAAACTGTGAAACAGCACCGCTATCATCAGAGAGACAAGAGAATCGGCGCATCCAGGAAGCAAAACTGGGAGGAGGGGAGGGTGTTCAGAAAATGAGGAGTTGGTAGAATGAAAAGACTGGGAACAGAAACAAAAGATGGGAAAATGTCTGACAAAGGAGGAGGAAAAGACAGAGGAGGGATGTAAGAGAGAAAAGGAATGAAAATCAGATGGTAGAGACCCACTGGGGTGGACCGCACATTCGCAACTAGGATTGCAGGAGGCGAGGATGAAGGGGAGGGATTATCAATGAGATACTATGTTTATTCCCCAAACTGGAGGCAGTCAGTGTCCAGACTGAAGGGACCCTGAAGGCACAATGTGTCTAGACACACTGATGGCCACGCGTCATGTGAAGTCACAGGGCCCGGGACGAGACCATGATCACCCCACACCCGAGGAGGCAGCCTCAGCGCGCAACAGTACTTGGATCGGAGAGCCCGAGCCTCTGAGCGGGGTCATAGCACACAGGGGTGAGGCAGGCCTTCCACATGCTGCTGTGATGTGACCTCCAGCGCAGAGCCGGACCCCAGGCGAGCCTCTGGCTCCACGCAGAGCAGCATTCAGGATCTGTCAGACTTGCATGCCTCAAGGACTGCCTCGCACCACCTGTCTGCAGGGTGTGCTCCTGGCAGTGAGAGAACTCACCGGCCGGAGCGAGACACGGGGCAGGAAGGAGCATGACAGCAAAGGCGAGCAGAGCTGGGGGCACCCACGGGGCACGGCCACGTTGGGATGTGACGAGGGCAGACACAGTGTGACGTTCCCCACTCAGAGCTCAGGCCCAGGGCCCATCTCCTGCCCTGATGACAGATGATGAGGGAGGCTGGTGAACTGACCCCAGGTCGCATCTCTGCTTGGCCTGACCCCCATCCCTGCCTGCGGGATCAGCTGGGAGCACACGTGTGCCTGCTTGTGGACGTGCTCTGATCTGACCCAAAGCTGAGAGCAGAAAGTCGGCCAGGTTAAACTGCAAAGCGGTCTTGTGACAGACGCAGACACCGCCAGGTCTTCTGGCCAGCTGTCCCTCTCCTGCCGGTGCTCAGCCCCTCCACACAAGCCCCCACCCAACCAGGAGCCCTAGATTTCCCAGGAATCCCTGCGGCCTTGACCACTCAGGACCCCTGTGTACTTTGGTAAACACCTGGGGAAGCTCAAGTGTTTTCTGACAGTGGCAAGTTGGCCTTTTCTTTACACGACGAGATAAATGCTTGTGCTCAGTCGTGTCTGACTTTTTCAGGTGCCATGGACTGGGACCCCGCCCCCCGGACTCCTCTGTCCGTAGGATTTTCTCAGCGAGAATACTGGAGTGGGTTGCCATTTTCTTCTCCAAAAAGCTTGTTAGTCAACATTTAAAAACTAAGTGAAGTCAGAGAAAAATAAGTATCATATGATGTCACTCATGTGAAATCTAAAATAATGATGCAAATGAACTTATTTGCATAACAGGAATAATCACAGATGTAGAAAACAAGCTTACGGTTACTGAAGGAGAAGGAGGCTAGGAAGGAATAAGCTGGGAGATTGGGACTGACATGCACACACCACTATATGTAAGATAGGTAACCATCACGGACCTCCTGGGTAGCACGGGGAGCTCTGCTCAGTGCTGCAACAACTTGTGTGGGGAAATGATCTAAAGGAGAGTGGGTGTGTGTGCATGTATAACTGATTCACTCTGCTGTCTGAAACCCACACAACATGCAAACCAACTACACTCCAATCAAAATAAATTACAAAGTAAAACTAAAGGGCACACGTTTGAAGGAACTATAGATACGTGGTAAACATACAGGGAAATCAAACAGAAAGGAAGATTCAGCTGGGGTGGGTATTAGGGGGCATTTCTAAAGAACTGGTCATCTTTCTTTTCTTGGGTTTATTGATGAGTCTGCTGGGGTTCATTTCATTGTTACTCCCTAATCTATGCGTTTTTATTTTTGTAATTTTTTTATTGAAGTGTAGTTGATTTATAATGTTAGTTTTTACTGTATGTTAAAGTGATTCAGTTTCATATATATATATATATATCCGTCCTTTTCATATTCTTTTCCATTATGATTTAACACAGGAAGTCCTTTAAAAAATGTGTATGTCTTATAGTTACCCACACTGAATCACATCTTGCTAACTTTAGTCCAGAGTCCTTTTTTATTATTATTATTAATAGTTGCGTTAGCCAAATTATGTGGTTTGGAAGGTAAAAGCTGCATTTTATTTTTAGTTAGGCTGGATCCCAAAGGGGGAAAAAAAGGCCTGTAAAGGAAGACATTTATGAAAACATCCCCCAGTTACCCAGAGGATCCAGTAATATAATCCATGCTGCTTCCTCATTTTATGTTTCTGCAAACAAAATGGTTTTGTTTGTATTTGATGAAGAGTTAAACATGACCAAGAAGTTGAATGAAATTTGCGATTAACCTCTGAGAGGTAGTTATGTGATTGAGTAACTTTTAAGTAATGGTAAAAAAGACAGAATTTACCATCAGCAAAAAGATTTCTGATTTAGTAAGTTGTTATATGTCTTCAAATCAAAGCTTTCTAGTTAGGAAAATTGGATTCAAATAGATCATAATTAGAGTCATTAGTAAGTTTAAACTTTTCCATTTTTTCAAAGGCCAGTTTTTTAATACAAGCAAGTGAGCCTCTGTCTTTGAGACAAGCAGTCATTTCCTGATTCCCGTCCCTCACCAAAATGTACTTCACGGTGTCTTACGGTCTTTGTTCACAGAAGATGGTCCCGGGTGAGAACTGGGTGAAGCACCGGGCTCGTGCCCTGTCTTCCCGGCTTTCTTCTTCCCTTAGTGTCAGAAGCATACTAGCCAAGATGCTGCTTTCTCAGCAAAACATGAGCCTGTTGTCACTTTCGGATGCAATTTTCCAAGAGAAGCAAAGCTGAACGACTTTTAGGGCGTTGGACCAAAGCTTTGTCTTGTAAAAGTCCCTGAGACGTGGCAATGTCTGAAGATAACCCAAAGAACTTGCTTGTGCTTTTTTATTCTGACTTTTTTGTTCTGTATGTAAACTATCCAGTCGGTCATCAGCTCTATGCATGAACATACCTCATTTTATGTAGGAGAAGTGTTCCTGAGAATTGCTGGAAAATGAAGTTTGTTGAGTCAGATTTGAAACACGAAGGCTTTTCATTCTCTGAAGGGTCCTCTGGGTGAGAAGGGGCAGCTGTATAAACAAGCTGGGGTTTTCTTAAAATGGCATGACTTAAAAAAAAAAAATCACAAAATTGTAGATAACATAAGAAGGCACTCTGAGAGTTGACGAGGTCATTGCTCCCAGACCGATTTCTCTCATCCCTGCTAGGTAAGATATTACCCTGATTTAAAAGGTACGTTTACAGCACAGCACTGTATGAACTGTAAGCACCGTGCTTGCAAGGAAAGCTTCTCAGGCGTTTCTCTGTCTCCAGAAGCTCCATCTTCCAGGACAGTGCGATGGGGAGGCGGGCACGGACGCCCAGCAGCAAATGCTGCTGCCCACCTCCCAGAGAATGGCCAGGACAGGGTGGAGGGTGGGGGGTTTTCCCCAAATCTCCGTAGACTGGGCTGTCCATCTCTTCTTCTACCAGCAGGGCCATGTGACAGCGCCCTTGGGGCTGGTCTGGCATCCTCCCAGTGTGTCTGGTACCTGGAGGACACAGAGCCCACCTGCAGGTGGGTTTGCAGTGAGTTACTTGGACAGTGAGAGTAATTCAGATGTTCAGATCCAAGAAACTCCCCCTTTCCCACCTTTCACAGCTTCATTTCTGTTGAGTTCCCCATCTCCTGGACGAGGAGCAAATGCAGAACACCTATAGGCCTTGTGCTAAGGAGCTCATGGGAGGCAGGGTGTGACCTTCAGCGTTTTGGCCTCAACGTTAATTAACTGTGACCTTAGGGGGATCCCCTGGACCTCGCCCAAAGGAATGAACAATTTGAGCTAGTCCTTGTAGCCCAAATTTATGTGTTCAGTTTACAAATCCCCAGTCCCCGATGCACTTCTGGATAAATCAGTTTCTCCAGGATTCGTCTTACGTGACCCCCAGCCCCGACTGGAATTGTTTCTAGCTTCGTGTCTTTCTTGTCGGTGGAGAGCCTGGAAGTGTGTGCAGTGCAGTCAGGACACACAGGGCACCCTCCCCCTGCTCCCTGTCACCCTCCCGTTCTGGCCACTGAGCCTTTGCATCAGTGATAGTCGTGTGCTATAAATGCTCTCAAGCCTTTCCCTGAAAACCCTTTCCTAATACGCCAAACAGCTCCATCGAACAGGATTCCTTGACGGTTTTTGAGCCAGGAACTCCAGTGGGCCCCCTAGGGCAGTGTTTTTAAACTGTGGATCATGACCTATGAAAGCGGATGGCAACCCCCCCCATCCGTTTAAAACAAACTAGAAGAGAAAATGCATAGTGCCCAGCATTTCCCCACTATTCATAGCACGGGAAGTCTCCAATGATACCATCATTTCAAAAAGGGAAAATAATTTTGTTTGTTGAAAGAAGGCAGTACGTTATTAAGAACTCAGCATATCTTGCAATTGAAGTTAAGGTCAACAAGCTCTCTTGGGATATAAAGGAAGACTTACTTTCATTTTATTTACTGTTTTATTGGTCTACTTTTTATTCACTTATTTTTCATCTTCGCCGTGTTGGATCTCTGTTGGACTTTTCTCTAGTAGCATCGACGTCGGGGTGGCAGGGCCCTCCTCTCTAGCTGCAGTGCTCAGGCTTCTCGTTGCAGTGACTTCCCTTGTCTCAGAGGATGGCCTCTAGAGCAGTTGGGTTCCAGCATTTGTGGTCCCCAGTCTCTAGAGCACAGGCTCAGTAATTGTGACACACGGGCTTGATCGAACCCGTGTCTCCTGCACTGGCAGGCAGATTCTTGACCATGGAGCCACCAAGGAAGCCTTAATTGCTCTACTTTTGCATTTCCTACTTCTGTTGGTATGTAAAAGTTAAGAGATGTAATTTTAATAAATAGCAGTATTTTTATTATAAGATAGTACTTCTTATAAACCCACTGTGTTTACAGCATAAGTTGTTTTGAGGCCAGTTTGCTAATCTCATCCCTGGTGGTTGGCTCCAGGAGAGATGCCTTAACTCTGAACTCTGAGAAGCATGCCATCGGGGCTGTCAGAGGCGCACGGCCCCCACCAAGGTCTGCCAGCTCTTGCTACAAGGCCCAGGGGCGCAGACACCAGTGCCTCCACGGGGCGACCACTGTGTGGCGCCTGACTCTGTGGTTCAGCCGTTCGCAGCTCTGTGGTCCACGTCAGGCTTGGCCCCCACCCCATGGGCGCACATGGTGGGCGTGGCCAGCCTCCAGGGTAGCTGGGATGAGCCAGTGGACTCGGGTGATGGGCATGGCCCATCCCAGCTTGGGGGGCCCTGAGTTCCAGGTCACCAAGGGTCCATCAGCGCTCCCAGAGATGAAGCAGAGGGACAGGGCCGCAGAGACTTTGGCTCCAAAGGGACATCATTCCCACCGCCCCCAGGTTAAAGCAGCTGCCAGGCCAGCTGAATCTCAGGACTGGGACAGAGCCCAGTGCAGGGGGGCCTGGGTGTTGGAGGAAAACCCCCAAGTCCCAGGACTGAGACAGGACTGCAGAGCCTGGTGTGGGGGGTGCCTGGGTGTAGGAGGGGAACCCCCTAGATCCCAAGACTGAGACAGTACTGCAGAGCCTGGTGTCGGGGGGAGCCTGGGTGTAGTAAGGGAACCCCCAGATCCCAGGACTGAGACAGGACTGCAGAACCTGGTGTCGGGGGGTGGGGGGCCTGGGTGTAGGAGGGGAACCCCCAGATCCCAGGACTGAGACAGGACTGCAGAGCCTGGTGTGGGGGGCCTGGGTATAGGAGGGAGCCCCCCAGATCCCAGGCTGAGACCGGACTGCAGAGCCCGGTATGAGTGGGGCCTGAGTGTAAGAGGGGAACCCCCGATACCAGGCCTGGGGCAGGACTGCAGAGCCTGGTGTGGGGGGTGTCTGGGCCTGGGTGTAGGAGGAGCAGCCGCAGCCATTCCTACAAACAAGCCACAGCACAGTCTCACGTATTCCACATGATGTGCGATTAATCGGTGTCTGTGGGAATCAGAAGTACACAACATTTCTTAACATTTACCAACATAGCCGTCCTATGTCACTGATGCAACATAGACCATCATTCCATGTAATAATAGGTAATCGACTCCCAAAATGACAATGCATATTATGCATACATTGATTAACTGGGAATAGGTACTACACTCTACATTAAGCTTCTTTTTAGCAAAACCACCGACAGTTCCTTACGACGTAGCAGTCACCCTAGGTCACCAGGCAGTGCCCTAAGCATAGTGCGTATCTTGTCACAACCATAAATGGTCATGAGAGTGAAGTCTGGAGCCCGACTTGGTTCAAATTCTGATTTTGCCACTCATGAACTGTGTGACTTTGGGTAAATCAGTTAGCCTTACCGTGCTTCAACTTTCCTATCTGTAAAACAGGCTAATCATAGGAAATGTAACTTGCAAGGTTGGCATGAGGGTTAAATCTAAACTCATGTCTGTTCAGTGCTAATAATGGTACCTCATGCTGGAGAAGGGCTTCTGTAACTCTGAACTGTTGTGATGGTTACCAGCATCGACCCTCATGACAACCCTGTGATGGATGATTTATGAGTCATGGTCCATACAAGACCCAGAGGGTACATTCTCTTACTGTCTCCATCTTTAGGTAAGAGGTGGGCCAGAGGCACAAAGGCACCACATGGCAAGACCCTCATTCGTGCCCCGGTCTCCCGGTCTCTGGTCCCAGAGTCTGAGCTTCTCACCCCACAGAAGACAGCCACGCTGTGTAACAGTAGCTTCCAGAGTAACTGTCTGCAGTCGAACATTTCCCCATTGTGTTCTCTTTTCCCCATTGTTAGCTTCTCAGAGAAGCTTGATGTCCCCAGTAAGGGCTTCAGTTGAGCAGTTCTTTTGTTATTGAGAACTTCATGAGCATCAGCCAAACTAGGCAGGGCTGGCGTCTCCCACGTACCAAGCGTATGGGCACACGCGTTGCAAACCTCTTGTGTCCTCGTCGCAGTACCCTCACGAGGAGTACATTATCCCTGTTTTATAGGCGAAGAAGCCAAGGCTGATGAAGACAGAGCTTGGCCACAATCACCAAGCATCCATCTGACTCCAAAGCTTTGCCACCAGGTTGAACAGCTAAATTAAATGTCAAGAGATTCCGCTGTGAATACTTCATAAAGTGACCCCATGATAACTGTTACCGAATTTGCTTGGGTTAGAAGGCAGAAGTCTGGCTTCTCGGGAGCAACCCTGTGGGTGCCCTCTGATGAGTGACTCGGTTCTCTTCCTTCCAGAGGAGATCTGCACCCTGGTTATCGCAGAGACATTCCCCGAGGACGCTGGCATCTTCACGTGCTCAGCCAGCAATGATTACGGCTCAGCAGCCAGCACTGCCCAGCTGGTGGTCACTTCAGGTACGCCAGGTTCCTACTGCAGAAAGGACCACCCGGAGGACTGCCCGGCCTCCAGGAGTCATGCTAAGAATCTGTGCTTCATCACAAAACAGAAGGCTGGGGTGGGGGGCGCTGGGAGGCGGGGGGAGTGGGCTGGGGACAGGGGTTGGGCAGTGGGAAACAAGAGCTGAAACCACAGGGTGATGATAGTGTGGTGAGAGAACACACATAGGCAGCTATTTTGGGTGTGTGTTCTCTGTCTTGGGAACAACGGAGCTGGCTGCCCGTGTCTTCCTGCCTACCGGGATGACGTGGGGATTGGGAGGCACCAGGGCGAGTCAGTCACTGTTTAACCCCGCTCAGTAGACCCAGAGAAGCGGCAGAGATCGTAGAAACCAGATTCCACTGAAAGCTGAGTCCTACGAAGAACTCAAGCAGCGCGTTTTATTGTTCAAACCAACCTCCAAGAATATCGGGACATTTTTGTAAACTCAGAAACTTAGCACTTAGGGAAAGTGTGAAACCATTCTTTTCCTCTGTTGCTTTGACCTTTAGTTAACTGTTTTCTGGGGCTTCCCTCATGGCTTAGTAGTAAAGAAGCTGCCTGCAATGCAGGAGACATGGATCTAATCCCTGGGTTGGAAAGATTCCCTGGGGAAGGGAATAACAACCCACTCCAGTATTCATGCCTGGAGAATTCCATGAATAGAGGAGCCTGGTGGGCTACAGTCCATGGGGTCACAAAAGAGTCAAACATGAGTATTCTGCTATTATTAAGTAGCCTTATTTGGGTTTTATGGCGATATTTCTGTTGTTTATTTTACAACGGTTATAAAATACCTCTTTGACCAAGGCGGCACCTAGCACCTCGGTCAGGAGGCAGTCCTCAGCTGGAGGTGGATTCAACGCTCTGAAAGTTTCAAAGGATTTCTCTAGAAGCTGGCAAGCTGGTTGGTAGGGGGCGGCAGAGACACAGACAAACCAGTTTAGGGCGGTGGGAGGGATTCCTGATTTGTCATCTTCAGTAAGAAAGGAACTGTAAAGTTCTCCTTCACAGGGCTCCGCTGGCAGGACCGAGGACTCTGTTAACAGGAGGCTCCAGGGTTGTGATCGGAGCCACAGAGAGGGTCCAGTATTTGATTCAGGGTTGAAGATGGTCCCAGCGAGTGGTGCCAGCACAGGTGCAGTGCTCTGACCATGCAGCCAAAGCTCCAGCCCCACGTCTGTGTGACAGAGATTAGTAGTATTTCCCGTTTTTCTCAAGGGTAAATCTGCTCTTGGCCAAACGTGATCAAGAGCTGTTCTCAAGCTTTCTGCTTGCCCCAGGAAGCACCTGCAGAACACTCCAGAAGCCCTGCTGGGTGCTAGGCGGGGCACAGGGTCCTCGGAAGACACACCCTTGTGTCAGGATGCTCTCCGTTATCCACTGAGAAATGAGCAGTGTGTTCTGCACTGAGTCACAGCTGCAGCAGTCCCCTGAACGGGAAATAATTCCCTATGAGGTCGTAAGACATTTCCCTGAGAGCCTTGCTTGGCTTTAGGAGTGAGTTCCCACCGCTCAGCACAGAAAACCTCTGTAGCCTGAGCTAAGCTCAGCGAAGCACAGGTAGGGTGTTCTAGGCTGAAACAGAGAGGACGAAGTGGCGTCGTTGACAGTGTTTGTGTGGTCTTTTTCTTTTTTAAATTTATTTAAAGTGAAGTTGCTCAGCCCGATTCTTTGCGACCCCATGTACTGTAGCCTACCAGGCTCCTCAGTCCATGGAATTTTCCAAGCAAGAGTACTGGAGTCGGTTGCCATTCCCTTCGCCAGGGGGATTTTCCTGACCCAGGGATTGAACCCGGGTCTCCCACATTGCAGGCAGATGCTTTACCATCTGAGCCACCAGGGAAGCCCAAATTTATT
>NW_011494888.1:3048902-3065629 GCF_000754665.1 Bison bison bison | reverse complement strand
CATGAATCAGCCACTGGTGCACATGTGTGCCCCCCAGCTTGAACCCCCTCCCACCTCCGTCCCCACCCCATCCCCCAGGGTGTCCCAGTGCACCGGCTTTGAGTGCCCTGCTTCACGCATCAAACTTGCTCTGGTCACCTATTTTCCATATGATAATGTACATGTTTCAACGCTATTCTCTCAAATCATCCCACACTTGCCTTTTCTCACAGAGTCCAAGAGTCTGTTCTTAATATCTGTGTCTATTTTGCTGCCTTGCATATAAGGTCGTCGTTACCAGTAGTCTATTGTCATCTTTTTTTAGCTCTTGTTTGAAATTTGTTAATAACCTGGTAGCCGGGGTCCCACTTGTGAGCCACCTGGGAGATGAAGTCCAGCCTGGGGGACCAGCCTGCCCCGCCCCACCCCTGCCCCCTCTGGCACTGTCCCGCAGCAGCCCCCACCCAGGATCCAGGCTGTGGGTGGGGTGGGAAGGGGCTGCGGCCAGGCCATCTCACCGAGTTCCCTCCTCTCCCTCCCTCAGCCAGCACAGACGCCTGCGGCTACGACTCAGCAGGAGAGTCCGGCAGTGGCCACTTCCCACTGCCCTCTCCCCTATGGGAGGCGAGCCCCTTCGAGCTGGTGGCGCAGAAGCCGGCAGAGGCCCCTCCCAAGAGCGGCCCCGAGTCGGGGCTGAGCTCTGCTTCCGACAGGGAAGCCAGCTGTGTGCACCCCGCACGCGGAGTAAACGGAATGGTGAATGGCCGAGCTGAGGGCGGCACCGCTCTCCCCAGCCCGCCCGCTCTGCTGTCGCCGGTGAAGGAGCCCCCGCCTCTGCTCGCCAAGCCCAAGCTGTGAGTACCCCTGTCGCACAGCCACGGTCCAGCCTCTGCCAGGGGCCCAGGGTCCAGACCTCCCCCGGGGCAAGGCCGCCTGCAGGCAGGTGTCCCGGCTGTGTGACCTTGCTCAATGGGGCCCCTCAAATGTAAAAAACACCCCAAAGCAGAGAAGTACATGAGAGGCTTGGTTCAACCTACCTTTTGCTAAAAACCGTAGCTGGTTTCAGCTGCGCAGGTGTCCTGCCTGGGGCAGAGGTGTCTTCAGAAGGTGGGAAGGGCCTGCTGAGAGCCGGCCTGTGAAAATCACTGCCACTGTCTTAAGTAGAGGAGTTGATGAGGAAATCTGACTAAGCACGGAGCCTGTGGCTGAAGATGGAGTTTCCAGGTGTGGCAGGCTGCTGGAGGGGTGGAGGGAGAGCGCCTCTCCCAGCACAAGCCGCTGGGTGCAGCGTTCCACGAAGGGCGTGCTTCCACCCACACCACCTTCCTACTTGGTTTCCAGTGTTACAAAAGGGTGGTGATGCTTGTATGCGGGGTTGCGCTGGTGCCACCGGGGAGGGTGGTGGTGAACCCGTTAGAGAGTCAGTTAAGGGATCCCTCTGAGCAGAGCAGAGCTGAGTCCCTACCCTGACGGAGGTCGGCGGGAACATCAAAGTCCTATCATTGAGGCCGTGTTTGCACGAGGATGGACTCCCCAGGGCCTGTGCTCCCCTCGCTGTCTGGGGGAGGGGTGTGCTGTGGGGCAGGAAGCAGCCTCAGGACAGGAGTGACTGCTTCCTCCCCCTGACTGTGACTCATTGTGGGAACAGGCCAGTTTTCAGATTAGGATGGCATCTTACATTCATTCATCACTTTATTGTTTATTGGGCAGTTTCGTGGGCATTATTAGACCACTCAAATAACAAATCAGCCAGACTAGTGCCTGAGTCAACAGATGGGCAGGCACTTCTGTGAAAGGAAACTTCTGCACTGCCTATATCACAGCTTCAGAACTTGCTTTTATTATCTTTTACAATGAACACCTCAGGCTTCCTCATGTATCTGCCGGGCTCGTTTTGTGGGCGGTGGGCTGCTCAGTTGTGTACAGTAGCATGTTCCTCACCTAGACAAAGCCCCCTGAGATGCGGGACAGGTCTCAGCAGCTCAGACAGGCACCTGAAGAGAGGCTTATGCCCCTGTAGCTCCAGCCCACTGAATTAATTGTCTCTGCCATCTGCTTTTATCTTTGCATCCAGAGTGTGTATTTGCAGTGCTTTGGATGAAGCAAGGGACCAGCTCTCCTGGGGCAGAGAAGGAAGATGTCCACTAACACCTGCTGGCTCTTGAGTATAAGTCACAGGAGAGCAAACAGAAGGGGCTGCTCACAGGCCTCGCAGCCTCCGTATCTCAGGGGTTTCAGCAGCTCTTCAGCTGACTCAACTGTGTGGGGGGATGTCTATAAAAGATGGACGGAACACTTCTGTGGTTATTAAGAGCTACTTGAATGGCTCGGGCACAAATTGGCAGACTGACATCATGATCTGCTTACTAGTCAGGTGTTCAGTTTAAAGTCAAGTCCAGGGAGGGTGGATTTCAGTGTCTAAATTCCCTTCATGAGGAAATTGAGGGAAACTTGGTAGCTTAGAAGTCACATTGCTGGTAGCAGGTTTTGTCCTGCTTTCTGTTTTCAAATCTTTGTGTGTAAGTATATCCTTAGAGCATCCCTTCATGATGTCCATGTTGTATGAGTACCTTCCAGTTACTATGGAGGAAATAATATGTGATTGACCCTTCCAACATATATATCAATTTTTAAATTTTCTTAGGAATTGTAGCACTTTTTTGGATTTTGTTTTCATCACAAAGCGAGTGCATGCTTGAAGCGGCAGGTCAAACAATACAGAAGTGGTTGAGGGAACTAGTGCCAAGGTCTGGTATGAGGCCTTCCACCCCTTTCTCTGTTATCTGAGAAGGTTGGCTCATTGTTTTAAAGGTTGTATCCATTGATAGGAATGCCATTGAATGACATCTATAGGTAATGTGGAATGATGTCCAGGGTGTCAATGATTAATGTAACCACTAAGTAAAATTCTTATACATGTCTGTTTCTTTTCATACTTTGGGAAAAAATGAAATTTTGAATCTTACGATTAGCAGTGGAAAAACTGGTCCACTTGAATCTTTTTTCATCAACCCATGATTTTACTCCTTTTCATAGAAAAGGAGGGGCTTATATTTGAGGGGTGGGTAGGGAACTTTATGGCATACCATTCATCTGAATCATTTGTAAGCAAACAAATAGGAAACAATTAGGAGGGACTGAAAATAGTAGGAATTTAAATATTTACTCTTATTAAGTGAATCTGAAAAGGGTATTTTATTTGTTAAATTCCTGAAATAGTGTCATTGTTAGAAGGAAAATCTCTTTGTATTTTTCCTCTCAAAGAGCTCAGTAGCAATCATGAGAGGGGGGAAAAAAGACTAAAATGAAAAGATAGAAATGTCCTGAATTCCTTTCTGCAGCAAGATTCTAGAACAGAAACCCCCAGCATGGGTCTTGGTGCCCTCCCAGCCCCTGGCTGCTGTCTGCCTCTGCCCTGAGGGTGCGCCGCCCCCCAGGGTTGTGGGTTCCCCTGTTCACGCCCAAGGCGGTGTCCTTGGCGCAGACTCTGCCCCTCCCCCGGTGTGAGTTCCCTGGGGTTGAGCATAGCCGTTCAGTGACATCCAGGTGCCCACACACCACACCATAGACCAGAGGGCACTTTCACTGCACCCAGGGAAGTCGTGAGAGTATCTGAGAGTCCCTGTGTCTGACACCCAGTGCCGTCCCTCGCAGTACACAGGAGAGGTGAAGTGCTGCTGAAATCATAGTGCTTATCAGAGCCAAAGAGGAGGGGAGGAAGGTAGAATAGCTTGTGAGCTACTTGTCATGTTATCATCCTTGTTCAGAGCCCACCAAGTAAGTCTACAAATGCTGCCTGAAGAGGCAACATAAATGCACCACTCGGTTTGTTAATGGGAAACAAAATCCCGTCTCTCTATTCTTGCCGAAAAGCAGTCCCTGAAAGACACAGGCGTGTGTCATCTCCGGGGAAAACCTGGGGGCACCTCGGGGCCACCCTGAGCAGGCGGCGTTCGGAAAGCACAGAGAAGCAGGTCCCGTCCGCTCACCAAGCGCATCCCCTGCACCAGGCCCAGAGGAGTGGAAAGAGCGGATGCTGCTGTCAGACCCTGTCACTTCCTGCTTCTTTGACGTTCTTCCTGTGTGTGTGGAAGGAGCCGATGAGGTGTCCGAGAGGCGACGGGAGGAGGGGAAGCCGGGGCACGTCCCTGTGCTGGACGCAGGACCGCTCAACGGGGAGACAGTGCAGGCTTGTGAGCCGAGCGCGGGTCCTCCCCTCGCCTCAGAGCCCGACCTGTGTCTGTGGATGGCATGCGCCGTGACCCTGCAGCGTTCCCTGCTGGGTCACCTGCCCGAGGTGTGGGCGGAGCTTCCTCTGCTTGCGTTCTCACTGCCCCGCCGCGGCTGCCGGAGGAAGCAGTGTCAGGATTCCTACCTGAAAGGGCCAAATGGCTTCTCAGATGGGCTGCTCCTGGGGACCCTTGCGTCTTCCTCCTTGCTCTCGCCCCCACCCTGAGAGCCCCGGTTCTTCCTGCAGCGCTTGTCTTACAACAGGACAGGCCCTATAAATGCACTACTGCTACCGTGTCACCTGGTCCAGTTCTGGGCTGACATCCGCATGATGAGGAGCAGTGGTGAGAGCAGACAGGAGGAGGAGGGGCAGCCTGGACCCTCTCATCACAGGATCAGCTGAGCTGGACCTGCCCTGCTTGGAAGCTCCCCATGGTCCCCACCCCGCTCCTAGACGCGAAATTGGGGCGTGGGGTCCCCTTGCCTGGAGTGTTCACTCCCTGGCATGTCTTTGGGCTGCAGATGGCTGGCTGCCCCCTTTGTTCCCTGTTACCACCTGGCCTGAGGCGTCCCCAGCTGTCCCCATAAACCACACTCTCTGCTGTCCCCACAGCACGGAGCTACTTCTGATCTCTGCTCACTTGCCTGCAGGCTGGTTTGGGTGATGTTTCTCCCATGGGGATGCTTCTTAACCGTGGAAGACCTCACTGTCTCCTCACTGCCGTTTTGCAGGGTCCTCGGTCAGGGCCTGACAGACCGTAAATGTGCAGAAATATTTTGAATGAATGAGACAAGAACAGACCCACAAAGAGCAAGAAGTCTCTCCCATTTAGAGGGACCTCATTCCTCGGGGTTACTTCTGACCCAGGTACACGATAGGGTCTCTATTCTCTGTCCTCATCAACCACAGAGGTTTCTCACTTGACGGTACTTCCCACTGACCTGCTTGTCCTAGAAGCTGAGTGAATACGAAGGATCAAATTAAAATCCCACTGATGGAGTTACAGTAGAGGACATCCAGGGTACTTGATTTGGGAGCCTTTTCACTTCCTCGTTTCTTCTGCGTCATCTTTTATGAATATCTTCCTTTACAAAGCTGTAGAGAGCATAAGATTTGTGGAAAAGCGAGGGACCCTTGCACTCTGCTGCCTGCTGGCTGCAGGGCAGGCACACTGCTGCTTCAAGGTGTGTGTCCTTGACGGGTCAGCACCGTTTGACTCGGACGTCTGCTTACCTTCCAGGGCTGCTGGCTGCTCCTCCCCATCCTGTTTACGTGGGATGCGGCCCAGGCCCCAGGCGCAGCCCTGTCAGCATGTTGGAAGTTTTCCTTCCTTTCCCCTTTGCTGGCTGGGGTTCGGGATCTTGCTCTTAAATTCTGTCACTCTGCCTGGTTGGCTTTAGAACACAAATGGTCTCCTAGGTCCTATCCTAGGATGAGCCTTACCTGCTAGATCTAAACACACAGAACAAAGAGAAAATGAGGAAAGCAGTTGGGGGCAAAGTAAGGAACAAAGGTCAAAGAGAGCCCTCTCCCAGCAGGTATGATGAGGTCCTTAAAGATACAGACATGTCCTAAAAGAAGCTTGAGTCCTTCTTGTGTCTAAAATAGAGTTGGAAGTATTTGCTGATGACACTACGTATATTTGAAGTAGTTCTCAGCCATCCAGAAGAATGCTTTGAGTTCATCTTAAATATTAGGTGCTTTCCATGAACGAGTGCGTGATGATGCAATGCCTATTCAGTGAATCCATCTCATCTCGTCTAAGTGCATATGAGGGCCCCTTGGGTGATCACAAAGTGAGCTGGAAAATGTAGTCCCTGCTGGCTAGAGACCTTTTATTTTTAAAGAGGCAGACCTGGCTCAGAGGAAAGACAGAGCCATGTATGAACCACATGCCCAGAGACAGTGCTATGAATCTGGTGTCCAAATATTAACAGAAGTGTTGAGCAGAAACTACTAGAAGAAACTGATGTATGACCTGAATACATACTGTGAAAGAAAAATTCTGTGAAAGAAAAAGAAGTACTATTTCAACAAACTAAATGTGTGTTATGTGGGATTCTCTGGCAGTCCAGCGGTTAGGACCCGTGTTGTCACTGCTGAGGGCGCTTTTAGTCCTTGGTCAGGGCACTAAGATCCTGCAGGTCACACGGCATAGCCAAAAAAATAAGTCAAAGTTCCTACTGTGTGTTAGAAGGAAATACAGCAGATGTTACCAGGAGCTCTCAGGGAGGTGGGCTTCTGAGCACGTGATGTTTTCTTGTTCACTTGATTTCCCAACTGATTTTTCAACAATGTGAGTTCTTTTATGCTTACAAGTGTTATTTTAAAAGAATAAGCCCTGGAACTTTCCTGGTGGTCCAGTGGTTAAGACTCCACTCTTCTAATGCAGGGGCCCGGGTTCTGTCCCTGACTGGGGAGCTGAGATCCCACATGCCTTGTGGCATGACCAGAAAAAAAAAAAAGAGACAGTTTTTTAAAAAATCCAATTTTAAAAATTCATTAACAAAATAAGCCCGTTTGTAGCCTGTCTCTGCCATCCTCCGCCCTCTGTACAGCCTCAGCTCAGTCACCTAGGCTGGTCAGCTCTGAACACAGCTGGAGGCAGGAGGCTATTGCCCATGAGCTCCCCCGCCCCCAGCCCCGAGCCCTCCTCTCCTCCCAGACGCTGGAGGCTCCTGGTCACACCCCGTGGGCTGTGACCGCATCCTGGGAGCCCTCCCTGGAGAACACCCTGTGTTCCAGACAGACTCTGCTCCTCACTCACTGTCTGTGCACCTCTCCTCTCCGCCAACCACACCCCCTTCCTGCAAAGGTGTGTCTCAGGCATTGGGATAAAAGTGACAGGAGTCAGACATTTCCATCTTAAAGCCCAGATAAGCCAGATTTTACAGGTCAGCCTTGAGTGGCCAGTCCACATGGGGCCTCGCATAGAAAGTAGGATGAAACCTCCGGCTTAGAAGCACTGGGGAAGGAGAAGAGACCCAAAAAGGAAGATTGAGGTTCCGAGTCAGATAACAATACTGTCAGGAAAATACCTGCCAACTGAGGAAGGGGGGCTGTGGCGAATGGGATGAATAAGAGCCAGCAAGGCTGAGGCTAGCCATGAGAGAGGTCAGGGAATCCAGGATAGGACTTGTGTGCTTTGTGGAAATGGGGAGAACCCATTGGGATTGGACACTGGCCCGCGGTGCCCCCAGGGAGCCTGGTCTCAGGACTCGGTAACAGCCGTGGTGGTCTGCCCTCCAAGGTGAACACCGCATCAAGGCTTTCTCCTTGGCCGGCACCACCGGCCGGGCCCTTGCTGGGTCAGAAAGGGAAGCAGGTGAAGCTGGATTGGGGCTTGAGGGGAAAAGAGCTAGGAGTCAAGGGAATGGACACCAAGGATGAAGATGACTCAGGAGGGGAGATGGGATAACAGGGAGATGGGGAAGCAAGCAAAGGGGATAGGATGCTGAAAGTTCAAAACCTCAAGACAGAGGAACTTGCGAGTGGCTGAGGCATTCCAGGGATGTCTGAGTGTCCAGTGGAGGTGCAGGACAGGCTGTCACAGCATGGAGAAGGTGGTCAGGGAGTCCAAAGGGGACACTTGTCTGTGTCTGACTCTGTGACCCCATGGACTGTAGCCCGCCAGGCTCCTCTGTCCATGGGATTCTTCAGGCAAGAGTAGTGGAGTGGGTTGCCATGCCCTCCTCCAGGGGATCTTCCTAACCCAGGGATTAAACCCGGTCTTCTGCAATGCAAGTGGGTTCTTTACCAGCTGAGCCACAAGGGAAGCCCAAGAATACTGGAGTGGGTAGCTTGTCCCTTCTTCAAGGGATCTTCCCAACCCAGGAATCGAACCAGGGTCTCCTGCATTGCAGGCAGATTCTTCACCAGCTGAGCCTCCAGGGAAGCCCAAAGTGGACACTTTAGAGGAACGTTTACATGGATGACGGCCAGGGGAAGCAGTGAAGCTGTCAGCAGAGTGAGGACCTGGCCAGGGCTGGCGTCAAGCTGGGGAGAGGGGTGCTGGGCGGGCGCAGAGATCTTGAAGAGAGATAGCCACCCGGGGGGATCAGCACTGTCCTCGGAGTGGACCAGGGAGTCCAGGACCACGTGGGACTACTCTGGACCACATGATCCAGAGAGGATCAAAACAGGTTTCCTAACATTCTCAAGACTTCAGTAACGTGCGACAGTACAGAAGCATTTCCAGTGACACTGTTCGAGGAGGCGGGGTGTTGTGTGGGAATAAGGACCCCACAGATAACCCTGCAGAGGGGGCTCTGTGGGCCCAGAGCAGGGGGCCTAGGAGAAGAGGCAGGGGGCCGGGAGGAGAGGCAGGGCCAGGCTGCCTCGGGGGAGGGGCGGGGCAGGACCATCAGGTGGTGGGGTCACCTGCTGGGGTTTTACGCCCAGCAACCCAGGCACAGTATCAGTACTGAGAAGCAGATGGCCATCTCCAGTCCAGTTCACACTTGTTTGTTCGTAGCAGTGTGTTTTTATTTTATTTTATTTCCATCGTAGCAGTGTGTTCGTTCTGTGGTTATCCACCTCTTCCACCCAGGGAAGACTGTGAGTGAGTTTTTATTGCATAAGCCTCTTTCCTAGATTTCCATACTGTAAGGCAGTCATTCTCAGCTAATGAGTCTCTAACCCTTTGGTATTGAATTTCAGTTTGTGTCTACAACTTTTACTACTAGAGAATTTATTTCTGTCTGCTGCAACAGACCAACATTGGGTTGCCAGTTTTGTTTCTGTTTTGTTTTTTTTTTTTACCATCCATTTCTTTTTTTCTGTGAACATGTAGATTCTCCACTGAACAGAATCCATCACCTAATGGTGAAAATATTAGTCACAGGGAGCTTTATTTGAGTTAATTCCTCTTACATGTGTAAAAGCAGACTGCTCATTTTCTCAGCAAACATAAGGATGACTGTTTCCTTACTTGACTTAAGTTACGATTACACAAACCTTGTGGAGAGCACTGGAATGGATGTTGGTTTTTGAAAACTTTTTCCATATGTGGCAGGGAACTGGATATTCTTTCATTTGGTTTTACGAATAAGGTCCTTATTAAACGAGTTGGATAAAATACGTAGATTTTCATGAGACACGTTGGCTGGATAACCGTGTGTAAATTGACACACACATTTGCTCCCTTCTTCAAAAGGAAGCTATGAATTAATTGTAGTCAGGACCTGCAGCTTTGCTGTGTGAGGTTCACATCTTCTGACCCTGGGTGTGGAGGTCATACGAGGGCGACGTGGGCGCCTCCTGTGATCAAGGCTGTGGGAAGGATATGTATTGACTCTGAAGGTTTTTGATGATGCTCAAAAGCCTTTGTAAACAAAAGCATTCAGCTAGTGTCTCTGTCTCTTGTGTCTCTCCCCCATCTTAACTCAGAAACCCTGGAGTGTGCCTGTTGTATGCGCTGCTTTGGTTCTCAGCATCCCGTGGGTCCCCCTTGTATGTCTATGAGGCCGAGGGTGTATCTTTGCAGATGGTCTTTGTGAGTCCAGCCTCCTGGTATGAAGCTAGTGACACCGTGGATTCACTAGCATATTCTCCAAGTATTTTCCCTTCTCTCTGCATGTTGGGAACCACAAAAGAGTAGGTCCAGTTCACTGGTATGCTTTTTTATCTCAGAAGATTTTAGAAATCGGTCACATATGGGTAATTATGTGGCTAGGCTATCATTGCAAACTTTTCTGCTTTCCTAGTAATAGCCATTAAATGTGAAGGTTGTGAAAGATTTCTGGAAAGACCACAAATATTTCCTTGTCCTTGTTTCTTTCTTCGTTGGAAAATAGTTACTGTGCCATCTGGTTTCTGGGATGTATCATTGTGTGCAGTACCGTCTGCAGCAAGAAAAACAAAAGCCGTCAAACACGGCCTGAGTACCATGCGGTGCACAGGGAAAGGTCTCCTTTCATTTCTAACTTGGACTTGGTAGCTTGGCCCTCTGGACAGTTTGGCCCCGGGGCGGAAGCCTCATTCTGGAAGACTGTGTTTGTCATCTGATTCCCTCCTGTCGTTCACGAAGCTGTTGTTTCCTTTGAGCAGCGTCCTTTACAGCCAGTGTGGATTATGTCACAAAGCAGTCTCACACTCGGAGGAGCGGGTTCCACAGTGAGGCCTCCTAGAGAAACAGCAGGAGTTTCACTTCGTGTGTTCTCATTAAACTGCGTTTAAGAACTGTATTTGGTCTCGTCCTTACTGTGACAGTCTGACACTAAACAGCTGTCTTGCTGGAGAGAAAGATAATGAAGAAGTTTTAATTTTTACCCGAAAATGGCATACGGAAGTTTCTAGAAGCAGTGAGATGGCCCCTGTCCGTGTGTTACTTGAGAAGTTGATTTCCGCCAAGGGCCACTGCCCCCATGGCCACTGTGTGTCACCCATGGGGAAACGGCGAGGCTTTCTCCTACACGTAACGAAAGGTCAAAGACCGCTTGCACACAGCCTGTAGGAAGCAGTGTAAGTAAACTGGAATTCTCCCAGAGTCGTGAGTGGGTGGAGTGAGGGGGGGCCGGCTCTGCAGTGCTGCCTTTGTTCTGGAGGAGGAGGGTGCCTTGGAAACGGGAACCCTTGCTCCGCATCCGGGCCTGCATCTCTCAGCATCTCCTCCTACCTGAGTGCCTGGCAGGATGCAGGCAGGCTGGTGATGAGCTAGATGCCACCCAGATGTAGACCAGGCCTCAGACCTAGAGCGGGATTTGGGTGGAACTCTGTGTCTGAGGGGGTCCAGGCAGACAACAGGCATCGCGGACAGGCCCCAACTGGGTGTGTTTGGGGAAGCCATCCCACCAGGCTGGCTCTGTGTGGTGGGTTTGGGTGGGAGATTGGCCTGAGCTGAATGGCCTTTTGCTTAAGAGCTTGACCTCTGGAAAATGACCAGAAGTCGCTCTAACACTGTAAGTATCTATAGATGATACATTAAAGTTTCGAATTCCTCTGTCTCCCAGATCCTTCCTAGCCTGCAGCATACACTCCACAGGATCTTGTTGTTCAGTCATGCAGTTATGCAGCCATGTCTGACTCTTTGTGACCCCATGGACTGTAGCGTGCCTGGCTTCCCTGTCCTTCACCATCTCCTGGAGCTTACTCAAATTCATGTCCATTGAGTCGGTGATGCCATCCAACCATCTCATCCTCCGTCATCCCCTTCTCCTCCTGCCCTCAATCTTTCTCAGCATCAGGGTCTTTTCCAATGAGGCAGTTCTTTGCATCAGATGGCCAAAGTATTGGAGCTTCAGCTTCAGCATCAGTCCTTCCAATGAATATTCAGGACTGATTTCCTTTAGGATGGACTGGCTTGATCTCCTTGTAGTCCAAGAAACTCACAAGAGCTTTCTCCAACACCACAGTTCAAAAGCATCAATTCTTTGGCCCTCAGCCTTCTTTATGATCCAACTCCACAGAGTCTAAAACAAACTAATTTAGGGTTGTATGAGAAAATAACTGAGTTCCTCTAGCTCACTGCGTCCCACTTGGTTGTGAGCAATCTCTCATTTACTCTGGATTTATTCCCAGGTTGAGTCATTTTCCCCCAGTGTCAAATTTCCCCTGTGATCTACTTTCACATGCAATTTATAGACATCAACTTTTTTGATCTTTTTTTATTAATTTTTTTCCTTGAGCAATCATTGTCATGGAGCACCATATTAGTTAAGGTGTGCAGTGTATTTCCTATATATGTGAACACTGTGAAACAGCCACTGCAATAAGTCCATTTGATACCCATCACTGTGAGGAGGACATTGGAGACCAACTCTCTTAGCAGCTTAGAAATATACAGCACAGCATTGTTAACTGTGGCCAACATGTGATCCATTACATCCCAGACTTAGTTATCTTACAACTGGATTGTGTAGCTTTTGATCCTTCTTCAGGCATTTTACTTACCCCTCACCACCTCCAGACTCTGGCAACCATCAATCTAATCTCTGTATCTGTGAGTTCCAGTTTTTTGGGTTTTGTGATTTTCTTTTAAAGATTCCGCATAAAAATGAGGTCATACAGTTTTAGTCTTTCTCAGTCTGTCATGTACCGTATTGCCTTCAAGGTCCATCCGTGTTCTCAAAAAGAGCAGAATTGCCTTCTTTTTATGGCTGAATATTGTGTGTGTGTGTGTGTGTGTGTGTGTGTGTGTAGAAGCGCAGGAGAGAGAGGGGACACCCTCCTGTCTTTACCGTTCGTCCACTGATGGATGTTTAGGCTGCATCCATCTCGGCTGCTGTGAATGGAGCTAGAGCAAACATGGGGTGCAGCTGTCTCTTCAAAATAGCAATTTCATTTCCTGAAGATAAATGTCCAGAAGTATAATCACTGGCCCAGAAGGTAGCTCTGCTTCTAAGTTCTGTGAACTCTCCCTACTGTTCTTCATGGTGGCTGCATCAATTCACCTTCCCACTGACAGTGTAGGAGGGTTCCATTCTCTCCACACCCTCTCCAGCATTTATCAGATATAGACTTTTAGATGATGGCCATTCTGACAGGTGTGAGTGGATACCTCCTTGCAGTTTTGATTTGCATTTCTCTAATGATTAGTGATACTGAGCATCTTTTCAGGTGTCTGTTGGCCATCTGTATGTCTTCCTTAGAAAAATGTCTGTTCAGGTTCTCTGCCCATTTTTAATCAGGCTGTTCATTTTTTTTTTCCCTGCTGTTGAGTCCTGTGAGGTGTTCGTATAGTTTGGGTATTAACCCTTTATTGGTCATATAATTTACAAATTTTTCTCTGTTTTTGTGGGTTGCCTTTTTTGTTTTTGTCAGTGGTTGCCTGTGGTGTGAGCATGTCTTGTTCTAAGAAACAATCTATTCATTTATGGTCCATGTTGACTTGAGTGTATAATCAGAACACTCTCTAAAGGTGAAACAAGATTATCGTGGAGATTACAGGAGGGAAAAACCACTCTATACGGTCATAACCTGAGAGTCTCAGAGTGGCTGGACACTCCCCCGCTGACAAAGGCACATGGTGGATGGATGTTTATCCTTATGGGAGCAGTGACTGTTGTCCTACATGAAGAGTAGGTAGACACGCTGGGCATTTTTCCTCTGAAAACACTTAATTGCTGCTACTTATACGACCTGGCGTGTCACACTGATGTAACATTTCAAAGTAAGGAGTTGCGTGAGTCACAGAGACATTGTTTCGGCACCTTTGTGCAGGTGCAGGAAGCCAGTCTGATGGTGGACGTGTCTGGGAGACGGTGCTCAGGCTCACCCAGTCTATTCCCCATCCTGCTTCTGGCCTTCTTTTTATAATGAACTATCTGTAGCCTTGTCGGGTCTTGTGGAGACCACCAGGGCAGCTAGTCAGCACCTTCTAAACACTGTTGCTGCTTTTTCTTTTTTAACTGAGAAGGTCTGTTTTAACAGTGTTTTCTTCATTTCTGCTGTGCAACAGAGTGACTCAGTTATACATGTACATACGCATCCTTTTCCATGTCCTTTTCCATCATGGTTTGTCACAGGATACTGACTGTAGTTCCCTGTGCTGCCATTCTGTTTGTAATGGCTTGCATCTGCTAGCCCACACCCCCACTCCATCCTTCCCTCCTCCTCGGCAACCACAAGTCTCTTCTCTGTGTCTGTGAGACTGTTCCTGTTTCATAGATAAGGTCATTTGCATCATATTTTAGATTCTACATATGTGGTATTTGTCATTCTCTGACTTCACTTAGTATGATAATATCTAGCAGTGGACCATTGCTACAGATGGCATTATTTCATTCCTTTTCATGGCTGAGTAATATTCCATTGTGTGTATGTACCACACCTTCTTTATCTGTTCATCTGTTGATGGACATCTAGGTTGTTTCCTGGTCCTGGCTGTTGTGAAAACTGCTGCAGTGAACATTGGGGTGCATTAAACGTTGCATTTCTTGTGTTATTTTCCTGCTGTGAAAGTATCTGAAATGCAGATGTGTCCCCTGGCAGGCCCCGCATTCTCCTCTCCATTCTTGACCACTGCTCTGTGGCGCAGGGCACAGCTGTTCCTCCTGATTCCCCTTCACTGTCATCTTCGCAGTGCCTTCACTTCTTTCTTTTCTTGGTTTCTGGCTCCTAAATGCCCAATGTTTCATTTTTTCATTTTCCTCTCTCATATGCCAGAAGCACACACTCTCCAGTAGCTTTCAAAGAAAGCATAAAGGACCAGTGGCTTCTAGAACCAGACATGGAACAACAGAGTGGTTCCAAATTGGGAGAAGAGTACATGAAGGCTGTATATCATCATCCAGCATATTTAACTTATTTAACATCATATGAAATGCCAGCCTGGATGAAGCACAGTCTGGAATCAAGATTGCCAGGAGAAATATCCACAACCTCAGATATGCAGATGACACCACCCTAATGGCAGGAGTGAAGAGAAACTAAAGAGCCTCTTGATGAAGGTGAAACAGGAGAGTGGAAAAGTTGCCTTAAAAACTCAACATTCAGAAAACTAAGATCATGGCATCCGGTCCTATCACTACACGGGAAATAGATGGGAAAAAAATGGAAACAGTGACAGATTTTCTTTTCTTGAGCTCCAAATTCACTGTGGATGGTGACTGTAACCAAATAAAAGATACTTGCTCCTTGGAAAGAAAGCTGTGACAAACATAGATAATGTATTAAAAAGCAGAGATTTCACTTTGCCAACAAAGGTCCATAGAGTCAAGGCTATGGTTTTTCCAGTAGTCATGGACGGATGTGAGAGTTGGACTATAAAGAAGGCTGAGTGCCAGAGAATTGATGCTTTGCAACTGTGGTGCTAGAGAAGACTCTTGAGAATCCCTTGGACTGCAAGGAGATCAAACCAGTCAATTCTAAAGGAAATCAACCCTGAATATTCATTGGAAAGACTAATGCTGAAGCTGAAGCTCTAATACTTTGACCACCTGTTGCACAGAGCCGACTCATTATAAAAGACCCTGATTCTGGGAAAGGTTGAGGTCAGGAGGAAGAGGGGGCAAAAGACAATGAGATGGTTGGATGGCATCACTGACTCAATGGACATGAGTTTGAGCAAACTCTGGGAGATGGTGAAGGACAGGGAAGCCTGGCATGCTCAGTCCCTGGGGTCGCAAAGAATTGGACAGAACTTAGTGACTGAATAACGAATAACAAATGACCCTGGTTGTCTGAAAATGTTTTTATTTTATCCGCACACTAATTTGGCAGTTTGGCTGGGTCTGAAGGGACAGATAGATTTTTCCTAAAAGTTTTGAGGAAATGGCTTCAGAGTCTTCCAGTTTCCAGTGTTGACATGGAAGAGTCCGGTGCCAGTCTGCTTTCTGGACCTTTGTGTGTGACCAGTTATTTTTTCATTCTACAAACCTGTCAGATCTCATCTTTGATCCTAGGGCTCTGAGACTTCCTCAGGGATGCACAGTATTTCTCCAGCCTTATACAGGATATTTAGGTAGGATAGTTGCAATTTGAAAATTTATTCTGCAAATTTCTTCCTATCACTTTTTCCCTCCTCTCCAGTCTCTCAGTCCTCTCTTGCCAAAATTTGTATCATCCTGATGCTTAGAACTGCGGCATTAGGCCTGAGGTTCTGATTTTCTGGTTTTTTCTTGCCTGTTTCCATTGTGCTTTCTGTAGATCTCTTCACCTTTGTCTCCCAAACCTTTAGCTGAATTTGTCATTTCTGCAGTCATACTTTATTTCCCAAGTCTTCTTTCTCATTCTCTAGATTTTCTGTGGCATCCTGCTGTGTCAGGGATGACATCGTGCCCTGTATCTCTCTGCAGCTATTAATCATTGGATGTTTTTATTGGGGTGGGGGGGGCGTGACTGACATTATTGTTGTTACTTAGCTGTCCCCCACCATTTTCAGAATTTTCTCTATTCCCTCAAGTTTCTTTCTTGCTTGCTTTCTTTTTTGTATCCACTTGCCCTGAATTCTGTGTCTGAGGTTTTTCTTAAATATCCCATGATCACTGACTGGAAACTGTCTGGTTGGCTGCGTCTTGCTGGTGGGTAGCAGTCCCCCTAGTATTCGGCGAGGACCCCAAATGCCGGGGTCTACAGGCCTTTCCTTGTAGGTTGCTCAGTTTCTCCAGAAGAAAAAGTGTTCATTTCCTTCCCTGGCTGAGACTGGACAAGCAGGGACTGCTTGGCAGACATATGGAGGCTGGGGGAGAGGGGGCTGGCCTCATCCCTAGGTGGACACATCCACCTAATTCCTGAGCTCATCTTCAACCCCTTCCCTCTGCTGGGCCAGGTGTCACTGGGTCTGACTGTCCCCACAGTGGAAGCCTCCTGACTCTGAAGGACAGGAGGAGGCGTGGCTGAGGCTCCAGGAACGGGTGGAGCTGGTCTCCCAGGAACCCCCAGGCTGCCCTCTGCTCTGCCATCCCCCGCCTTCGGAGGAGGCTAGTGGCCAGGCCTTCAGCTGCTCAGGGAGCGCCTTTCCTGTTGGTGTCAGCTCCTGGGGGCACCTGGTTGCCACCCTGCTGTCCTGGAAGTCAGTGAAGCTCCCTTCACTCGTATTCCAGTGAAACTGCAGTGGTTCTCTCTCCCTCCCTCCTCT
>NW_011494888.1:3041372-3048802 GCF_000754665.1 Bison bison bison | reverse complement strand
AAGGAAACAAAAATAGAATGCATCCATTGAGTCCACCACAGTTTAGTAAAAGCCCATTTGTGACTGTGGACCTTGTTGTTAAAGGGACACTCCAGTCTCAGGAAGCAGTGTAGACTGAGGAGAGCTCCTCTACCGCAGAGTAGATGACCTTGAACAAGCCTCTCATGCCCCATCTCAGCTCCTTCTCGAGCCAAGGGCATGTCGATGTACCTGCTTCATGGGACTGTGGTCTTAGGGACAATGTGCTGGCGCAGAGCGGAGCCACAGGGCGGGCACCCAGCTGGTGCTGCCTACCTTTGTTGGCATTATTTTCATTAAGGCAATGTGGACAATGACTCTTTTGTTCCTTGACTGCACATACAGAAAGTTTCTGAAATAACCAGCTCACAAACCTTGCAAAATACAAGTGAATTTTTCCTAGGTTATGTTCCCTCACACCCCTCCACCCCAGCTTCACCTTGAAAATGTAGTGAGGAAAAAAATTTGATGGAAAAATCACTGACCAATTAGGAGTTCTGGTTTTCATTCAAGTCCCCTAGAGTTCCTAAAAATTACATGTGTGAACTTTAAATGCTGAATATCAGAAATGAGGGGAGTAGGGACTTTCCTGGTGGTCCAGTGGTCAGGACTCTGCCCTTTCACTGCATGGGGCACGGGTTCAGTCTCTGGCTGGGAAACTAAGATCCCCCTGCTGCATAGCACAACCAGAAAAGAGAGAGAGAGAGAAATGGCTGGGGCGGGGACGCTTATGCTTACATAAGGCTGCAGAATGTTGGCAGTCTGTTCTCTGGGGCAGGCTCAGTGCTATCGCCATGCAGGAAACACTGCTCATGGACCACAGGAGACCCTCAAAGCCCTTTAATAACCAACTGATCTGTCATGAAGGAGAAGTTTCTAAATTCACCAAGGCCTGTCTGCATCTCCTCCCATGACAAAGAACTCTGGAAACTTCGGGCAGCCCAGGACCCCTGTCCGTGTCTGCAGCCCAGGACAGACCCTCTTCCACAGGGAGTTTCTGCAGAATTCTTACTGGTCAGCTCTCCTGAAGCCCCTTCCCTCTCTTGTTTCCATGCAGGTGAGTGACTTAGACTCAGTGCCAGGTGGTGAATAACTTGAAGGACAAGTGTAGCGATGATTCAGAGGAGCCGTGAGTCATAAGGGAGAGAGGAAACTTAACGTGTGTTGCTGGGGGTGAGCCCAGAACAACCTGAGCTGATGTAGGGCAGGCTGGTAACCTTTTATTGGAGAAAGCCAGTTGCTGCCTACCCAGTCCAGCAGTTCAGGGTCTGTTGGAAATGATATTTAGGGTCAGGGAGCATAATCAGAAATATGAGAAAAGTGTAGGATGTTTACAGATGTCTCCAAAAGTAACCATGAGCTCAAAGTGCAATTCTTCCCTTTTCTGACCTTAAAATAATGCCATTCCTAGTCAAACCAAGGTTATCTGAGGGCAAATCAAAGTGTAGAACATGATTCATCAGTTAAAATACACATGATATGTTTATTTTACATAATCTGACAGTGTATTCTTCACAACGAATTGTTTTCTCCATTGAAATGGATTCACATGAAAGAAATCCTAACTGGAATGTGATTAGAAAACTAGGAGCTCCATCTTCAGGGTGGAATAGTTCGGAGAACTCACAGAAGTGTTTCTCACTCTTACAAGGAGAACATTGACACTGTGCACGTAAATCAGATAGACTAGAAGCTAATGGAAGGCTTCAGGACCTCATGTAGACGTGGATTCTTGGTACTCTTAATCCAGTTCTTAAATATTTTCATTCATACTCCTGAAACTGTATAAATTTATGTGATTCTTTTATCTTGTCTCTTCCTTTTAAGTGGATAAGTGCTGAAACTTAGCTAGCTTTTATTAACTACCTGCCTAATTCATTTTCCTTGTTCTAACAGCTTTAATGAGACATAATTCACACACTATGTAGCTCGCTCATGTAAAGCATACAGTTCAGTGGTTCTCAGTGTAGACACGGTAGGCCCACTCATTGCCACAGTCTCTTTTGTAGAACATGTTCATCAGAAAGAAACCTGGTGTTTTCTAGAGTAAGCCCTCTTCCCAAACCCCCATTTCCCACCCCTAAGCAACCTCTCTTCTGAGTGCTTCACATAAATAAAATCATACTGTATATAACCTTTGTCTCTGGCTACTTTCATTAGCATGATGGTGTGATCACTCACCTAGAACCAGACATCCTGGAATGTGAAGTCAAGTAGTCCTTAAGAAGCATCACTACGACCAAAGCTAGTGGAGGTGATGAAATTCCAGTTGAGCTATTTCAAATCCTGAAAGATGATGCTGTGAAAGTGCTGCAAACATGCCAGCAAATTTGGAAAACTCAGCAGTGGCCACAGGACTTGAAAAGGTCAGTTTTCATTCCAATCCCAAAGAAAGGCAATGCCAAAGAATGTTCAAATTACCTCACAATTGCACTCATCTCACACACTAGCAAAGTAATGCTCAAAATTCTCCAGTCTAGGCTTCAACAGTACGAGAACTTTCAGATGTTCAAGCTGGGTTTAGAAAAGGCAGAGGAACCAGAGATCAAATTGCCAACATCCATTGGATCATAGAAAAAGCAAAAGACTTCCAGAAAACCATCTACTTTTGCTTTATTGACTATGCCAAAGCCCTTGACTGTGTGGATCACAATAAACTGTGGAAAATTCTGAAAGAGATGGGAGTACCAGACCACCTTACCTGCCTCCTGAGAAATCTGTATGCATGTCAAGAAGCAGCAGTTAGAACCAGACATGGAACAATAGACTGGTTCCAAATTGGGAAAGGAGTACATCAAGGCGGTATATTGTCACCCTGGTTATTTAATTTATGTTCAAAGTACATCATGCAAAACGTCAGGCTAGATGAAGCAAAAGCTGGAATCAAATTGGCCAGGAGAAGTATCAATAACCTCAGATACGAAGATGACACCACCCTTATGGCAGAAAATGAAGAGGAACTATAGAGCCTCTTGACGAAAGTGAAAGAGAACAGTGAAAAAAGTTGGCTTAAAACTCAACATTCAGAAAACTAAGATCATGGCATCCAGACCCATCGCTTCATGGCAAATAGATGGGGAAACAGTGACAGACTTTATTTTCTTGAGTTCCAAAATCATTGCAGATGGTGACTGCACCCATGAAATTAAAAGACACTTGCTCCTTGAAAGAAAAGCTATGACAAACCTAGACAGCATATTAAAAAGCAGAGACACTGCTTTGCCAACAAAGGTCCTTGTAGTCAAAGCTATGGTTTTTCCAGTAGTCATGTCTGGATGTGAGAGCTGGACCATAAAGAAGGCTGAGCTATGAAGGACTGATGCTTTTGAACTGTGGTGTTGGAGAAGACTCTTGAGAGTCCCTTGGACTGCAAGAAGATGAAACCAGTCAATCCTAAATGAAATCAGTCCTGAATATTCATTGGAAGGACTGATGCTGAAGCTAAAGCTATAGTACTTTGGCCAAGTGATGCGAAGAGCTGACTCATTAGGAAAGACCCTGATGCTGGAAAAAACTGAAGGCAGGAGGAGAAGGGGAGGACAGAGGATGAGATGGTTGGATGGCATCACTGACTCAACGGACATGAGTTTGAGCAAGCTCCGGGAGATGGTGAAGGACAGGGATGCCTGGCCTGGCGCACAAAGAGTCAGACATGACTGAGTGACTGAACAGCAGCAGCAAATATTGTAGCGTGGATTTCACTATTCAGTATTTCCTTCTTTTTAGGGCTGAATAATATTTCACTGTATGAATTTACCACATGTTGTTTATCCATTCATCTGTTCATGGAGATTTGTACATTCTCTTTGGAGATATATCTTTTCAAGTCCTGTGCCCATCTTTTAATTGGGGTGTTGGAGTGTGTTTGTTCTATGATCTGGGTAGTTGGCCTTTATCAGATATGCAATTGCAAATATTCTTCTCATTTTGGAGATTGTCTTTATACTCTCTTGAGTGTCCTTTGATATACAAAAGTTTTTAATTTTGATGCAGTCTCTTTTTTTCTCTTGTACTTTTTGGTATCATTTCTAAGAAACCATTGCCAAATCCAAAAATCATGAGGATTTACTTCAATGTTTCTTTCTAAGAGTTTTATAATTTTAGCTCTTCTATTTAGGTCTTTGATCCATTGATCAAAGCTTTACTTTCTGTATGTGCTGTGAGGTCAGGGTCAAGCTTCTTTCCTGTGTGTGAATATTTAGTTGTATTAATACCAGCACTGTTTGCTGAAGAGACTGTTCTTTCTCCGTTGAATGATCTTGGCAGCCTTGTCAAAAACCAAGTGACCATTCACATTCAAGTTTGGATATATACCCAGGAGTGGATCCTCAATCATATGGTAGTTCTATTTTTAGTTTCTTAAGAAACGTCCATACTGTTCTCTATGGCAGCTGCACCAATTTACATTCCCACCAACAGTGTAGGGGGATTCCCTGTTCTCCACGTTTTCACCAACATTAATAGTTTGTGTTCTTTGATGTTGGCCATTCTGACAGGTATGAGGTGATATCTCATTGTGGTTCTGATCTGCATTTACCTGATAGTGATTTTGAGCATTTTTTCACGTGGCTGTTGACCATCTGTCTTATTTGGAGAATTGTCTTCTGTTATTTTAATTGGGTGTTTGTGTCTTTGCTATTGAGTCATATGAGTGTTTATGTATTTTGGACATTTACCCCTTATCAGTCATATCATTTGCAAATATTTCTTCTACTCAGTAGGTTGTCTTTTCATTTTGTCCATGATTTCCTTTGCTGTGCAAAAGCTTTAAGTTTAATTAAGTTCCCATTTGTTTATTTTTGCTTTAATTTCCTTTGCCTTAGATCTAAAAAAAACATTGGTAGTGATTTATGTCCGAGTATTCTGTGTATGTTTTCTTTTAAGAGTTTTATGGTTTCTGGTCTTACATTAGGTCTTTAATCCATTTTGAATTTATTTTTGTTTTTGGTGTGAGAAAAGTTCTAATTTCATTCTTTTAGCAAGTTGGCAAAGAGTTCATTCAGGTTTTTCCATAACTTTTTCTGGGAAAACCCAAATGAACTCTTTGGCCAGCCCACTACATACTACTGTCCAGTTTTCTCAGCACCATTATTATTATTACAGTGGCTCTCTTTTCTCCATTGTCTATTTTTGCCTCTTCCATTGCAGATTAATTGGCCCTGGTGAGTGTGTTTACCTCTGGGCTCTCTATCCTGCCCCATTCATCTTTGGGTCTGTTTTTGTGCCGCTAATTCATCTTGTAAAATTATTGACATGTGTTGGAAAATATGACCAATGTGATGAGTACAATTCGATCATAAATACAATTATCAAATATTAGTGTGCATTCATGCTTTGTACTCAGACACTCAGTCGTGTCTGACTCTTTGAGACCTCATGGACTATAACCCGCCAGGCTCCTCTGTCCATGGGATTCTCTAGACAAGAATGTTTCCTTCTCCAGGGGATCTTCCTGACCCAGAGATTGAACCTGTGTCTCCTGCATTGCAGGCAGATTCTTTACCACTGAGCCAACAGGGAAGCCCATTATTTGCTTTAGTCATTAGCAACTAATGGAAAGTGAAATGATTTTACCAGCTATGTCATTGTCACTAGCAGAATCCCAAATCCTGATTACCTGAGGTATCAGTTTTGTCCTTAAAAATCACCGAGTCTGGTAACTTTTTTGAAATTGTACCTAAGATTCAAATTTACGTCTTAATTAGGAAGCCCAACTAACTATAGCTACTCATTTATTTCTAAAAGACAGTGTTCAGTAGTTTAAGTTTCAGTATTAGTGGTGGTGTAAGTCCTGGAGTTTGGTTTCTTTTGGAGCTGAGAATGTTATGTGTCCAGCGGTGGAGGGAACCACAGGGGCCTTGGCACACCAAGCTGGTCAGTAAGCTGACAGCTCCGTCAGACAGCCCCCACGGGGTGTCTCAGCCACAGTCTGTATGTCCTGCCTTGTTTCTGTCTTAAAAGGTTTGCTGGGGATGAGGGGAAGGCATGGCACAGCCTGAGATTGTACAGAGTTGCCAGGCTCCTTTTCTCTTGTCCAAGTGTATTTCTGGTGTGAGCGTCTTCCTGCTCCGGGTGCCACTTTCTCATATTATTCCATGTCTGTCATCAGCGTTTATCACAGATAAGCTACTGATTTTAAAAAGCAGCCTTGAGGAACACAATATTCTCTGTAAGGAAATCTGCCAAAAAAAACCTCATGCTAGTCCTCTAAGCAGCAGAATTAAGAAAAGGAGGGAAGGGGATGGGGAGAAGGAGGCGGGGGTGCGGAGTCTCCCATCACCGGGTCGTAATGTGGGAAATGCTCTCCCTGGGAGTCAGGGTCAGCGTCAGGAGCATCAAAGGTGGAGCCTGTTAGCCTTCAAGGAGCTCAGACAGGAGCAGAGTTCGGGCAGTTCGCCCCTAATGACGTCCTGTTGACTCAGTCCGTGTCCCTCTGAGCTCACGGGGTCCAGACGGCCTCGCCTCCTCAGTTCCTGGACCCCCCAGGTGTCCGGCCCTCCACGTGCTCTGTCGCATGGGGCGGCTCTGTCTGCATGCAGTCTGGAAGGGGCCCATTCGTGCTCCAGACTCCTCTCTCCAGTGTCACCATTTCGCCGGACGTTCGACCAGCTTCCACAGGTTAACCTGAACCTTGTCAAAGGGGACGCAGAGAGAAGACCCCAAAGCTGTCCCCTGGGGTGGAGGAGCCCTGGGTGGGCCTCTGCCTCAGAGCAGGTGCTGGTGTCTCAGCTCAGTGCCTCAGTTTTGGTTCCATTTTTCCTCTCTCAAAATGCCATTGCTTTGTGGCTGTTAAGGTGTTTGCCTTAGTAACCATATGCCTTAGTTTTGTTATATGTGCATACTGAGGCAAACATTATACTCTCTCACACACACACTGAACACATTCACACACATGCACATGCCCACTCCACACATCCACACACAAACTCACATACACTCACACACACACTCTTGCACATCCACACATACACCACCACATCCCCCCACACATACACACACATACACACCACACTCACGTACATATACACACTCACACATACATTCACACACACTACACACACGCATACACTCACAAGCCCGCACACACACCTCCACACACTTGCACTCACATACTAACACTCTCACACTTCACTCACACTCACAGATACAGACACACACAACCCCAGACACACACACACAGACACCCACATATACCACACACACACACACCACACACACATACATACACACACTCACACTCATACATGGCACCTACACACACACACACACACAGTCACACATAACCACACACACTCACACACATACACACTCACACATGACACCCACATGTTGGTGGCCAGGGCCTCTTCCGGGAGCTCGCAGTCCTGAGGGTGTATGTGGCGTCCCCATGCCTGTGATGTGGCTGCATCCCC
>NW_011494888.1:3040664-3041272 GCF_000754665.1 Bison bison bison | reverse complement strand
CAGAGGCGTATGTCTTGTGAGGCTCTGTTTATTTTATTCTGGACACATTCCTTTCCAGTGGATTTTCCCCAAAGTATCCTTGACCACAACTGCATCTCAGGTCCATTTTTTGTTCCCAGAAAGGGCGTGAGAGTGGGGACCCTGGCAGTGGGTCCTGGAGTCACCCCAATCGCTGAGACTGCTCCCAGCTCAGGAACCCAGCACTCAGAGAACCTCTGTCCATTGTCTGAGAAAGCAGAACTGGACACAAGGGGAGTAGGGAGGCTGTTGGGGAGCTCACACGCGCAGATCACCGGCTGCCCCAGCACGCTTAAAAATGCTCCAGGAGAGACCCTCAAGGGCCTGTGTCCAGTTACTAGTGACCTGAGGGTCCAAAATGAGTTGAGAGTGGTGGTGGGCAGATGGAAGAGGACAGACACTACAGGCGACTTGGAGGGCAACAGGGTGGGTATGACATGGCTATCGCGCATCCCAGCCTTCATCTGATGGGCGCAGAGGGTGTGCACACAGGGCTCTCCTGAACCCCGTTCCATCACAAGCACCCTCTGAGCCCTTGGAGGCATACAGACACACGCCGGTAGATACCCATGTTTGCTCTGCTTGCTGCC
>NW_011494888.1:3026106-3040564 GCF_000754665.1 Bison bison bison | reverse complement strand
TGCCGGGGTTCTCTGCAGAGTGAGGTGCTGGTCTGTGTTCCCTCCCCTTCAAATACCCGATCTCATCTGACCTCCAAAGGGAGTGGGGCAGACTGGGGACCTGCTCATCTTTAGTGCTCAGAACCGGGGAATTAACAGAATGCCCCCAGCTCAGATGGCTCAAGAGACGGCTGATGTCGAACATACTGGAGCCTGCTTTTTTTAAAAATAAAATTGTACGTGAATATTACTATTTTTGAGTGTCAGATGCAGAAGACAGCTGGAGGGTGAGGCACTAAAGAAACACTCTTGCGGCATCTGGGTCCATCAGAAGGAGGCTGTGGGGAGGAGGCTGCCGGAGGCTCTGTCTGTGTGCACTGTTTGCCATCACACAAGCCACGGGTGCCAGGGTATCTCCTGGGAGAAGCTCCCTTACTAACAAAGTGCTCCGCAGTAAGATGAGAACTCGCTGTTCTACTCTCCCCAAAGTCCTTGCTGTGACCCTGCTCAGGTTCTGGTCTCTGCACAAGTGGGGACAGCCTCACTGACCCCCCCCAAGCCCATCGACTCACTGAGTACCTCTTGGGGAGACTGCTCCCCGAGTCCCAGGGCCCATGACTCCTGAGCCCACCATGACCGAGGGGCAGAGAGAAGGAACACTCCGCTCTTGCTTCCCTGACTGCTGGGAGGTCCAGCATCTTGCTTCAGAGACCAAGGCCGGCGCCACCATCTGGGTCTTGGGGGCTGGGGTCCGGCCGTGGTGGCCGCGGGCTGCCCGCATTCCTGGCTGTGGGCCGGCTCCCTGGGGCAGTGTCCATGAGCTCAAGCACAGACCAAGTCTGATCCCCTCGCTCACATGTCTAACCCACGTCACCCTTGTCCTAGTATCAGAGTGCAAAGTCATTCCGTGGTGTATTTTTCCTTGATTTGTGATCAGAAGCTGATTGAAAAAGGGGAGCTTAAGACAGGTCAGGAGTTGGGTCTGGAGTCAGCGATGCTACAGAAGTCGCTGGCTGTAACTAAGATCTCACTCTCAGCCAACACGCATGAGGACAGTGATGTGACCACAGGGTTGGGGGGCACCTAAGAGATGGGTGGGAGGCATCACATACGGCCCGTGGCGGTGGTAATTGTAGTTTCCTCTCCTGACTCTGTGTTCCCTTACCACACGGCTCTTGCTGCCCCACCCAGCGCAGACCTGAACGTCTGTCACCCAGGCTGCTCCGTCCACCTCTGGCCTCCCCCTGCGTTAATCCTTGTTGATCCTTGTGTTCACAGCAACTCCGACTGATAGCACATTACTCACTATCATTTCTGTTATTCTGCTTTTTTTAACTTAATATGCAGTACTGAGATTATTACAAGATATAAATGGCAAAATGAATAAGTAAAGTATTTGTTGGACAGTTTAAATTATAAAGCTTTCTTAGAAAATGAGAAGAAGGCTTTCCGGCCTAAAGTCCAGGCAGAGGAAACAGCCCCTTTGATGAGCACAGGCTCAGGAGTCGCTGGCTGCCTCCGCATGTGGGCTCGGCATTGGTGGGAGACGCCATCCCCCGTGAGAAGCCGGTCCTGCGGCTGCGTCCTCACTGCTGAGACCAGAACCCCAGGCTCGCCTGCAGCATCCGCCTGCCTCTTCTCTTCCCTGACTAGCAGACGTAGGCATTCTTATGTTGGAAACAATGCCTGACTTGCAGTTGCCAGGGTTCTTATATATACAGCAGGCATCATTCTCATCTGGTTTCCTCTTAATTAATTACTGTGTCAGGAGGATTTGAGAAAATGGTCCAGGCCGTGCTTAATAGATGGTTGAGTGCTGGGTATATTGAGCCTTTGTGTGATGTAAGCTACTCAGAACACATGTCCATTTTGCTGTGCTGTCTCAGACACTTGTAAAGAGAAACATTCTAAAAGATGTTTGAAAAGATGATTTGGGGCAGGAGAGAAATAGTGATGAGACTCTGTTTCCCCTTCTTGGTCCCTTTTAAAACGTCTGTGTTTTCTTTCTGTGAATGCGCTTTTGAAGAAAGGAAACCTGTCTCATCCCAGTTTGATTTGAAACTTTGTTTCAGAAAGATGTGACCACTTTGAATTGTGGATATAACCTTGTGAAAAGACTTTACAAGTGTAATCATGGCTGTCTCTGCTTGTTCACTTTGATTTTCGTCTCCAACACGCATCATCATGCTGTGACTTTTTTTCTGAGCTGAAACAGATATGAAGTTTCTTGGGCAACCTAGCAGGTGTGTTCAGGATAACTGAGCATGAGATGACCAGAAAGGACCGTTAAAAAAGCTGAAGTCGGAGTCGCTGAGATGGAAATTTCTTCTGAGAGATGGAAAACGTTAATTTAACAGAGTTCAAGAGTGGAAGCCAAAAGCGCTGGCCAGGTTGTGTAGGAAAAGACTCTGCAAGACTCCCCAGCCGCACTTCCCTTTGAAAGGCTTTTCCACGCCAGTGACATGAAGTGGATACAAGCCCTCCCCTTCCCACCCCTTATGAACTTCAGGGCGGGGAGCGATGGCAACTACAAATGAGTTTAGAAAAACAGGCGGGATGTCATTAAAATTCTTTAAATGTTCTGTTACATCTATTTTCCATTTTGCTCTGCTGTTTAATTAGCTTCAGTCTTGCACAACTACAGAAATCTTACTTGCTCAAAACAGTATCTTGGAGGAAGTGACCTTTGTTCAATAGAGAAAAATGTTAAGTGCCATATGGGCTTGATTATCTTCATCCCAAGTTTTAACTGTTCCCCTGGGCTTCAGAATCCTTACAGCCCATGTCCATACAAATCAGACTCTGAGTGGTGGGGAGCTATCCCCCAGTTGGTGCTGCTGTCATATTTCTGAGATACCAAACATGGAAGAAATTTTAAAGAGAGTGGTGACACTTGAGAAGACTGTTCCTGTTTGCCTTCACCTCTTTTATGGAGGTTGCTAGCTTCTGAGCTAGTAAGGAAGTCAAGTTCTAGGACTGTGCTGGGTGTGTAATCTTTTTGAGAAGAACCATTTTCTTGAGGGTGAGTATTACACCCTGCAGCACCCTGGAACACAGGTACCTCTTTGCTGAGGCCTGGCAGTCCTGGGAAGCTTGACTGGAGCACATCCTGGGCAGACAGGAACGTCGCACAGCAGAGGGAGAGTGGACAGAGACACTTCATCAGCAGCTGACTTCATTCTGCTGTTTGCCAGAGCACTCCAAAGCCAGCCCCAAGACCAGGACGCCATGGGGAGGATGCATGTCACCCTGTGCTCTGGCCCCCAGGCAGGCTTACTGGGTCCCCGCAGGCTCACACACTCAGTGGTGTGGACAGTGGTGTGCACTGTGCTCTGCTGACTTTTCTCTGCAAGGGAGTACGTGAGCACATGCTCAGTCGCTCAGCTGTATCAGACTATGTGACACTATGAACCGTAGCCCACCAGGCTCCCCCGTCCCTGGGATTCTCCATGCAAGAACACTGGAGTGGGTTGCCATTTCCTTCTCCAATGCATGAAAGTGAAAAGTGAAAGTGAAGCTGCTCAGTCATGTCCGACCCTCAGTGACCCCATGGGCTGCAGCCTTCCAGGCTCCTCCGCCCATGGGATTCTCCAGACAGAGGACTGGAGTAGGGGCCACTGCCTTCCCCGTGCAGGCGACGAGTGAGTATTAGTTACACGCAGGTCACTGTGCACTACCCTGGCAGTCAGCGCTGTTCCCAGCTCCGCCTTGAGCTCCACACCCACTTCTGAGCACCCCTGCCTTCTCTGACCCAGACTAGTTCCGCCCACCCAGCTCCTGCCCCTCCTTCCCCCTCAAAGGAGGTGGCCTGGCTCTCCCAGCCCTGGCTCAGTATTGAGGCTGTTTGTCCTGGAGAAGGAAGCAGTCACAGAGGAGAGGCGTGTGTGCTGAGAGTATTACAGTGGCATCGAGGTGTTTTATGCTGTAAATGCTTCGTTGTCGGGAGACCACACCCATGAGCATCGTGGGGACAGAGGCAGTTTCTGCTCCGTGAACACGCCTGACCCAGGAGTTCTGTCTCAAGAGGCAGTCTTATGCTCCAGACATGAGCCTGCTAGGGGAGTGTTTCCAGTGAGGGTGTGGGAGAGTCAGTGAGAGGAGTGATAGGAGTCTGAATAGTCTGTGTAGCATTTCAAAGATCTCGCAGGTTGCACAGGTCAGCTGAGACCCCTGTGTTATTTGCACTTGACTGCCCGTCTCTTCATTCACCACACAGCCTTCCCCACACTGACCAGAGGCTCCGGTGGGTAGTTAGTTATCATCCCTGTTTAGCACCAAAACGAGTCATTTCCTGCCTGGTGTTGGATTTCCTTTAAACAACCGAGGACACTGGGTCATCTCACGCCCTATTCTCAGTCACGTGGGTGCTGCCCCAAATCCCCCACCTTCCCACTTGTGGGTCTCCAGCTCCAAGCCCAGCTCCTCCTCCCGACACCCTGTGCCCTGCCATCCGGGAGGCACAGGCCGGCCGGGGGGCTCCCACCTGGGGGCCTCCTGCACTCTCTCTGAGGGTGGTCTCCCCACCAGACTAGAGCTCTCAGACACAGGCTGCGTCTGTCTTGCTCTTGGCTTTGCCCCAGTCCTGGCGCACATGAACACTCGATAAACACAAGCGGGTTTAAAGGATGGGCTGTATTTACCGTCGCACTGGGTGGCATCTGTCCATTCAATGCCTGGTTTCATCGCTATTCTGTCCTTTTCCGGAGAAGGGGCTTGTCTGTGAAGGTGTCAATCGTCACAAGTGTCAAGGACAGAAATTTACTTTAGTTCATTTACACCTGAGACTTTTACACAGGGACCCTCTAGATTTTGGTAAAGACTATAACGATGCTGTCTCGCATTCTGTCATCAGGCAGTGCTGTGAAAAGTGTCTCCTTTGCTCAAAATTACACTCCCCTTGACATGAAGATTCTGTTGTATACAGTTCCTAGTATGTGAGCTGTGTGATCAGAGGTCTGTAAGCAGCTAACGTGAAGATTCTGTTGTGTCTGATTCCTAGTGTGTGAGCTGTGTGATCCGAGGTCTAAGCAGCTGACATGAAGATTCTGTTGTATCCGATTCCTAGTGTGTGAGCTGTGTGATCCAAGGTCTAAGCAGCGGACATGAAGATTCTGTTGTGTTCGATTCCTAGTGTGTGACCTGTGTGTGACCCGAGGTCTGACAGCAACTTAAGGTCAAACAGAGCAGGTTGGAGCAGGTCCCAGGTCTCCGCTACACCAAGAGTGTGAACGAAGCCACAGAAGGGCCTCCAACCTTCAGCCTTTCTTGTTTTCTGCCTGTTTGGTTTGTTCTGGCCTGGCAGGGGTCCCACAGATAAAAGGCTGCTTCAGTTGGACTTTGTGAGTCAGCCTTGCAATCCTCAGCACACCTTCAGGTGCCCTCCATCTGTCTGTCATCTCCTGGGTTTTCCAAAACCAACGCAAGGTAAACGGGGCGGGCGGGATGGAGGTTGGCAGTTTCCAAGTGTGGCGGATTGGAAGCTGCTTCCTCAGTCTGTGTGGCCTTCGTGCTCAGTAGAGGGTCTCCTGGAGGAAGACCAGCCAGTGAGCTCCACGGGGGTCTGTTTTCTTGTGCCCACCCCACCCTGTGAGAACCTGGGCCCGGAAGACCTCCATCAGTGATGGGGGGGGTCATCCCTTTGCAGACCACCCAGGAGAGCCTACCCTCAGGGAGAGGGAGGGTCTGATTGAGGTTCTAGACATTGCTGTCTAGGGGAAGATGAGCTGTGGGGTTGCCCCCAGGGGGCCCTCCCTTCTGCTTCCCTTTGCTGGGCTGTTTAGGGACGGGCATCAGGAGGCAGGTGTCCTGTCACATTAGGGTTTTGTGCTCCACACAGTGGCAGGGGCCCAGGGCACCTGCTTGGCCGCCACATCCCGGCGTCATAGACATACTCCCCGAATGTCTCATGAGCGTGAAATAGAACAAAACTGAGTCAAGCTGAAGTCCTGGGAAAAATAGGACTCTAGTCTCATGGGCTGCCAGTGAGGGACCAAAAGATTCGGACAAGCTCACAGCTAGAGAGACATTCCAGGGTCACTTGTTCAGCGCCTCCCTTCTTCTGGGAAACAAGAGGAGACCGCTGATTGGAAGCCACTTGGCAGGAGGGGGTCTTGTGGCAAGAGGACGTGCAGGCTCTGGGCTCAGGCCTCAGTGTGAGTCCCCACCACCTGGCCATGACCTTGACTCAGTCCCTCACGCTCTCTGAACTTCAGCTTTATCATCTAGAGAAGGATGTGATAATAGCACTCACAGGACTGTTGAGATGACTGCATGAGAGAACATTCACGAGAAGCCCTCAGCCCAGTGCCTGGCACATGGCTGCAAATCCAAGGCATCATCACCATCAAAACCGGGGCCCAGGGCCCGAGTTTCCTGGTCCAGCATTTCTTTTACTACATTCCTTTGACTCATCTTTTTGTATAGGGAATACTATTTGGGGATACCGCACTCTATGTAAGGTATGTTAGTTAAAGTACAAACAGAGGTGATCTCATTAGTTTGGAGTCTGCGAGATGCTGGGTAGATAATGGTGCCTGACGTTTTTCAGTACTTTTGTTTACTTGTACTTTGGCAGCAGTAGGCCTCTGCTGTGCTGGCTCTCTCCAGGTGTGGCAGCGGGAGCTGCTCTGTAGCTGTGGCGCACAGGCTTCTCACTGCGGCGGCTTCTCTTGCTGTGAAACCCGCGCTCCGGGTGCAGGGGCTTCAGGAGTTCCAGCTCAGGGCCCTGGTTGCCCTGTGGCATGTGGGATCTTCTAGGATTAGGGGTTAAATCAGTGTCCTCTGCATTGCAAGGTGGAGTGTTAACCTCTGGACCAGCAGGGAAGCCCTGATACAGTCTTTTTAAAAAAGAAGGTAACATTTAAAAAGAGAACTGAGGTAACAGCTGAAATTTTATTTTAGATTATATGTTTCTATATGGATACATGCACATATTTGTATTTTAATAATGTTTCCTTTTAAAAGCACTTTTTTTTTTTTTTTTGCTGTGCCATGTGGCAATGTGGGATGTTAGTTCCCCAACCAGGAATGGAACCTATGCCCCTCACAGGGGAAGCTCAGAGTCCTAATCCCTGGACCATCAGGAAAATCCCTAAAAGCACTTTTTCTAATGTCTCAAGAAGGGTGTATCCAAACTAGTTCTCTCCTGCTGTTCTCGTTCCTTCCTCATTCCAGTATGGTCCGTCAGCTTTTAAATTGAATGCATTCCACTTAACAAGATTCCAAGTGATCGTCATTGTTGATGATAAAAGCATTATTGATGCAAGAACTACCTGCGCTGTTTTGAATGTGATCAAAACAATCCCAAGGAAGAGTAACGTTTCGGGGAGACGCCTAGACTTGTGTGCAGGAGAGAAGATGCAGGTTGAGTCAACCTTTTCAAGTTTAATTTTTTCCTGCCATGTGTGCCCAGGAACATTGAGCTGATCCCTCAGACCCGCTTGCTAAGTTTCCCCTTATGGTGACCACCTTGAGGCCAGGAAAGTCCTGGGTCCAGAATGAAGCCAGTTGTGTACCCCCACCTCTTCCTGGCCAGTAAAATGTCATTGTTTTTCATCACTTTACTCTCCTCTTTCACCAGCTCGGGTCTAGTTTCCTTATTTTCTTTCTTTCCCTCTTAAGCGCACAGCATGTGTATGGGAATTCTAAAAGCCTGTGTGGATTATCAGGTTTCCCTGGACAGACCACTCCCTTCTTCAGGAGAGGGACTGAAACGCCAGCGTTCGCAGTCCAGCCCGACAGAAAGCAGGCCGGGACACAGAAGGCGCAGCCTTGAGGGCAGAGTCCGTGTTTCATTATCGCGTTTTCAGCGTCAGCCGCGCTAAGCGCAGAGCACATCTCGGGAAATAAATGTTTGAATGAATAGCAAACCTTTCTCCATCTCTGGTCAGTTTATGGGTATAGCAGCAGTTCTTTTCCCAGGGCAGAAAAATGTTAGGAACCTGTGGATCTTGTGCAAGTTATTTCAGTGGCTTAGACATTACTTTCAGAATTAATAAACTCTAGTCCATCCAGACAGTGGAACATGATTCATTCCTAAAATAAAGCGTACTGTGAAGCCGTGAAAAAAGACGTGGACACAACTTAGATGCTGATGACTGAATGAAAGAAACCAGTCTGGAAAGGCGCTGTGTGATTCCAACTCTGTGATGTTCTGGAAAAGACAAAACTATGGAGACAGAAAAGAGATAAAGGGTTCGGGGAAGGGAGGGATGAACAGGGGAGCATGGAAGATTTTTAGGGATGAAACCACTTTAGCCATAGTGGTGGGGACATGTCGTTTCACCTGTGTCCCAAGCCATAGAACACACAGCCCTGGGAGTGAGCCCTTCTGTGAACTCTGGACTCAGCGTGATGCTGACGCGTCGGCATAGGTTCATCAGTTGTCACAAACATCCCATCTGATAGCGGTGTTGATGGTGGGAAGGATTCTGCATGTGTGTGGGGGAGGACAGTGTGTGTGCTCAGTGACTCAGTCCTGTCTGACTCTTCGTGACCCCATGAACCATAGGCCGCCAGGCTCTTCTGTCTGTGGGATTTCCCAGGCAAAAATACTGGAATGGGCTGTCATTTCCTTCTCTGGGGGATCTTCCTGCCCCAAGGGTCAAACCTGCGTCTCCTGTGTCTCCTGCACTGGCAGACTGATTCTTTACCGCTGAGCCATCATACAAAAGAATCTCTATACTGTTCTGCTCAGTCTGGCTGTGAAGCTAAACTGCTCTAAAAAAAAATAGTCTGTTAAAATGAGAAAGAAGTAAGCTGGTATATCAGGAGGCCAAGAACATACATGATAACAACTTGAAAACAGTAAAGCTATGAAGACCCTGTCTGGAAAAGGGAGCAGTCACAGGAAGGGGAGACGGTGGCTGCTGGCTGAGAGTCTTTGATGAGGATGCTGTGAGGAGGGTCTCAGACAAGGGACTGGATATTTGTACGAGCAAGGAACCTGCAGGATCCACAGCTGTGTGCACGTGGCAAAGTGTCCAGAGCCAGTGTCCACAGCGGGATGCCCACCGCCGAGAACCAGGGCCGAGTTGAGTTCCTCTGATAAGCGGAGACTTCGGAGCTCAGTTCTGAAATGAAGCAGATTGCAGGTCCACTGGGAGTCTGCGTGTTACAAGTCATCTCCATGTGTAGACAGAGAGACACACACAAGGCACTCACGCAGAGAGCTCTTGTCACTACCGATTTGTCATCTGTGCCCTGAGGTTTCCCATCTCCCGGGCAGAAGGGCTAGTGTCCCGCTCACTCCAGCGGCATGGATGGCAGACAGGGCGCCCTGGAGAGGATGTCCTGTCCGGGGCCCTGCCTGGGGCAAGTGTGAAGGTCAGTTTATACTTGCCCACAAAAGCACGTGTGGCTCTTAGCAAAAGTGTAGAAATCGACAGAAGACAGTGAAGGTAGAGGATTCACGGCCTATTTCTAATGGTAGGTGTTATTCTTACTGTGAAGGATGTGATGTGACGCCACAGGTTCGAGTCAGACACTGGGATGCGTGCTCCGACCTTGGGACAGCAGGCCTGGGTCCACAGCTGAGCCAGGAGGTGTGGGCCGTGTGGTCCCCGTGTGTGGAGAGCATAGGGGGTTGAATCGTGTGTAGACAAAGAGGCCAGGGTCCTTTGTGGAGCGGATGGAGTGCCAGGGCAGCCGGTCATCCTGTCTCTCCCCTAGTCTCAGGGGGCCAAATCGCTTGCCCACGCCAAATTTTAGCTTTTCAGAGAATATTGACATCTTGTGGTTGAGATACTGTTGATATCATCAAAGGAATCCCAACAGTTTGAAAAATTCCAGCTTCTAGAAAAAGAATATTTTTGCCACAGAGACTGACCCTATTTTAGAATTTTAGTGTCTGTACCACCACGTGATGACTCAAGTATTGGGCACAGCCAAACCCCTTTCTCATCACTTCTTATCCCATATTCCCACTGTGTTCTATTCTCAGAATTCATTTGTAATTGTTTCATCAGAAAAAAGAAATATGGATGACGGATGGAGGGCAAGGAGAAAATGATGTTGAGACAAAGGCTGCGGTATTTTTGACGGTAATATTTTGAAAACTACTCACTGCAGTCCTTTTGCTTTAGAGAGGTGAAGTGGAACAATATATCCAGAAAAAATTGGTACAGACGGAGATTTTCACAATGCGGTCCCCAAACCAGCAGCATTGGCATCAGGAACTTGTGGGAAAGGCAGGGTCTCTGGCTGGGCCCAGAGTCACTGAATCAGAAACCCTCCTCAGGGCGGGACCGGCAGAGTGCAGTTAGCAGCCTCCCGGTGACTGAGCACAGGGCAGACGAATCAGTTGTTCAAACACTCCTGGTTTAGGAGGTGATTCGGAGCAGTTTGGGAGAGAATGCGTCCAGTCCTTAAAGAAGCTTTGTTGAGTTGTGCCGTGTGCTGGCTTCTTGCCACTGTCTTCAGCCAGCTTCTGCGTGTGGTCTCACGGTGTCCGCAGGTCAGTGGTCCAGGCGAGGGGCGGAACCCTCTGCTCAGGGTCTCCAGCCGCCAGCGTGGTGTCTGCAGGGCTGCGTCTCCTCTGGCAGCTGAGCTGGGGCAGGTGGGCTCCCCGGCTCTTCCGGGAAGTTTCCTGAACTCCTTCCCCTGCAGAGCAGGGTGGGGGCCTCTTTTGCAACCCCCGTCAGTGCAAGCTGGGTTGTTCCAGAAGTCCTGCCATGCGGCCGTCCCCACAGCAGGTCACAGCTTGCTGCCTCACCAGGCTGGGGAGAGTCCAGCTCTGGTTCGTGCTGAGTCCCACATCAGGTGCCACAACGTGGGGTGACATCCCACCGCCCCGGTCATGAACTACAGCTCAGTCAGGTGGGGGCCTCCCCGTCACCGTCCCACAGTTGGGAGTGGGATGCAAGAGACAGCCCACCTACACCTGGGGGCAGGCTGTGACTGTGATCGTGTTCCCCCGTGGCGAGGCTGTCACTTGTTTTACAAAGCTGACTGCAGCCTGTGCTTTTTGTACTTGGTGCACTTTTTCTCTTAAAACAAAACCATTTGGAAAAGCCTGGGCCTCCCAGGTGGCTCAGTGGTAAAGAATCCACCTGCCAACACAGTAAATGCAGGTTTGATCCCTGGGTCGGGAAGCTCCCCTGGAGAAGGGAATGGCAGCCCACTCCAGTATTCTTGCCTGGAGAATCCCATGGACAGAGGAGCCTGGCGGGCTACAGTCCATGAGGTCGCAAGAGTCGGACACGACTTAGCGACCAAAGAGAGAGAGATACAACAAATACGTGCTATACAGTATGTGTACACTAGGAAACAATATGACAAATACTTTAAACGAAAACATTCAGAAAGGATTAAAAAGTCCCAAACTTTTTTGTGTAGTAAGAGTTTTACTTGTTTGAACGCTCACAGTCTATGGTAATTGCCCCAGTAAACATTTTAGAAGGATGCGCCAGGACTTGTTTTCTTGGTTTTTTAATAGAAGAAGCTGAGAAGGAGACCAGAACTCATATAAGAAATCACCATTAATCTACCCTTGAGAACCTCATCCATGGCTAATGTTTCTGGGCGTATAATCAACACTGCTCCACCCAGTGTTTTTAAAGTTTTCATCATCCTGACCAAGACTGTATACACGACTACACCTTTGGTGTGCTTTCTCTTGCCATGGTTTATTTCCTAGGCCCAGAGCAATGATTGCATTTTATGTTCATTCAGATGAGTTGCTCTGAATGCAAATTCCTCAGTGTTTTTCGGTAAAATTACTATTAATGTCTTCCAGAACAAATCTGAGATAAGATCATAATTGTGGTTTTCCAAATATCACTTTCCACATGCTGTTAAGTTATGCTGACTATTATTTTCCATTGTGAAGCTTCTTAAGCTTATTACATGGTGGTGATTTTTATATGGGAATCGTGTAAAGAAAAACAATTGTGTGGTTTTAGATAGAATCAAAAATCAGGATTCAACCAAACTATCAGTGTCACCAGACTCACCCTCAACCTGTGGTGACCAGCCTTCATCCAGAAGCTCCATGTAGGCCATGGAAAGGCTAGGGGTACAAGGAGCACCCCCAGTGAGACAGGACTTCCCAGCCTCAGGAGGGGACTGGGAGCACCCCCGGTGAGACAGGACTCCCCAGCCTCAGGAGGGGACTGGGAGCACCCCCAGTGAGACAGGACTCCCCAGAGAGTGGTGCCAAAAGAGAAAGGGATTTCCGGTCAGACTGAGAGCTGGTCCCATCAGAGCTGCTGAGAAGTAGGGACTGAATTTGTCAAAGGGGGGTCTTATTAATTTAGTAAGGGAAGCTTTGAGGAATCATGGAGACAAAAACTGGGGTGAACATGATGGAGAGAACTGAACGGTGGCAAAGCTGGCACAGACTGTGAACACATCTTCCAAGCGGTCTGTTTTGAAGACAAGCAGAGAAGCAGTGTAATGCCAGCTAGAAATGCCATTTACTCAGGTTCACACTGCACGTTGAGAGGCGGCAGGGGCTCTGTTTCCACGCCAGCAAATGTCTTGGAGTAAAATCTTGAAGGGCCAGCCTGCTGCAGAAGGGCTGCCCAGGTCTGGAGGCTGCGATGTCCTCACTGCCCAGAGGCTGTGTCAGCATCCTTTGCATCAGATGGCTATGTGATGCCTTGGAATAATGATAGAAACTTTAAGAAGTTATTTCAATACTTGATTCTGAGAACAACTTGCACTTATCAGTTTACTAATAGCCATGTTTATGATTCAGACTAGCACCGTGATCACTTTCTGAAAGACCTAAGTCTCAGGACAGATCCTCTGTGTCTGCACGCAGACCTCCAGTGCATGGACCAGAAGGAAATGTAAGAACAACATGAGGGACTGACAACATGGTAGCCTTTTCACAGAAATCTATTGAGTCATAAAACTGTTGAGAACACTCTTTCAAATACTCCAGTTACCAGTTTTACGCGTGGTTTGGCGATCCTGGTGACACCTTCCTGCTTTCGTCTCATTTTAAAAGTGTTTGCAACTGAAGTCTTCAGGCTCAAGAACTGTTGCTTTGGAGAGGATGTGGGTGAGCATCTGAGATGTTGCCTTTTTCACATTTCTGCAGCTGCTCCGAATGCTTTCCCATGCAGGTCAGAGGCGAATGGGGACACGGCTGGCCCTGGCCCTGGTCTTCTTTCCAGTGACAACTCTGTCTCAAGGGGGATCCTGGGTATGGCAGCCTTGGTAGGAGCCCACCCCTGGGCTCCTGGGAGCTCAGAAGGCGCGTCAGGCATCTCTGGCACTGTCGGACGCTCGCCAACGTGAATCATTCAGCCTTGGAGAACTGCGGGCCTCTCCCCCTGTGGATACGGACTTGTCGGTATTTTAGTCTGCCTGGAAACAGTATGAGAAACATTAAACCCAGCTTTCTGAGGTTAGTCCAAGTTATTTTTTTAGAAGAGGGAAAAAAATATTATGTCTCCCAAGGAAACTTGTAACCATGAACAGTAAATTTGAACGGTTTTCAAAGTTTTTTTTTGTTCCTCCCACGTCCCCTGCTTGTGGATCGTTTCAGTCCCTCATTTCTCTCATCAAGAAATAAATGCCAGACCACAGATCCACAGGTCAGCCTGTGCAAATGCATTTCCTAGGTTATGAGTGTAAAGACAGTATGTGCTTGGTGACGCTGGCCCACCAGCCTTAGCCTGTCTGCAGCCCCCACTTCCGGAGTCCACTGCATATTCGTGTGTGGGAGATTTCAAACTCCCCTGCCATATACATCATCTATACCCCAATGTAAGGTAAAATATAAATGGAATATAAAATATATTTCTAAAAATATACCACCTTTCACATGCAGAAAAGCGCCTTTATAGCATATGAACTTGGTATGCTCTATCTATAATTAAGTAACTGAAAGTCGCTCAGTCGTGTCCAACTCTTTGCAACCCCATGGAGTGTACAGTCCATTGAGTTCTCCAGGCCAGAATACTGGAGTGGGTAGCCTTTCCCTCCTGCAGGGAATCTTCCCAATCCAGGGATCAAACCCAGGTCTCCCGCATTGCAAGCGGACTCTTTACCAGTTTAGCCACAAGGGGAGCCATCTGATGGGAAGGTAGACCTCAGCTCACCTGTTCAAGGTACCTGGCCCCTTCCTGCTTCAGATGTAGGCTTCTTTATTCTATATTGGAGTGTAGCTGATTTACAATGTTTCTGTTCATTTCAGGTGGACAGCAAACTAATTCAGGTATACATATACACGTATCTATTCTTTATCAGATTCTTTTCTCATATAGGTTGCTACAAAGTATTGAGAAGAATTCCCTGTGCTGTACCAGAGGTCCTTGTTTACCTAAGGCAATGGCACCCCACTCCAGTACTCTTGCCTGGAAAATCCCATGGATGGAGGAGCCTGGAAGGCTGCAGTCCCTGGGGTCGCTGAGAGTCGGACACGACTGAGCGACTTCACTTTCACTTTTCACTTTCATGCACTGGAGAAGGCAGTGGCACCCCACTCCAGTACTCTTGCCTGGAAAATCCCATGGATGGAGGAGCCTGG
>NW_011494888.1:3009334-3026006 GCF_000754665.1 Bison bison bison | reverse complement strand
TTCCTTCTCCAATGCATGAAAGTGAAAAGTGAAAGTGAAGTCGCTCAGTCGTGTCTGACTCTTTGCGACCCAGTGGACTGTAGTCCACCATTGCCTGGAAAATCCCATGGATGGAGGAGCCTGGAAGGCTGCAGTCCCTGGGGTCGCTGAGATTTCACTTTCAAGTCTATGGGTCACACAGAGTCGGACACGACTGAAGCGACTTAGCAGCAGCAGCAGTTATCTGTGTCATTTTTTTAGATCCTGCATATCATCCTTATATGATACTCCTCTTTCTGTGTCTGGCTTATTTCACTTAGTATCATCATCTCTAGGTACATTCAGACCTCAGCTTTTCCAGGTTAGTTCTGTCTCTAGGTTGGGAAAGTCTCTGCTGCCCCTCCGACTGAGATTGGCACCCACTGCCCATTTCATCCATCAACTGCCTGGCCTGAATGATCTCCTCGCTTCCCCAGGGTTCTGCCTCTCGGAATGAGTGGACAGCTCAGCCTAGCTCGGGCAATGGGGATTACCAGGAGGAAAGCAAGCGGTGTGACGTTTAGAACATCATCAGACACATTTCTTGTTCTCAGTCTTTCAACCAGAGAACGGGTTGGATGTGCAGGGGTCACAGATGTTAACCAATCTGCAGTGGTAGAGCCCTACGGGGAGAGGCCTCTAGTTTCTCATACAGAAGTGGGTGAGGACGCACATCCCCGTGGGCTGGGCCTTTCCTGCAGTGTTTTCCGATGCTGGCCCTCAGGCAGGGGCCTCTCTCGGCTCCTCCGTCCATGGGATTTTCCAGGCAAGAGTACTGGAGTGGGGTGCCATTGCCTTCTCCGGCTCTTCCGTGGGGTGCTCTCCAATCCCCACTTCGTCTGTGTCTGAAACCCTGAGATCCTCTCTCCACTTAAGATCCTGTTCACTGGCTCCTGTGAATGATGGGATCAAGTAGGGCCTTTTCTCGGGAGATGCCTGGGAGTCACCCAAGGAAGTGCTCCACCCTCGTGGCCAAGGGAACATGGTTTTCTCTCTGTTTCTTGGCCATCGGTCTGGGACCCCCAGGGGTTATGATTCCAGACATTCTTTCCTAATGAGCTGTGTTTGGACCTTATTACACTCAGAGTTGTAATGCTGTCTATTCCACTCTCTAAACTGAAAAGTCTTAACTTCCTGTAATCTCTGTTTTTAGGGAAAGAAGAAAGGACAGGTCTACTTTTGAAGAGTCAGTAGAAATTTGTTTCATAATAATTGTAAACGTCATGAGATACCTTAAGGCTCAAACACAAGTGCTCACTAATTCTGATTCTTTAAATTGCTCCGTAATAGAAATGCTAAGATTTGCTGAACATGTACACATTTGCAGTTAAAATATGTAAAAATTGTCATTCTTTATGCAAACATTTTGATGTCTATGTAATCTCAGAGCTTGAGAGTCATCACTGCATTGATTTCATATGTACAGTTAAATATTCCAGTGTCTTTCCATGAAATTTAGGCCCCGTGGAATTTAGACGCTGCAGAGAACCTCTGATGTGCAAGTGCCCTGCCTGGAGCCTCCACTTTGTTGTTAATTAATTCCCCAAAGAATTCCTCAAAGTAGACGATTTGCCTCCTTTTCACCCACGAGAGAGCAGCTTCAGAGCTGTCAGGCAGCTCCATGTGGAGGGAGGGCCAGAGTGAGACGTGGAGGCCTGTGGGCTCCAGGGGGTTTGAGTAACCGGACGCAGAGGGCAGGCTTCCGAGTCCAGTCACAGGCTTTCAGGAAAGATGCAGGGAGATGAGCTGAGGAATAAGCAGGTGTGTGAATCGGGGGGGGGTGAGGGGTAGGATGAGCTGAGGAATAAGCAGGTGTGTGAATCGGGGCGGGGGGTGAGGGGTAGGATGAGCTGAGGAATAAGCAGATGTGTGAATCAGGGGAGGGGTGAGGGGTAGGCGCTCATGATTCTTTTTCTTTACATTGTGTGTTGTGTGTGCTCAGTCATGTCTGACTCTCTTGTGTCCCCATGGACTGCAGCCTCCCAGCCTCCTCCACCCATGGGATTTCCCAGGCAAGAATACTGGAGTGGGTTGCTGTTTCTTCTGCCAGGGAATCTTCCTGACCCAGGGATTGAACCCATCTCCTGCATTGGCAGGTGGATGCTTTACCACTGAGCCACCTGGGAAGCCCACTTCATATTATATGTGATATTTAGCTTAAAATATATTTTGTAAATGTACTCCCCCTGGACGACAATCCTCCCTGCATACCTTGGCCCTTAGGAGCATTTTACACTTCCGCCCCATCGCTGCCCCGCCCCAAGGAATGTTTACCCCCAACCCTTGCAGCCGACATCCATGTGTTGGGCAGAAAGCTCCCTTCCAGCCTCTCTGACCGCATGGAGCCTGAATGGAGCCCCCTTCCCTCCCATCTCTCCCATCCCCTCCCTCTGGTGGGGCTTCGGTCACTCCCAGTGTCACTCTCCTGTCTGACAGCTTTGCCCCGTGGGACACAGGGCTTTATACACCGTCTTCACACGACGTCCAGTCTCACTGGCAAGAAGACTGTCCTTCGCAGCAGGCAGGCTCCCCCTGGGGCCTCTGTTGTAGCCACAGGCATGGGAGTCCGAAAAGGCTTCTTTGAATTCCGGACCCCAGCCCTCGGTAGGTTGACTTGGGCGGGTGAGTTCAAACATCTGAAGGATAAGGATAAAAGGGTGACGAACACATGAGATACTGTACGTAAGACACACAGCACAGTATCTGACAAGCAGGTCATTCAATATGTGGACGTGATGCTGAAGGGATGAGGAGGAGGAGAAAGCGGTCTCAGTAACCGGAAGCCCCCCACCCTGAGCATGGCCCCTGCCCCTGAGCGTGGCCATGGGACATGACACAAGGTCCAGCTGCGCTGTGACAGGGACTCCAGGGGGACTGGGATGCCCTGGGAGCATCGTCCAGACGTGCCAAGGGTGACTCGGGTCAGTGTGGGGGCTGGGGGCACCGTGTGACCCAGAGACAGGGCACCCAAGGCTCTAACGGCGTCTCTTTAACATTCCCCTGAGGTGAGCTTGGTCACATGCTCAGGGACATAAAGTCTGGGCCAGCTGACCCTGCAGAAGCCTTCCGGTTTGCAGGCCAGCTTACTCTGCACCAAGATCATAATCTCTTTCCCAGAGAACAGACTTACCGGGAGCCAGAAAAGAGCTCCAATTAATGAATGTGTCGTCTGCAGTTCACTGCTTGTGAGGGAAGTCCTGGGCTGGGCCTTCTTTTAAGTGTTGATTCCGGGTCTGGACATGGGGCTCCTGAGGTCAGCAGTTCAGCCCTTTCCCTCAGATTGTGAGCCAAGGGAATGGCTGAGTTACTAATGGGTGTGTGAGGCTCCTTCAGAGAGGGGATGGGTTGGGAGAGGATGGTGGGCCGCAGTGAGTGAAGATGCTTAGAGTGTTTACATAATCCATCTGTGACTCCTGGGTGGCCTCTGCCCTCGCTTAGGAGACACACCCACATGACCCCCTCCCTTTCCACTGGGACCTCACAACTTCCACTCGGCAGGGGAGGGGCCCGAGCGGGCGGACCGTGTGCTCCCCGCCCAGGGCACCTCTGGCTCCTGGCAAATGGGAGGTGTGGGGGAGCAGTGCCAACATGGCCCTACTGATGGTAACTGCAGAGGGTCCTGGGGAGAAACTGGCCACTACACGGCGTTGCCTCCCCCTTTGTAGCCCAAGCACTGAGTTCCTAGACTTCCCTTTTTAAAATTTATCTTTCACTAAAGTGTAGTTGAATACAAATACCATATGATATCACTTACATGTGGAATCTAAAGTATGACACAAATGAATCTGTCTATGAAACAGAATCAGGGACAGAGAGAACAGACTTGCGGTTGGCAGGGAGGGAGTGCAGTGGGGAAGGAAAGGATGCCGAGCTTGGGATTAGCACATGCGAACTAGTGAATACGGGATAGACAGTAAAGCGTCTGCCTACAATGCGGGAGACTCGGGTTCAATCCCTGGGTTGGGAAGATCTCCTAGAGAAGGGAATGGCAACCCACTCCAGTATTCTTGCCTCCCTGCCCCCAAAAAAAGGTGCTCAAAGAAATATTTGGGGCTTCTCCGGTAGCTCAGATGGTAAAGCATCTGCCTGCAATGCGGAAGATCTGGATTCAATCCCTGGGTTGGGAAGATCCCTTCAAGAAGGAAATGGCAACCCACTCCAGTACTCTTGCCTGGAAAATTCTGTGGATGGAGGAGCCTGGTAGGCCACAGTCCATGGGATCGCAAAGAGTCGGACACGACTGAGCAACTTCACTTCAAACAAGGTTCTACTGTACAGAACAGGAGCTCTATCCAGTATCCTGTGATAAACCAGACTGGGAAAGAATATGAAAACATATGTGTGTATATCTGAGTCCGTTTGTTGTACAGCAGAAACCGACACAACCTTGTGAATCAGCTAGACTTCTCTGTGACAAGTATGAGAGCTCCGTTAAACAAAATCCTCGTGGTCAGCTCCTTTACCGAATTCATGTTGTAGCAGCGTAGATCTGAAAGCGCTCTTCGGGGTGGCCCCTCCGCCACACTGATGTTCCCTGGGGGGTGCCCTTCAGGGGGCCATCCAGCTCGTGCTGGGGCCCACCTGGAGCACTGGCGCTGTCTCCTGGGCGTCTGCAGGGGCTGGGGCGCCGCTCGCCGGGGGCAGGGGGAGGAGCCGGCGGATGGGAACGATGGAGGCAGGAGAAGGGTCTGGTCCCTGTTCTCCTAAGGATCAGCTGACGGGTCTTGGGCCGCAGAATGACTCACTTTCCTCCACAGTGAGGCTGTTGGCTATGACCTCAGGCTCCCCTGACCGTGTCCCTGTGGTTTACCATTGTTTCTCCTGTGTCCAGCCCAAGCTGGCCTCCCCCTGAGTTCCAGCTTCAGTGGCAGTTCTGACAGAGGACGGGGCTACTCTCTTACTGCCGTGGCAGCTCACCAAGCACTGAATGTGGCCCGGAACCCCACGAGCGGGCCTGTCCCCAGGGTAAACATCTCAAGACATCACAAATCTTGCTTTTATGACTTGACTTTCCGACAACCCCCTCATCCAGACAGACAGCTTCACCCCTTTAAATTGTGCCCCTAGGGATTTCCCGGGTGGTGCAGTGGCTAAGACTATGCTCCCAGTGGAGGGGGCCTGGGTTCGATCCCTGGTCAGGGAACTAGATCCCACATGCTATAACTAAGACTCAGTGCAACCAAATAAAATAAATGAAATTTTTCAAATAAATAAATTGTGGCCCCCAGAACTGGTATGACCCTTGGGAACCTGAGAAGAATTGGGCACAAACGAAGGACCTTTGTGCTTTGTTCAGGGGAGCATCTCGGCCTTCACGGCTGCCCTGTGGCACAGACCACACACCGTGTTTGTGGTCAGCTGACGCCACTGGGTTCCCTCCAGCCCAGCTCTTCTTCACTCACTTCTTCCCTGTTCTGTGCATGCAGGTATGATGGCTTTCCCCTTTCATAACTTCTCCTCCTGTGAATGTGGAAACTGAGAAACAGCTTCCAGAGTGGCAGTACCCAGAAAATACAATGTTAACTTCTCTTGTGTCACCTTGTAAAAAAATTTTTTTACCTAAATGTCAACAGGCATGATTTCCCTACATTCTGGTGTTGATAACACTCCTATGTCTGATGTTACCATGTCCCTGCCTTCCTGAGCGTCCCTGAACCCACAGCAGGAAACCTGTCCAGGGCTGTTTTTCTGCTACAATGGGGTGGTCTTTCTAGCCATGTCTCCATCACTGCCTAGCTGTGGTTCAGACTTCAGTACATGCTGTAACCTCCTAAAATCTCCCCTTTGTCCCCTACTTGTCCTTTTAGAAAACTCCTATTCACCCTTCAAGACCCACCCTAAGAGTCCCTCCTCCAAGAATCCTGCCTGCCTTCCTCTCCCATCCCATTAGAACTCACCTTTCCTTAGCTGTGTCTCTGCAGATCTGGCTCGCAGATCTTTTACAGCCCGTGAGAGTACAGGCTTGGCTGTGCCGACAGAGTCCCACCCTGGGAGCCACACGTTAGTGGACAAAAAGTCTAGTGTGTCAAACTGTAGTGTCTGAAATCCTTGTCAAAAAAAGGAGAGCCAAGTTGGCCCTTCTACCAGCAACAGCTCTGCTCTGATATTCACACGAGTCACCCGGCAGGACACCTGCCCTAAGACAAGCAGTTGTCTCTTAGAATAAAGGTCAAGATTCAGAGGAGGCGGAGGAAAGAGTCTTTAATAGACTCAAGACAGTGGGTTTCAGCAAATTTTCTTACAAACATTTCTACTTTTGTCTGTTCATGATTCATAGGCATATGTTCTATTTGTATTTTCGCACGCTCAGTCTTGGAAGCGTGTGGAGATCCACGCCTGCCTGTGAGTGTCCAGGGACATCAGTTCCAGATGTCCTCACTGTGACCTGGGCTGATTTGCTTTGTCTGTGTGAGCTTCCGGGAGGAGGAGCCCAGGAACTGCAGCCTGCCTCCCTCACAGGGCAGGGTTGTGACAGGGAGGCTGAGTCAGCCCCTCTGAGCACCCTGCCCGCTCCGGTAGTAGCCTCCCATGGCCCGAGGAGCCTGTGCCCCAGACAGTCTGCGGGCCTGGGACGGGAAGGAAGCCTTTCATGTCTGCACGTGGGGCCCAGGGCATGGTGCTGGGACTCCATCCGAAGAGGCAGATCTCGGGGAGCAAGGGGCCAGAGGAGACCAGAGCGCTGGCGGGTCGCAGGGCTGGGGTGGAGCTGTGCTTCTCCTGAGTGGGCAGTGTCCTGTCTCAGCCTTTAACTGTCCCAGGCTTAGCGTGGCCCCCGCTGTCCACGGACGTCAGCCCTGCACACGGCCCACACCGCCTCCTTCCGCGTGCAGGGCCCTTCCTGGACTGCAGCCCGTCTGCTCCTGCTCCTCCCACTGTGTGGGTGGTGGAGGGTGGGGCCGAGGGTCGGAGCGGAGTGTGGGGGGAGAAGCTCGGCCCACAGTTTCTCCGCGTCATCAGGAGCCCTGTGTGTAGAGTCGGGTCCTGCTGTGAACACACACGTGGGCACTCACGGCTTTGTTCATGGATTTAGTTCAGGTTCGGGTGCTCAGGACAAAGTCATCTGGGTGTCTGCAGGCGGGGGCTGAGCCTGCCCACCCTGCCGCTGGGTCGGAGCGTGGTGCTGGGCCATGGGATTTTCGTGGCCCACAGTCAGGGAGCCGCAGGCCTGGAGCTCTTGAGGTGGCCTCCTTCTGCAGCAGGTGGACCCTCAGAGCGGATCCCAGCTGAGCAGAGGACTCCCACTCACTCCTCCTTCCTGATGGAGGCAGTGGCCCTGGCTTTCACGGGCAATGAATCTTTCCTGGGCTTTTCTCTTTCCATGGACGCAGACCTGTCCGCTCCTCCCCAGAGCAGCCCTGGATCAGGTGGCTGTCCATGACTTTCCACAAACATCTCCGGAGGCCCCATTTTCTATAAACTTAGAGCCAGAGCTTCAGGGACCAGAGAACAAGTTCTTAAGAACCAAAACCTAGCCCCTAAAACCAAATGCAAAGAACTAATCCTCTAAATTCTTAACTCATAAGTACACATTTTATTGCATTGAAGAGCTGGTTATCACATGACTTTGACATGTGTTTGGGTGAATCCCTAGCCACAGATGCAAAATGCGGCAAAAGCCAATATCTGTCAGTACCTCTCCCTCAGAGGTGTTCAGGTCCAGTGTTCAGAGCATGACACTGGTAGTATGGCAGGCATTATGGGCAGAATTAGAACTCGAAGACGCTATCCTCTGTCTGCCTGAACTTCAAGACATATTTAGGATCGAAGCCCCAGCAGGTGTTGCCTGGAGGAGCACTGCTGAGCTCTGGGTGCCCAGCCTGTCCAGTCAATGCCCCATGTCTGACTCAGCCCCATGGAACCACGCTTTACATGGTTTGCTTCTGGTAGGTCCTGTTACAGCCCTGAAAACACCTGTGTCCTTGATTGAGCTAAGATTTGAAGTTTGTGAGTTTAAAATTCAGTTGTGATACTAGTCACCTGCTTTCTGCATGTCAGGTATCATCTGTAAGTGCGGGACAGATGTTTCTCACTTAATTCACACAAAATTTCACATGAGGTCAGCTCATTTCAAATGAGGAGAGTGAAGCAGAAGGCAGGCAAGGGCTCTCCTGGGGGTGAAATCAGACCATGATCCCAGCTGGTCACAAACCACCCATGATGGTCTCCTGCTCCTCCCCCTTTTATAGATTTTTTCAAAAGTGGAGTATAGTTGATTTATGTTGTGTTAGTTTCAGATCTTCAGCAAAGTGCTTCAGTAATACATTCTTTATCAGATTATTTTCCCATATAAGTTACTACAAGATATTAAGTAGAGTTCACTGTGCTGTACATAGGTCCTTGTTCGTTATCTATTTAATATATAATAGTGTGTATATTAATCCCAAACTCCTAATTTATCCCTCCCCAACACCTTACCCTTTGGTAACCATGAGTTTGTTTTCTATGCCTATGAGTCTTTGTTTTCTAAGTGCATTTGTATCATTTTTTTCCACCTATAAGTGATGTCATATGATATTTGTCTGACTTACTGTACTTAGAATGATAATCTCTAGGCCCATCCAGGCTACTGCAAATGACATTATTTCACTCTTCATTATGACTGAATGATACTCCATTGTGTGAATGTACCACATCTTCTTTATCCCTTCATCTGTCGATAGACATTTAGGTTGCTTCCATGTCTTGGCTGCTGTAAGTAGTGCTGCTGTGAACACTAGGAGGGCTTCCCAGGTGATGCTAGTGGTAAAGACTCTACTTGCCAGTGTCGGAGATGTCAGAGACATGGGTTCGATCCCTGGGTCAGGAAGATCCCCTGGAGAAGGGCATGGCAACCCACTCCGGTAATCTTGCCTGGAGGATCCCATGGACAGTGGAGCCTGGCAGGCTAAGGTCCCTGGAGTCACAAAAGAGTCAGACACGACTGAAGCTACTTTTGTTGTTGTTCAGTCACTCAGTTGTGTCCGACTCTTTGTGACCCTATGGACTGCAGCACACCAGGCTTCCCTGTCCTTCACCATCACCTGGAGCTTGTTCAGATTCATGTCCATTGAGTCTGTGATGCCATACAGCCATCTCATCCTCTGTCATCCCCTTCTCCTCCTGCTCTCAATCTTTCCCAGCATCAGGGTCTTTTCTAATGAGTCAGCTCTTCGCATCAGGTGGCCAAAGTATTGGAGCTTCAGCTTCAGCATCAGTCCTCCCAATGAATATTTAGAATTGATTTCCTTTAGGATTGACTTGTTTGATCTCCTTGCAGTCCAAGGGACTCTCAAGAGTCTTCTCCAGTACCACAGTTCAAAGGCATCAGTTCTTTGGGACTCAGCCTTCTTTATGATCCGCCTCTCACATCCATACATGACTACTGGAAAAACCATAGCTTTAACTAGACACACCTTTGTTGGCAAAGTAATGTCTCTGCTTTTTAGTATGCTGTCTAGGTTTGTCATCGCTTTTTTTCCAAGGAGCAAGCGTCTTTTAATTTCATGGCTGCAGTCATCATCTGCAGTGATTTTGGATCCCAAGAAAATAAAGTCTCTCACTCTTTTCATTGTTTCCCCATCTATTTGCCATGAAGTGATGGGACTGGATACCATGATCTTAGTTTTGTGAATGTTGAGTTTTAAGCCGGCTCTTTCACTCTCCTCTTTCACTTTTATCAAGAGGCTCTTTAGTTCCTCTTCACTTACTGCCATAAGGGTGGTGTCATCTGCATATCTGAGGTTATTGATATTTCTCCTGGCCAACTTGATTCCAGCTTGTGCTTTATCCAGCCCAGCACTTCACATGATGTACTCTGCACATAAGTTAAATAAGTAGGGTCACAATATACAGCCTTGATGTACTCCTTTCCCAGTTTGGAACCAGTCCATTGTTCGGTTCCAACTGTTGCTTCCTGACCTGCATACAGGTTTCTCAGGAGGCAGGTCAGGTGGTCTGGTATTCCCATCTCTTTAACAATTTTCCAATTTGTTGTGATTCACACAGTCAAAGGCTTTAGCATAGTCAATAAAGCAGAAGTAGATGCTTTTCTGGAACTCTCTTGCTTTTTCTATGATTCAATGGATGTTGGCAATTTGATCTCTGGTTCCTGTGCCTTTTCTAAATCCAGCTTGAACATCTGAAAGTTCTTGGCTCAGGTACTGTTGAAGCCTAGGTTGGAGAATGTTGAGCATTACTTTGCTAGCTTGTGAGATGAATCTCCTTAGCACAGCACATGAACACTGGGATGCATGTGTCTTTTCTAAGTGTGGTTCTCTTCAGACATATGCCCAGGCGTGGGATTGCTGGACTGAGTTTTTAGTTTTGTAAGGATCCTCCACCCTGTTCTCCACAGTGTCTGCCCAATGTACATTGCCACCAACAGTGTAGGCAGTTTCCCTTTTCTCCACACCCTCTCCTGCATTTATTGTTTGGTGGCCATTCTGACTGCTGTGAGGTAATACTTCATTGTGGGTTTATTGGCATTTCTCTTTGCCCTTGCCCTTCTTCCTTGTTAAGATCCCTGCAGACCCCACCCACCGCCTGTCCCGACTTTGGTGGGAAAGGTCACTGGGACACACCCACTTCAGATAGCATTCACCGCGCTCCCTTCACACTGAGGAAATGGTAGTTAAATGCCAGCCCTGGTGCATGTCTGTTTAACTCCGTTCAGTTGGACCACACATCATTTCAATTTCCTTTTCCTCAGCCTTGTGGAGCCTGGGGAATAAAAGCTGGAAACGTGCCTTTCGTCAGCTGGGTCACATTTTATGCGTCTCTTCCTCTCAAGCCGCTGTTTTCTTAACCTGTTTTTATTTTTTTTAGGGATTAAAAAAAATACTTTTTATGGTAAAATAAAGCACAGGTACAGAAAATCGTGCAAAACAAATATATGGCTTAATAATTATAAAAATAGTCATCTACTTAGAGCATAAATTCACAGATATGAATGGCTGTAATGGAGGCACCCTGGTGCTACCATCAGGTCAAGAAAGCCCTTGCCACGTGCTCACCCCACTTCCTTGTCACCCCGAAAAGTGGTCGCATTGCTCTCACTAGTAGTATTCACGGCCTGGGGGGATGTTTTCACTTCAGGTAGTTTTTAACATTTTTAGGTGTAACTGACATGCAATAAATACAGCACATATCTAGTGGGTACAGTTAGATACATTTTGACATGTATATTTGCCCTTGGAATCATCGCCACAGTCAAGATAGCAGGTACACCCATCATTCTCAGAAGTGTCTTCCCACCCCCAGGGAACCCCTCTGCCTGCCCCCTCCCCTCCTGGAAGACCACTGTCTGCTCTGTGTCCTTGCATGCTCACCTCTGTTTTCTAGAGATTCATGAAAATAGAGTGATACTCTATGTACTCCTCTTCTGTCTGGCTTCTTTCACTCAGCATAATTTTCTCAAACTGCATCCATATTGTGTGTAGAATGGTTTATTTGTTTTTATTGACAGGTTTATATATATCATGGAATATACATGCAATGGAATATGTATCTCCTCACACACGTATATAATATATGTGATATATCTCTACATGTGATATATACCATGATTTGTTTATGTGTGTAGTTGATAGATATTTAAATTGTTTCCAGTCTTTTTATCATTAAAGCAAAGGTGCTTGTGTACAAGTCTTTGAATGGACTTAAACTTTGTGCTTGGATAAAAACCTAGGAGTGGAACAGCTAGGTTATGTGATAGGTGAATGTTTAACTTTTTAAAGAACTACCAAATTGTCTTCCAAAATGATATGTCATGTTTATGTTCCCGCAATCAGTGTGTGAGAGTTCTAGTTCTTCCACATTCTGGCCAGTATTTGGTATCATCAGTTTTTCTTAATTTTGACCATTCTAGTAAGTATGTAATTGTGTTTCAGTGTGGTTTTAATTTGTGTTTCCCTTATAGCTAATGACTGGAGCGTCTTTTCACACGCGCATTTGGCAGTATCTGTTCAGATATTTTTGCCTGTGTTTTTAACTGGATAGTTTATTTTCTCATTATTTTCTTGTTACTGAGTTTCTTATTGTATCATTTATATATTCTAGATACAAGTCCTTTATGATATATGTGCTTTGTAAGTTTTTTCTCCTTGTCTGTGGTTTGTCTTTTGTTGTTGCTGTGCAGAGTCACTTCCCTCATGTCTCTTTGTGACCCTATGGACCGTAGCCCGCCAGGCTCCTCTGTCCATGGAATTCTCCAGACAAGGATACTGGAGTGGATTATCTTTTAATTCTCCCCAAAATGACAGCTGAAGTCTTTAATTTTCATGAAGTCAAATGTTTCAACGTTTTTTGGGTCACATTTTTAACATTATACTTAGGGAAATCTTGCCTAATCTAAGCTCACAAAGATGTTGCCCTCTGTCTTCTTCTGCACGTGTGTTACAGTTTGATGTTATGGATTTAGACCCATGGTCTGTTCTGAGTTTGTGTGTCTATTTGGCTGTGTCAAGTCTTAGCTGTGGCACGCGGCCTCTCTCATCGCAGGGCGTGGACTCTCTAGTGTGGTGCCCGGGTTTAGTTGCTCCACAGTGTGTGGGATCTTAGTTCCTGGACCACGGATCAAACCTGCATCCCCTGCACTGCAGGGTGGACTCGTAACCACTGGACCGCCAGGGAAGTGAGTTACTGTTTGTATATGGTGTTAGGTTTAAATTGAAGTTCTTTTTTTTCTCTCTCTCTCTTCCTGCACACATGGATATCCAGCACTGTTTGTTGGAAAAGTTACCCTTTCTCCATTAAATTACATGTTTAACTGTCAAAAGTTGGTTGTCCATAGATGTGTGCTCTGTTTCTGGACTCTCTTCTGCCCCACTAGTCCGTCTCTTTGCCAGTCCTCCGCTGTTTCAACTTCTGACGCTTTACAACACGTCCTGAAAAAGATCACGTCAGCCCTGCACCTTTGATCTGCTTCACAGTGTTTTGGCCATTCTCGGCTCTTTGCATTTCCATAGGAACTTTAGACTCAGCTTGTCCGCTTCTGTCAGCAACCTGCTGGGGTTTGAGTTGCGATTGTTTTGTGCCTACACATCAATTTGAGGAGAATCTATCTACATCTTTCAGACTGAGTCTTCTGGCTCATGACCGAGTGTCTCTTCCGTTGACCAGGTCTTCTTGAGTTTCTCTGAGCTGTGTGTGTAGTTTTCAGTGTACAGACCTTGCACATGTGTTGTTAGATTTATTCCTAAGTGGTTGGTATTTCTGTCATAGCATTTTAATTTTAATTTCAGTTTCTGGTGGTTCCATTCCTGGTGTATAGAAATACAGCTGATTTTTGTATATTGATCCCATACTAGGTAACCTTCCTAAACTTAATTATTAATTCTAGTAGGCTTGTTGTAAATGCTATCAGATTTTCTATATAGGCTATAGTGCTGTTTGCGAATAAAGGCAGTCTTACTTCTCCTTTCCAAACTGGATGCCTGCTATTTCTTTTGCCTGCCATATTGCCTTCAATAAAACATTGAGTGTTAACAGAAGTGATGAGAGCAGACATCCCTGCCTTGTTCCTGATCTTAAGAAGATGTTGTCTTTCATGATTAAGTATGATGTTAGCTATGGTTTTTCATAATCTTTTTGAAGTTGAGAAATTTCTGTCCTGTTTCTAGTTTACTGTGGATTTTTATCAGAATGTTACATTTTGTAAACCGCCTTTTCTGTGTCTATAGAGATAATTATATAATTTTCTAAAATATGATGAATTACACAATTGGTTTTCAAATGTTAAAGGACCCCACTTCACCATGATGTATTATCCTTTGTATGTACAGTTGGATTTGATTTTCTTTGATTTTACTTAGTTCCCTTATATTTTAAACATTCCTAGTACACTGATTATTTGGATCCCCAATCTGTTAGATCTCATTTCTGTGCACTAAACCCCAGTTAAGCTTGGCCACAGCTAACTCAATGATGAGGAGTAACAGTGTTTTCCTCCATTTTAAATATTTGTATGACTTTGGCCGAGGATCATTGGAAAATCAAGGAGACACACATACACACACACAGTATCATCTCACACTGAGATTGGTCCTGATAGAGGTTTATCAGGAAAACAGTGAGAGACAGAGGAGACAGGCCAAGGGGCTTTTCAGCCTTTTAAATAGAGTTAATATAAGACTCAGACGGCTTAGCAAGCCTCAGGGAGGCCTGGGGAAGGCAGATGCATAAGAGGAGCCGTGAGCACAGCCACGGAGCCTTTGGGGAGCACAGTAGCAGTCTCTTTTGTCACTTGCCAGTCAGCCTCACACGGGCTCTCCTGCTGTCTGTGCCTGAGATAGATTCTCTGCCCCAAGACAACTGTGATGCTGAGACAGGGTTTAGGAAAATGTGTAAAGCCACCTTGTTCCAGAGAGCTGCCCTCTGGCCATCTTCATCACCAAAGACCACTATATTCAGCTCCCTCAGACTCGAACTAGGAGCCCTGGACTCCAGGCTGGTAGATTTTAAGTCAAAGGGCTGAGTGATGATGGGACACCTTCACAACAGTAGACATTGGCAGGTGAAGCAAAGAGTCAAGAATGAGAGAAACCCACTGGTTTCGAGGTTATATGTGTCGACTCAGATAACATCAGTAGTGGCTGGGGCTGAGAGACCATCAAGGTCACCCAACCCAGAGCACAGATGAGAAAGCCACAATGAGACAGTTAAGTTGTTCATCCAAAAACAGACTTTCCTCTCCCACCCCTTCCCACACATCTCAGTTTGACAGTGATTTGTTCCTGAGAGAACAGGCCTTATAGTGGTAGACGCAGGGGCACTTGCACACCTGGCACGCTCACCACCTCCTCACTCACCCTGGGGGCTCCACCCGCTCCTGGAATCAGCAATCCTGCCATAAACTCCAGGAGCCAGCTGACTTATGGAAAGAAAATACTTCTGCCAATGCCTTATGATCATCTCAGCCTGTTAACAGTAAGCCTTAAGCACCCAGAGCGGGTATAAGGCCCACCTAACCTCAGACCATCCATCTATGTCCATTTTTCTCCCTTTCAGATGGACTTGGGGTGCTGGGGGCAGGACTCGAAACCCCAGTCCAGAGAGCTCTTCCTTCCTCTGATCTCTTTCATGTGTTTTCTCTAAAACAGTCTTTAAATGCTCCAGTCTCTGTTTTTTTGCAAGAATAGTTAGTCAGTCTCTTCTTTGTAACTTCGAGTCTGAGCCCTAGGGGAGCGTGAGAGGCTGGACACTGTTGAGCACATGTGTGTCGCCTAGCTGTCTCCAAAAGGATGCCCTAATCTCTGCGGGAGTGATTCAGGTTCTTACTATGCTACGGATTAGGGCAGAGAGATGGAGTGCCTGTGTAAGCCCTGGATCCAGTGTGTGTGGCCTGTTTATGGGAACTTGACTGTAAGCCTGAAGAAGCAGAGTAGAGGCTTAAGCTGTGTCTTTGTACCTGTGGCCATAACTGTGACTTAGCCTCTGTTGAATCCTCTCAGGGCAGCAGATGCTCAATAGACTTTTGCACCATAAACCTTCCATTGTGCTGATCTGTCCTGGTGCCTCAGAAATACCAGCTCATTTGTTCCTCTGTCACTGTTAGGAAGACACAACTATTGTTTTCATTTTACAGATGAGAAAAGTGCACCCAGAGAGACTGAACAGCTTGTCTGTGTTGTTAAAGGCAGGAGCCAGCCCCAGACCCAGGCAGACTGGCTCTTAACACTTGCTAAGAGTATATTGATAGTGAATTTTTAATCATTAATGTTATCGATGCTTATGAGACCACGCTACGACTCAGCAAGAAAAACGAGGATTCCGTGAGGGTTTCGTTGATGTAAATGAGTTAAGCACCAGATGTCAAGACTGTACCTCCTCCTCCTCCTGATTACCTGCTGCTGATGGACCCTGTGTTAGTTGATCCGTAGGAATTGTGTATTTATTGCAGTGTATCCCTCACCCCAGATTACCTTTTGGGTTAAAAGAGCAGCATTACTCTTCTTACTATATAGAGATTAAAGAATCCTATCACCCTTTTGTTGTTCGATTTTTGTATAATGCATTTGTTGTTGTTGTTGTTGTTGTTGTTCAATCATTCAGTTCAGTTCAATTCAGCCACTCAGTCGTGTCTGGCTCTTTGTGACCCCATGGACTGCAGCACGCAAGGCCTCCCTGACTGTCACCAACTCCCAGAGCTTGCTCAAATTCATGTCCATTGAGTCAGTGATGCCATCCAACCATCTCATTCTCTGTCGTCCCTTTCTCCTCTTGCATTCTATCTTTTTCAGCATCAGGGTCTTTTCCAACGAGTCGGCTCTTTGCATCAGGTGGCCAAAGTATTTGGAGCTTCAGCTTCAGCATCAGTCCTTCCAATGAATATTCAGGGTTGATTTCCTTTAGGATTGACTGGTTTGATCTCCTTGCAGTCCAAAGGACTCTCAAGAGTCTTCTCCAACATCACAGTTTGAAAGCATCATTTCTTTGGTGCTCAGCTTTCTTTATATTCCAGCTCTCACATCCATACATGATCACTGGAAAACCCATAGCTTTGACTGTACAGACCTTTGTCAGCAGAGTAACGTCTCTGCTTTTTAATACACTGTCTAGGTTTGTCTAATACGTTACAAACCTGAAATCCCTCTCTTTTTGAACTGTTCATTTCACACTCTCCACTACAAAGGATGTTGGGAAGGAAACACTCTCTTCATCTCGGTGGTGGGATGTT
>NW_011494888.1:3008412-3009234 GCF_000754665.1 Bison bison bison | reverse complement strand
ATTTTGCAGTTTAGAAATGTATGCTCATTTTCGGTGTCTGATACACACCCCCATCATCTGCCTTACTGATTCTGGGTAACCGTGAACACACATTATGAGTTCTGTGACTTCTTTGGTGTTGAATGCACCATGCAAACTCCTGCCGCTCTGCCCTGTTTTATGTTCCTGCCCGCGTACCAGAGCCTCCAAGTGTGTGCACGTCCTTAGTCACCGCTGGACTCCAGACACTCCCTGTGATGTCCTAGTGTGACGCCTGGACCCTGAGGAGATCTGTTTCTAGATGTAAGCCCTGTGTCACTTTCTCTTTGATAGCTTTGATGACTCTTTCGTGCAGTGTGAATTCTGCTCTGCTTCCTTGTCTCCTTCTCTAATGTCCTGTGGATTCTGAGCCTGGTTCTACACATTAGACAGCCCAGGTCTGCTCTGGCGCCCAAGGTGGAGCAGGGCCCTCTCATGCACACTGTGTCCCCAGCTCGAGGATTGGCGCCCTGACCTGAAGCTGAGGTCCTGGCTGGCACCGTCTTGCCCTCTGAAGACCTCACCCCAACTCTCCTGTTCCTCTCTCACCTTACGGAGCGTTCACTCGGTGAGTATCCTACTGCTTCTTGCTGAAATTCACATCACTGTCACACTGTTATCTGCGTTTTCGTTCTGGGGTTCCCCCACACATGCTCAGGGATCTCCCCTCTTCCTGTCTGCCTCCCCTCCTGTCCTGAGAGGCCTGGCCATGGATAGTGCAGGGGCCAACTGTGAGAGTCGTCCACAGGCCAGGCCACAGACTGCAAGACCTGGACACGCGTGTGCACATGTGGACATGTATGT
>NW_011494888.1:3008130-3008312 GCF_000754665.1 Bison bison bison | reverse complement strand
GGACATGTATGTGATATATGTTGCTTCGAAAAGAACCATTGGACGAGACTGTGTATTTGAAAACATTCAAAAATTTCAGTGTCGACATGATGAAACTTACCCAGAAGAAAGGGCCAGCCACCTGCTGGCTCGTTTTCAGCTTTTGGGATGACTGAATTGCTGGCTGTGGGTTCCCCGTGGGG
>NW_011494888.1:3002832-3008030 GCF_000754665.1 Bison bison bison | reverse complement strand
CTGACTCCAGTGTGGACTGAAAATTAGAAGGTTCCCAGACAGTGGCTCTGTGAGTGCCTGGCTTGTGCTGGCTGAGGCTGTGAGACTAGAGAAGACAGAGAAAGGGTGTGAGCTCCGCTGCGTCCTGTGGCTGTGTGTCATCTCCCAGGGGAGTTCAGGAGGAGACGGGGAGGGCAGGAGGCCCCCGGGCTCCAGCAGAGGTGTGTGCAGGGGGCCCGGGAGGGCTGGCACAGCGCCGCAGGGACACAATGGCAGGGACCCAGGCAGCGCTGCCTGGGCTCGGAGGGGGCTGAGCCGGCTGTCGGCAGGCAGCGGACACCCCTCCCCAGCTCCCGGGATGGTTAGGGTCATACGTCCTGGGAGGTCTGGGAACCCAGCAGGTTCCAGGGAGCAGAATGAGAAATGAGGGCCAGGACAAACAGCTGGGACTCCCAGAAGCCAAGAATGAGGCTGGACCCAGACAAGCTCAAGTGACAGCTGGGTGTCTTCCTGCCTCTGCATGAAAGTATGTGGTTCTAATTCACCCTCTGACGGCTTTGCGGCTGGATGGAGAGTGATGAGAAGGCTGTGGTCGCTGCCTCAGCCTTCGAGCAGCCATGGGCACTGCATGCTCCCCACCTTCCTGTGCAGGGAGAGTGCCTGCAGTGACCTGCTCCTACACCCAGCCCCCTCATCCCCACTGGCCCAGAAAGTCTGGGTGACCGTGAGCCCGCTGGCCCATACCACTGACAGTCTCTGGAACTAAGGTTTCCTGTGACGCTGAGCGTCATCCAGAGACGTGCATTACAAGGGAACCCTGGGGTGCAGAAGAAGCTCTCCAAAAGGGAAAGAGAGTTTTCAGTGTGTTCACCGCCTCTGCCCTTGCTTCTCAGGTACACTTGCGTCTGCCTTGTGATGCAGAGTAAATTATATGTGCGGGGGTTCTGCTCCCAAACCTTGGGTAGATGCTTAATTTTAAAAGTATACAGATAGTGTCAGGAAATTAATAGTGAAAAGGAAATTCAAATTAAAAACTGAAACAGTGAGCAAAAGTGTTTCCTCTTCAGGAGCCGGATCTACCCTGTGTCTGTAACAGGGATCAGCACCCTTTGTTCGTTAAGGGCTGCAGAGTAAACGTTTGGGGTCTGCCTGCTGCGCCCTCTCTGTGGCAGGCGCTCAGCTCACCTCTGGAGAGAAGCCGGCCTCAGACTGGATAGAGGGAAATGGCCTGGGTGTGCCATGAAGCTTCACCTAAAAGAGCAGGAGGGGCCCATGTGGACCAACCCCTGCTCAAGCGAAAACCAGAACACTGAACTTCTACCCACAGTTACAGGTGATAGGCTGTTCTCAGTGAACAGAGGAGAATATGGACTCAAGAGAGATGCAAAAGACACCTTTAGGTAACGTTCTTTTTTCTTGGGTAATGGCAATATTTATCATTTTTTGTTGTTGCTGTTAAATTGTAGTTCCTGAGCACCAGCCGTGTTTTCACTCAGCTCTGGAACAGATAAGCGCATATCTTGGTGACCTCTGACCTCTAGATTAGAGTCTAGTTGGGGCAGGAGCCAGTGAAATGGCAGGGCGTCCCCCAGAGTGTGGGGGAGGAGGGAGCCCTGGTGACCTGGGGGCAGCTTGTGGCGCGAGTGGGATGAGCAGCGCTGGTGTGCCCGGGAGGCATGTGAGCAGGCGAGACTGGAATAAAGCGTCAGGGTTGGAAGTGAAGCCAGGTAACCAGGCACTGGAGGAGTGGCTGCGCTGTCCGCGCCTTGGAGGCTTCATCCCTGGGAAGGGCCCACAACTGTGGGCTCCTTACAGGGTTGTCTTGAGGACAGAGAAAGGGAATGTCGGTGCCACACCCTCAGCAGCTCCTGGGACCTGGGAAATGCCCACGCATTTGTCAAGTAACTGAGTGCTGGAGGTGGACGTGATGAATACTTAATAAAATACGATGAGGTGGAGTTCCATGGAGAACAGAATAATTTTCCAAAAACACTTTGGCCATGTAGTCTGGTCAAGAGTCTGCTGTGTCCTCTGCTCTTAGGATAGCGGGAACCCCTGCGTTATGACTGTCAGGGCCCGGAGGGAGTGACGGGAGAGAGGAACGAAGGAGGCTGCTCATGTGTCCCAGCACCCAGGACCCTGACCCCGGGAGAGCCACCCCCGGGGGAGCAAGGGGAGTCACAGCTGCTGTTGGAGGCTCTGGTAGGAACCCGTAGAGATGCCTGCAGGCAGTTTGAGAGGAGGAGGGCAGGAGACAAGACTCAGACCTGTCAGCGCAGAAGTAACTCCAGGTCCTGAGTCGGGGCCCGGGCAGGAGGAACATGAGGGCGTGCGGTCTCGAGTCCACCAGCAGGTCCACTGCTGGCCCGGCCCTTCACGGGGCTCCCTGCCCTTTCCTGTGGAGGCCTGAGGGCTGAGCAGTGGTCGGGGGTGCAGAGGCCAGGCCATGAGAGCCCCACAGCCCTAAGCAGACCTGCAGAGCCTCAGGCATCTCTGCCTAGAGGCTCAGCCAGCCACAGGGCTGCAGGGGCTCCTTCCTGCCCCAGAGACCCTTCCAGGACACAGCGGGGGCATGGCCAGGCCGACGATGGACTTCCAGCATGCTCCTGTTCATGGGGCCCTGGCTCTTTCATCCTCCTCGACTATTTTCCCTTTTTTTTTTAAGGGTTGGGGAGCTGTGTGCTTCCAATGCCTGTGGGAGGGTGCAGGGTGAGGAAGTGGCTGTATGTCCAGAAGATGGGGTGATGCATGGTCCTCCCTGGCTGTGGGTGCCAAGCTGCTGCCTCAGCCAGAACAAACTGCGTCCTTGGACCCCTGTCTCCTGTGCTAATGTGTCATGATCACTGAATTAATTCAGTGGAAATTCTTTCCTTGGACTGATGGTCACAATTAGACCAGAGCACTGATTCTGGAACCAGAGAGGAATTTGGACATTTTTACTCTTTCACTCTGGGCAGCAGTGACTACTTGGAAATTCTTCAGGAGTCATCTGCTGCTAAGTCGCTTCAGTCATGTCCGACTCTGTGCGACCCCATGGACTGCAGCCTACCAGGCTCCTCCATCTGTGGGATTTTCCAGGCAAGAGTACTGGAGTGGGATGCCATTGCCTTCTCCGCAGGAGTCATCTAGAAGCCCCCATATTTGCATCAAGGAATGAACTGTCTCTGGCTCACCCCTAACCCCTCCTCTAGCCCGGGAGCTCTGCGTCTGTGCTCCAGGCCTTGCATCCCACCCCCCGCAGGGGACAGTGTCCCTCTCAGGACTGAGGTCCCAGCACATCAGGGAAAGACGATGACAAAGCTGAAAGCGGGTGATCGCCCTGTGGGTTCTGAAATGAAGGAGCGGGGGGAGACAGAGTCCAATTTATTTATTTACATATAAATATTTACTTATTGATTTAAATATAAGTTCTAATAAAGAGTAGAGATTTATGTAGAGTTTTATTTTACATTTAAAAAAATGTTTTAGTTGAACTATAATTGCTTTACAGAATTCTGTGGTTTTCTGTCATGCATCAACAAGAATCAGCCATGGGTACACCCATGTTCCCTCCCTCACGCACCTCCCTCCCATCTTCCTCCCCATCCCACCCTTCTAGATTGTCACAGAGCCCCTGTTTGAGTTCCCTGAGTCACACAGCAAATTCCCACTGGCTGTCTATTTTACATATACTAATGTAAGTTTCTATGTTACTCTCGCCATACAGCTCTCCTTCTCCCTCCGCTTTTATCCACCGTGTCCGTAGGTCTGTTTTCTATGTCTGCTTCTCCATTGCTACCCTCCAAATAAATTCTTCAGTACCATCTTTCTAGATTCCATGTATATGTGTCAGTATATGATATTTATATTTCTCTTTCTGACTTACTTCACTCTGTACAATATGCTCTAGGTTCGTCCACCTCATTAGAACTGACTCAAATGTGTTCCTTTTTATGGCCGAGTAATATTCCATTGTGTATATGTACCACAACTTCTTTATCCATTCATATGTCAGTGGACATCAAGGTTGCTTCCATGTTCTAGCTATTGTAAACAGTGCTGCAGTGAACATTGGGGTACATGTGTCTTTTCAATTTTGGTTTCCTCAGGGTATATGCCTAAAAGTGGGATTGCTGGGTCATATGGTGGTTTTGTTCCTAGTTTTTTAAGGAATCTCCATACCATCTTCCATAGTGGCTGTGTCAATTTACATTCCTACCAACAGTGCAAGAGTGTTCCCTTTTCTCTACACCCTCTCCAGCATTTATTGTTTGTAGACATTTTGATGAGGGCCAGTCTGACTGGTATGAGGTGGTATCTCATTGTAGTTTTGATTTGCATTTCTCTAATAATGAGTGATGTTGAGCATCTTTTCATGAGCTTGTTAGACATCTGAATGTCTTCTTTGGAGAAATGTCTCTTCAGGTCCCTTTCCAACTTGTTGATTGGGTTGTTTGCTTTTCTGGTATTGAATTGTATGAGCTGCTTGTATATTTTGGAAATTAATTCTTGCTCAGTATGTCGAGTTTTAAAATTAGTTTGAATAAAGTTGTTGGTGTAGCATCAGAAAGCCACATGGAAAGCTGCATAGCCCTGGGAAGTGACCACATTAGTATTTGGGGCAGTGGAGTCCTGTGAGGCCAGTAAAAAATGATTAAATAGTATGGTGGGGGCTCTCTGATTGGCCTAGAAGTATGTGCGCCAATATTGGAACATTTGAAAAACAGATTAAGTGTACTATTAAGGCAACCCAATTCTAGTTTGAGCATTTTAGAATATTGCAGGCACACATTTGTGTAGTCAGCAAAATAGAAAAAAGGCTGACTGGATAGACACCAACCCCAACTGCTTTTCCTTCCAGCTCTGATACTGCAGGCAGTTTATATTTCAGAGGAGCTGTGTGGGGCAGACGCACATGCCAACCTAGGCCAGAGCTGCTGTTACACTTTTTAAAAATTATTTTTAATTGAAGGATAACTACAGTTTTGTGTTGGTTTCTTTCATACATCAACATGGATCAGCTATATATAGGTCCCCTCCCTTTTGATCACACTGCTTTAGTTATTTTAAAATAACTCTAAAATCTGCTCACAGCTATTTGTACAGGTGTAACACCACACATACATACACCTTGAGTGTTCATCCTTTTCTAGTTTATTCTCTGATGGCGCTGTGGGTCATTAGGACTTGCAGACCTAAACCCCAGAGCAGCCCCACGGACATGTGTCCAAGTGGCCAGC
>NW_011494888.1:2981712-3002718 GCF_000754665.1 Bison bison bison | reverse complement strand
GGAAGGGGGGCGTGCAGGAAACCCAGCGCGCCTGTTCGTCTTAGTTCCCACTTTGAGGGTTCTAAGACCTGACTTGTATCATTTATAAATTGTTCTGTAAAATGCACACCCTTCTCATGAACTGAATGCTGCCCTTGAGACAGTATCATTTCTGAAATATACAAATTTAAGATATATTTCAGTGATGAATTTAGATGATATTTGAACATCTTATTATTAATGAAGGGCTCCTGGCTAAGGGCAAAAACAGGACTTCATAAAGTAACCCTGGGCCTGGCTTTCTCTGGTTTTGTGAAGACCAGGAACATGGGAGCCTCAAAATCCTGTTACTGCTCTAAACTGAGATTTTGTGCTTTAACTTTTTTTAATTGAAGAATTTAAATTATCTGAAATTTATGTTTCATATAGTGGGCTTCCCTGGTAGCTCAGTGGTAGAGAATCCACCTGCCAATGGATGGAGATGTGAATTCAATCCCTGGGTTGGGAAGATCTCCTGGAGAAGGGAATGGCAACCCACTCCAGTATTCTTGCTTGGAGAATCCCATGAACAGAGGAGCCTGGTGGGCTGCAGTCCAAGGGATCACAAAGAGCTGGACACGACTGAGCAACTAAAGAACAACAGTAGTGTGAGGTATGGATTGGCATTTATGTTTTCCTGGAGTTTATTGAATAATCCACACACTCACAGATTTGAAATGGCATATTTAACGCCCCCCGCCCAAATGATGCATGCTTGGGGATCTTTCTGATGTTCTGCTCCTCAGACTTCTCTGTCTACAGTTGAGCTAGCATCACACTGTTTCGGTTATTGTACCTTCAAGAGCTGTTTGTCAGTACAGATGTCACACATGTGCATACCAGGTATTTCTCTTTTTCCTGCTGTTTGACCTCAGATAAACTTTGCATACATGTATCAATTTTTTAAAAAATCCCTTGCGATTTTGAGATACTGGTTTAAAATCAAACGTTGATTTTGGGGAGAGTGGACAGCTTCAGGTCACTGAGTCTTACCCTTCCCATGGATGACTTGCTGCCACTCGTTTTCCTGACCCTTCAGTGAGGCATCCTCAGCGTCTCCATGAAGACTTGTGTCTATTTCCTGCTCCTATGACCATCATTGGAGAAGGCAATGGCACCCCACTCCAGTTCTCTTGCCTGGAAAATCCCATGGATGGAGGAGCCTGGTGGGCTGCAGTCCATGGGGTCTCGAAGAGTTGGACACGACTGACGACAACATTTTCACTTTTCACTTTTCACTTTCATGCACTGGAGAAGGAAATGGCAACCCACTCCAGTGTTCTTGCCTGGAGAATCCTAGGGATGGGGGAGCCTGGTAGGCTGCCATCTCTGGGGTCGCACAGAGTCGGACACGACTGAAACGACTCAGCATGACCATCATGCCTGCCATCTCCATCAGCTACTGGCATCTGAGCCACAGGAATGACCCCAGCACCTGCACTGTCCCCACCCCCAGCAGGAGGGCTCAGAGGCCCACTTCCTCCGGCACACTGTGTCCCCACTGCCCGCCCTGTGCAGGGCCCAGAGGACATCCTCCCTGGGGGCCTCTCCAGAGCAGTCCTTTCTTCAGAATTGTTGTTTATTGTTACATACTTGCTGAGTCATGTCTGACTCTTTGCGACCCAATGGACTGCAGCACGCCAGGCTTCCCTGTCCTTCACCATCTCCCGGAATTGCTCAAACTCATGTCCATCGAGTCAGTGATGCCATCCAACCAACTCATCCTTTGTCATCCCCTTCTTCTCCTGCCTTCGATCTTTCCCAGCATCAGGGTCTTTTCTTTTCTTTTCTTTTTTTGAAAGAGTTTACAAGCTGTTCTGTTGTTTTCATCCAAAATTAAAATAACCATAAAAAAGGAATATATATCTTTGTATCGGTTAGGATCCTAGCAGGGACAAATGGTCTTGCAAAGTACGGGGTCTCTCTAACTGGGAGAGTAGCACTGACACATATAGACTACCATGTATTAAACAGATAGCCAGTAGGGAGCTGCTGTACAGCACAGGGAGCTCAGCTCGACACCCCGGGATGACCCCAAGGGGCAGGACGGGATAGGGGAGGGGACACATGCACACCCAGACCTGACCCACATCACTGCACAAGCAGAAACCGACATTGTAAGGCAGCTACCCTCCAGTTAAAAAAACTAAGGGTCTGTTTTTAAGGGTGTGAGATGTGTCGAGGTCAGCAGTGCCCAGCTAGGAACCAGCAAGATGTTGCTTAAGCCTAAAGGGCAAGAAGAGGGAAGGATTTTCAGAACCCAGCACGCAGTGTTGGGGTCACCACAACAAACGCCCTGGCCCTACTCCTCCAGCCTGCATCCCTACTGTGCTGGCCCTTAGCAAACGCCATCAGCAGCCAGAGGAACACGAGACCTGATGCAGACCCTGTAGGTCAGCCTTTAAGGCACAGAGGGAGGAAGATAGTGTCAGCTAGCGATGGGGAGTAGAAGGTGGTTTCGGAGAGACAGGTGCAAACAACCAGCTGGGAATTACCACTTGGAGTATGCATACTGTCTAGAAGAAATTGGCCCTACTTTTGAAAGCTGTTTTATTTTTATCATTAAAATGTTAAATTCTGGGTAATTGGAAGATAGCCTTTAAAGTGTTTCATACTAAGATTGCATTACAGGCTCTATAGGAAGGCCAGGCAGCTAGTTACGGGTGAGCTAGTTACAGGTGAACTGTTTCATCTCTCTCTGAAAATTTGATTTTTGATAACCAACCTTCTCAGGTATTTACATGAATACCCACCACCCCCAGCCTCGTGTACTTTGTTTTTTTTAATTGGAGGCTAATTACTCTGCAATATTGTAGTGGCTCCTGCCACACATCAACATGAACGAGCCATGGGTGCACACGCGTTCCCCATCCTGAACCCCCCTCCCACCTCCCTCCCCATACCATCCCTCTGGGTCACCAGTGGGTGCTCAGTGCACCAGCCCTGAGCACCCTGTCTCATGCATTGAACCTGGACTGGCAATGTGTTTCACATATGATAATATACATGTTTCAATGCTATTCTCTCAAATCACCCCACCCTCGCCCTCTCCCGCAGAGTCCAAAAGACTGTTCTATACATTTGTGTCTCTTTTGCTGTCTCGCATATAGGGTCATCGTTACCATCTTTCTAAATTCCATATATATGCATTAGTATACTGTATTGGTAGAGAAGGCAATGGCACCCCACTCTAGTACTCTTGCCTGGAAAATCCCATGGACAGAAGAGCCTGGTAGGCTTTAGTCCATGGGGTTGCTAAGAGTCAGACACAACTGAGTGACTTCACTTTCACTTTTCACTTTCACTCATTGGAGAAGGAAATGGCAACCCACTCCAGTACTCTTGCCTGGAGAATCCCAGGGACAGGGGAGCCTGGTGGGCTGCCATCTATGGGGTCACACAGAGTCGGACACAACTGAAGCGACTTAACAGTAGCAGCAGATACTGTATTGGTGTGTTCCTTTCTGACTTACTTCACTCTGTATAATAGGCTCAAGTTTCATCCATCTCATTAGAACTGATTCAAGTACATTCTTTTTAATAACTGAGTAATATTCCACTGTGTATATGTACCACAGCTTTCTTATCCATTTGTCTGCCGATGGACATCTAGGTTGCTTCCATGTCCTGGCTATTGTAAACAGTGCTGCGATGAACATTGGGGTACACGTGTCTCTTGCAGTTCTGGTTTCCTCAGTGTATATGCCCAGCAGTGGGATTGCAGGGTCATATGGAAGTTCTATTTCCAGTTTTTTAAGGAATCTCCACACTGTTCTCCATAGTGGCCATACTAGTTTGCATTTCAGGATCTTTTCTAATGAGTCAGCTGTTCGCATCAGGTGGCCAAAGTACTGGAGTTTCAGCTTCAGCATCAGTCCTTGCAATGAACACCCAGGACTGATCTCCTTTAGGATGGACTGGTTGGATCTCCTTGCAGTCCAAGGGACTCTGGCGAGTCTTCTCCAACATCACAGTTCAAAAGCATCAATTCTTCAGTGCTCAGCTTTCTTTATGGTCCAGCTCTCACACCCATACCTGACTTCTGGAAAAACCATAGCTTTAACTATAAGGATTTTTTTAAATGTATAAGTGAATGTACAGAATGGAGACCAGCGCTTTCAGAGTATTCAGGTTCAGTTGTCCAGCTCCACCTTGCTGTCCCCCAGCACCCCATCCTGTGTGGAGAGAAGGGGAGTGTGCACTGGTGCTGTCTGGGCTGCAGTCCTGACCCCCGTTCCCCCCGTGGCACGTTGGTGAGAGACTACTGAACCGTCCTCTGAAGATCAGGGTCCTCGTCCATCAGACTGAGGCACAGAGCGGTCTTGCCGTGGAGTCGCCACGAGATTGCAACGTGATGCTTTCAGTCCTCCGAGGACATGACTGACCCCCACAGGCAGCCTCTGCCTCCACTCTGCCTTTTCCCTGTGAGGACTGGGTGAAGTTCCAGGGGACCCCAGAGCTTTCCAGTGGCTTTGACATGGTTTTCTCCTCATTAGAATAGTTGCAATCCTGTGTCTTACCATCATGTCCCAACCAAGGCCATCCTCCCTGGCCACTTGTGGGGTGGACTGGGGGTGATGGGTAGCCTCCTCCCTCTGTCCCCCACACTTGCCTCTGGCTGGGGTGCCCCTGGGCCCCTCTCCCCAGCTTCCTTCTCAGAGGCCTCCTTCATGAGTAGGTTTCCTGTCCTCGTGACTCCCACAGACAGCCTCCTCCACAGCCAGGCTAGGCCAGCACTCAGCAGCCTGGATCCCAGGAACTTTCCTCCCGCCCTCCCCTCCCCAGGGCAGGAGTCCAAGGACCCCCACACTCTCTGCCCCTCATGGCCTTGGCCCGACTCCTTCCTCCCCTGGAGGGGTAATCGTGGGGAGGGAGGCAGAGCTGGGTTTTCTGTCCTGTTTGGTCTCTGGCCTGCTGAGTGGGTCAATACTTCCCTACAGGGGGAATCACCCCGGGCGTTGGTTGATTGTCCAGAGCCTGCGAGGCCTCGGTCAGAACTGAGGCTGAAGGGGTTGCCAGGTTAACAATCTGTGACAGATGAGAAGGTATGCGATTCTGTGTTTGGCATACAGGAAATGCTCAGTGAACTCGTGGAGCCATGGAAGTCCATTCTCCTCAGGGTCTCACAAGGTGTCTACAGAGCCTTGTCGTCATTTGACAAATGAGGTCCATGGGAGTGTTCTTTACAGCCACTGCTTACTGTGAAATCACTGTCAAGGTTCTCAACTGGAAACTTGGAAATGAAATCAAAGCATAGGGAAATCAAGAGTGCATGTCTCAAACCGGGTATTGTTTTGTGAAATTTTTGCTTTAAAATTATAAAGTAAATATGTCATGTGTGTATATTGGGATTAAAAATGTATTTATTGGGACTTCCCTGGTAATGCAGTGGTTTAGGACTCCACACTTATACTGCAGGGACTGAGGGTTCTGTGCCTGCTCAGGGAACTAAGATCCTGCAAGCTATGATGGGCGGCCAAAAAAAAGCCCTTCCTGTTGTTTGTGATCAAAACGTTTGGAAGCTGCCAGGCTGTACATAGCATAGTACCTGAGGTTTTCCTCCACGGTAATTCTCAAGTGAGGCGGGGTGGAGTTATGAAGCAAGTGTGCTGTGAACCCCAGGCAGTGTCCTGTGCTCTGCCCTGTTCTCTGCAGGGCACGCAGGAAATCTGTGGGCACTGCTGCGGCTGTTCATGCTTTTCCCTCCTTGACTCGCAGAGTCGGGGTCCTGCTGGGCCCTGCGTGACTGAGGGTGACTGGGGGCAGACGAGGGGCTGAATCACGGCTGCCGCCGTGGGCGCGGAATACTTTGCCTGTTCTGCACTGGTGATGGAAGGAGTTACTGACACGGCTGCATTAGCGCATGGTCATCAAGACACGTGCCAGGCGAGACTCCATCCACCAGGGCCTGAGCCATACCCTCTGCTCTTAAATATCCTTGAGGTGAGTGGGGTTCCATCTGTGAGACTGGTGGCTGCTGGATTTTCAAGTGGTTTATCTCCCGTCAAAGTGAAAGTAAAAGTTGCTCAGTGGTGTCTGACTCTTTGTGATCCCATGGACTGTAGTCCATGGAATTCTCCAGGCCAGAATACTGGAGTAGGTGGCCTTTCCCTTCTCCAGGGCATCTTCCCAACCCAGGGATCTCCTATATATATATGTGTGTATGTGTGTGTGTGTGTGTATGTGTGTGTGTGTATATGTTGTATTTCACTTTATTTTTTTAGCTCTTTATTTTATACTGGAGCATAGTTAATTAACAATGTTATGTTCATCTCAGGTGTACAGCATAGTGATTCAGTTATACATACACACATATCCTTTTTCAAATTCTCATCTCGATTTGATGTTTAGTCACTGAGTCGGGTCCAGCTCTTCGCGACCCCATGGACTGCGGTCCACCTCTCACCTCCGTACGTGACTACTGGAAAAACCATAGCTTTAACTATACGGACCTGTGTTGGCAAAGTGATGTCTCTGCTTTGCTGACTGTTCTGTCATCATAGCTCTCCTTCCAAGGAGTGAGTCTTTAGTCATATTCTGGGGATGTGATCACGGAATTTCTTGTAACAGTAGTTTGACCACATGGAGGGGACCCTCTCTCACCTTTTGGTGCTGGCAGTAAATTTGTGACACAAAGCACAGTGTACTTTCCCTGTCATGGATTTTGAGAAGCAAAGTCTGTCTCGTTCCACAAATGCCTTTTCTGGTGGATGTGACTGTGGATACCGCCTTGTTCTATAAAAGCCAGGAGGTCACTTCAAGGAGAAAACTTGACTTCCCAAGAAATTCACAAAGATAAACTTGGGCTATCTTTAGTTTGCTTAAACATAATTCAGTATAGTAGGAATGTTAGTTTGCTTGTGTTTCTGATCTGGTACAATCTCTGAAGATTGTTAACTTTTTTATCTCTCTGAAAAACTCCTAATCTTGAAGAATACATAGTTGGATGAGCAAAGAAAAAAAGAACCAGTCAAGTGACTTCCAGGTATTTTGGAGGAATGTGTGTTTGTTCTGAAATCCCTGTATCTACACCACACTGATCCTGTCTTTGATTCTAACCTTCTTTACCAAATACTATGGAGCATATTGGTGACTGTCCAAAAACTCAGTATATTTAGATAACCAGACAACCAAGCAGGATAAATAGAACTATTCATCTGTGTGTTCATCTTTGTCCTTTCCAGGGAATTGTTTAATTCCTAGTGTGTGAGTTTATCAGATCACCCTGAATGATGTTACTTTGAGATAACTTCATAACCAAGGAAATTTTAGGCATTTTCAGCTTGGAAAAGAGTAGGTGCCTTAGGAAAAGAAAGCAGAGGTGTGAGAACTGGCCTTTTGTCCCGGCTTTACCCTGAAGAGAGGGCTTGGAAGAAGGGGTAGACCTAAGAGAGCCTGGCCAGTGTCCAGGGGAGGTGAGCCACTCCTCATGTTAGCTCACAAGGAAAAAGTCAGTGAAAGAAAAATCAGATCAAATTCACAGTCCAACCCACAGCCGAATTCTAGGTGTAGCTGCTATCAGATGTGTGCCTTGTTGCAGTTTGACAGCTGTATTCAACACGCTTCCCATCCCCCACCTACTGCATGTTAATCCCACAGTCAGTAAGTTCCTCGTGGAACTTTGCAACACTTTGTAAGTAAAGTTTGGTATATCTGATGCCATTTTCCTAGTAAACAACTCTAGTAATTTAATATTAAACATTAGGTTATTTTCCCCTGAGGCACAAAAGTTTAATAACATATTCCCCACAGGTAGCAACATAGCTGCTTCCTATACATTTTTATAAAAACTGTCCAGAATTTTTCAAGCGTTTATGTAACTGTGCATGAATATGATTCACACACATGTGCTCTGGGAACTCTCCCTACTTGGGGCCTCAGACACACAGACTCCTACTTCCCAATGAATTAGCAGGTTCACACTCTATTCTCTGTAAGCAAGGTACGCAATCTCTTTGCCTCTCATCAGAGGCAGGCTCTTTAGCTGCAGTAAAGGAGGAAAATATGAAACATTCCTGCTAAAAGTTCCTCTTTTTATGAATAATACTTGTCAGCTTGTATGCTTATATTTTTTAAATGAATTTCTTCCTTATACCGTATATAAGAATTAATTCCTAGATGGATTAAGCAAGACATAAAAGGAAATGGTTGATGAATTTAAATTCACTAAAATCAAAAAAATTCCTGACCGTCAAAAGACACCACGAAGAGAGTAAGAAGCAGGCCACGGAGTGGAGGGCATCTTCAACTCACGCGACAGCACTGGCCTTCTCCCTGCATGCACAAGTTATCAAACAAATTCCTGCAAAGAAGTAAAGAACTCATACGATCAGCAAGAGAAAAGTAAATTAGGTGAAAGACCGGAACAACCACTTCACGGAAGAAGGAATTCAGATTGCCGATAACCTCGAGAAGTTACTCAGCCTCACTGGAAATGAGGAAAATGCAAATGAAAACAAGGAGATACTATTCCCTTCTCAACTTATTGGGAAAAAAAAGAAAAAGCCTTATGATCCCAGGTTCTGGCAAGGACTGAAGTGACCATTCCACACTCTGCTGGTGGGAGTAGACGGTGTGGAAAGCACGTGGTGAAGACTGGGTGTCACTCGGTAGACTCGATGAGATACACGCTCTGTGACCTGGCATCCGCTCCTGGAGGTATTCCCCAGAGAAACACTCCCTCACGTGCCCCCGGGGCTCATACCAGGAGACACAAGGCCTGGTCCCCGAACGGGGACCGCCTCAGCAGTCAGACAGTGGAGCAAACGTGGAGGGTGGTTGTCCAGCGATGTGTCATCCAGCAGTTAAGTGAAGCACAGCCCTTTGCGACGCGGATGGACCTCACAAATATAACACAGAAGAAGAGAAGCCAGGCGAAAAGGGGTGAATCCACAGTGTGATTCCCCTTCAGTGCAGCTTGAGGCGGGGGAGCGGGCCGTGGGGAGAGGCATCCAGGGGTTGGTGCCCCATGGGGATGGCTGGCACGAAGGGACTGGCACAGCTCAGGTGAGGAGGGCACGTGTGGGGCACACCTGTGGGGCTGCCCAGCTCTGACTGGCCTCGGCAGTGGGGACAGGGGGGTCAGCTTTGTCTTTATTAAACTGTCAGTGGAGAGTTCATGCCCAGGAGAGGAATGCGATGGGAACACCTGTGCTGTGGGTGGGCACCCACTCCCTGGCAAGCCCTCTGCTGAGGCACCCCCAGCTGTGAAATGGGTCCCTGTGAGCAAGTGAAGACCCCTTCACGGCTAGGGCAGGTGTGGCCCCGGCAGTGCCCGGCGCTGCCTTCTTCTGATCCATCTCTAGGTCGACCGAATCATCTGACTGGGTGGCCACCAGCGAGCCTCCACACCAGCCTCAGCACAAAACCTTTATCCCTCCATCCACTCACCACATAGGGAGTGTTTGCTGGCCTGCAGAAGTGAGGCGTCCTCCTGGGAACCCCTAATCATGGGGAGCATCCATTCTCACTCACCTGTGTAGTACACACCACCTGGTCCACATTCTAGATTCTCACAGGACAGGCAGCATTCACCAACAACAAAGCATTCCACAGTGAGGCTCTGCAGAAAGAGGCCGTCTGCCCAGGACAGCTGGCTCCCCCAGAAGTGCCAGCTTCTGCACCCCAGCTGGAAATGCTCCGGGGGGTTATTTCTTCTTCTTGGATCTGTCACAGCCGTGACGGGGGACGTTCATAGATCAGTTTCTGGACCACATTGTTTAGGAGCAGGGGGCCTCCACTGCCCTTGGCCTGGTTGGGGGGACCCCCCACTGCCCTTGGCTTGTTGGGGGCCCTCCACTGCCCTTGGGCTGGTTGGGGGGACCCCCCACTGCCTTTGAGCTGGTTGGGGGCCCCTCCACTGACCTTGGGCAGGTGGGCGGCCCTCCATTGACCTTGGCCTAGTGGCTGGGGGGCCCTCCATTGACCTTGGCCTGGTGGAGGAGCCCTTCACTGACCTTGGTCTACTCAGGGTGGGGGCCCTTCTTTGCCTTTGGCCTGGTTGGAGGGGTCCCTCTGCTGATCTTGGGCTGATATGGACGGAGGCCTTCCACTGCCCTGGGCCTGGCCGAGGGTGGGGGGCCTTGGCACAGGGTGAACCACTGTACGGGGTGGGGGCTGCATGTCTGGAGCCATCTTCCCGAAGCCCAAGGGCTCCTGGGCCTGCTGTCCGGGCACGTCTCCCTGGCAAGGTGCTGTTGTCTTTTCCGTTCACAGCATATTGAGCTGCAGCATTGTGAACGGGCTTGGCTTCTTAATGATGACTCACCGTGGGTGGGACCCTGAGTGTTAGTGACACAGGTATGGCTCTTGAAAACAGCGCCCCACACGCACCCAGGAGAAAAGTCACCCATGCAGGGTTGATTTCCCTGATGCAAGAGGAAAGCGTGTTACCTCTACAGCAAGTTGGAAATAAATTGCATTAACTCAGAAGCAAGGCGCTGCTTGGCACAGCCTGGGTGCACAGTAGCTGGAACAGTCCCCTTCCGTTTGTCCAGACTTGGGTGGCCCAGAAAGCAGCGGGTGCCACATGTCTGGTACTGTCTAGAGATGGGCCGAGGGCCCACAGACACATGTTTTTCAGAACAATATTCAGAATTTCAAGACTACTGTATCTCAGTGTAGAGTAGCATCAAAACCTTCTGCGGTGTGGGTACCTCTGGTTCGTGATGACAGATGTGGACCTGGGATCACTTAACTAGAGTCCTCACCTCACCTCTGGTGGCAGCCGTGTCTACCGGTCGCAGTACCTGTCTCAGAGGGCACAGCTGCCTTCTTCCTAAAGAGGCATATCACTTAGTTTGCTGTGGGCTGTTACCAGGTGAATATGACAGTTTATGGTCCATGACAGTGAACGTGTGTGTCCTAAAAGGAAACTTTCTTTTTGTGGCAGAATCCTGAGTGCAGGATGGAGAGAGGCAGATCTGTATCTCCTCCATGAAGGAAGACCACTTCTAGCTTTGTCTTAAGGGCTTCCCAGGTGGGAACTTTAGCCTGAAGCTGGAGGTGGAGCTGCGTGGGTCCCAGTGTTTCAGACAGGGAGCCCTTCCCCCAGCAGTGAGAGGCTGAAGCAGAGGCCAGAGCCCAGGGGCTGCTCTGGAGGAAGCCAAGCTGAGCAGGAAAAGCGGAAGTATTTAGGGAATTGTGATCCCATGTTCTAAGTGGAGACTGGCCCACATCCCTCGGGCTCCTGGGAGAGCGGATTTCCTGTGTTAAGCGTGCAGGGCTCTTGCACAACTTCAGGCCTCTGTGTCTGGTTTGCCCACACGCTGGAATGCTCGCCCCCGTCACGCTCCTCCTGGCTCATCCTGGGAGCACCTTGTGACCTGGTCACAGGTCCTTGCTCTGGCTTTACCTGCTCCACCTCCTGGGAGGTCCTGACATTTAGTGCCTTACGACCACAGGTCTTTGCTTCTGTTCCCCTGTTAGGGTGAGTGGTCTCGGGAATCAGGGAATTTGATCTCCTTGCTCATATTTGCATGTCTCACAGGGACCCAGAGTCCAGAACAGCATCGTAGATACTCAGCAATATTCACTGTGGAGCTTAGAGACCCAGGCACCCAGCATGTTTAAAGACAGGGCCAGGCTGCTGATCCACTGTCCACTCCTGCCTTAAGATTTACCTACATGGTCTCCCTCCATCTGGGAGAACTGGTCATTTAACCCGCAACTTTTATCAAGCAGCAGTTAGATTTCAGGAAGAAAAAAGAAAAAGTAGGATATTTGTCCTTCTTTTCCTGAGACTGACAACTCATTTGAATTGACAAGATGTGTTCGCGTGCACACATCTGTACAGACATATGTACACACACACACACACACACACACACATCCATACAGACATGCACACTTTTACTTACTTTTTTTCTCAAACAACTTTTTATTGACGTGTAGGTGGTTTGTAATCTGATGTTAGTTTCAGTGATATACATTATTTTTATGTAATCTATATTATATGTAGATTCCTTTCCATTACAGGTTATTACAAGATACTCAATATAGTCCCCTGTGCCGTGTAGTAGGTCCTTGGTGTTTATCAATTTTGCATATAGTAGTGTGTATCTGCTAATCCCAAACACACGGTCTGTCCCAGCCCTGCTTTCTGCTTTGGTAACCAGAAATTGAGTTTAGTTTCTCTGTCAATGAGTTTGTTTCTGTTTCATAGGCAGGGTCATTTATATCACTTTTTTAGATTCCACATATAGGTGATGTCATCTATTTTTTGCTCTCTCACATTAATATGATAATTTCTAGATTCATCCATGTGGCAGCAAATGGCATTATTTCATTCTTTTTGTACTCAGCCATAAAAAGAATGAAATAATGCCATTTGCAGCCATGAAATCAAAAGACACTTACTCCTTGGAAGGAAAGTTATGACCAACCTAGATAGCATATTCAAGAGCAGAGATATTACTTTGCCAACAAAGGTCCGTCTAGTCAAGGCTATGGTTTTTCCAGTGGTCATGTATGGATCTGAGAGTTGGACTGTGAAGAAAGCTGAGCACCGAAGAATTGATGCTTTTGAACTGTGGTGTTGGAGAAGACTCTTGAGAGTCCCTTGGACTGCAAGGAGATCCAACCAGTCCATCCTAAAGGAGACCAGTCCTGGGTGTTCATTGAAAGGACTGATGCTGAGGCTGAAACTCCAATACTTTGGCCACCTCATGTGAAGAGTTGACTCATTGGAAAAGACCCTGATGCTGGGAGGGATTGGAGGCAGGAGGAGAAGGGGACGACAGAAGATGAGATGGCTGGATGGCATCACCGACTCAATGGACATGGGTTTGGGTGGACTCTGGGGGTTGGTGATGGACAAGGAGGCCTGGCATGCTGCGATTCATGGGGTCGCAAAGAGCTGGACACAACTGAGCGACTGAACTGAACTGAATACTGTGTTGTATATGTGTAACACATCTTCTTTATCCATTCCTCTGCTGAAGGACAGAGAGTTGTCTCCATGTCTCCTGTGAACACTGAAGTGCATGCATCTTTTTGAATTCGAGTTTTCTCTGGGCATATGTCCAGGAGTGGGACTGCTGTGTTATATGGCAGCTGTTTAGCTCTGCAGAACCTCCACACTGTGCCCTGTAGAGGCTGCTTCAGCCTCACTCACTCTCTCATATGTGCACATTGAGTGATGAACAAGCCCCTGAGCTGCGTGAGGGCCTAGGGCTCGAGTTGCACAGTCAGGTACCACCCTCAGCACTTTACTGCGCAGTGCAGGACGTGAGCCCAAAACAAAGTGAGGAAGACAGTGTTTCCAGGAGCAGAGGGAGGGGAAGAGCTTCAAGGTGGGGAAAGCAAATGAACCAAAGTTTGAAGGTTAAAAATGAGCATGGACTTTACAGGGAGCAGTGAGGAAACTGATGGCTTCATAGTGAGATTTTGGAACCAGTGAGAAACTCGAATACAAAATGTTGCTTTTGTGCTGCACGAATCTGAGCGCCTCGGAGACTGTTCAACATGGTGAGTGACTTTGTATTGAACAAGATTCAGCAAACCTTGTTGATTTCAATTGTGTAGAAAGTACCAGAACAGGTACATGACACTTTCAGAGATTCTTTTTTAATCAGAGATTTTTTAATTTAATCAAAGAGATTAAAAAAAAAAAAAAAAAAAAACAAGCTTTAGATTCACAAGAGCCTGCTGTCCATTGAGGAAAACTGACCCTTCTGTAATGTGACATGCTGGTCTCTACTGCGGTGCGTCCGTGGGAGCGTGAGAGAGAATACCCCAGCTCCTTCTGGGCAGATCTGAGAGGGCTTGGTGAGGAGTGTTGCGTTGAGCTGGTGACAAGCTGAGTGTGTGTGTGGGAGGACACGCGTCCTGATGAGCTGACTGTGAAGATCATAGGCAGGCCGAGCGTTTCCAGCCTTCGCAGTGGGAAGCAACTCAGGGCTTTGAACAAGGGAAATGTTTAAAACGTGTTTCGTTTCTCTAAACATGGTATTACATTTGTACACCCTGTATCTAATACTTCCACCCAGTATTGGAAGCATCTGTGGGTCTGTTTGTTCTTCCTCCTGGTTCTTGCTGAGGATACCGCGTTTCCATGCGTCCTTTGTGATTTTATCTACTTACTCTTGTCGTTACTGTTACTATAAGCCACTGGTATTCCTTGGAAGGTTGTCTGTGAGAATTCCTTGCAGGGAGGGCCTGCTCTGCTAGCCATCTAAAGAAACTGCCAGCCTGGGACTGTTTCAGACCAGAAAACGGCTGGGGGTCGTTTTCATGACGGTAATCTAGGTTGTAAGTCTAGACAAAGGGTCTCTTGTGGTTTCACCTTCTCTGGACTTTTTCCCCCTGCTCTCCTGAAATGAGGCAACGTCCTTTGCCAGGTTCTGGCCACACTCCTGGGTGGACAGTCCTGGTGGCTGGTCCACGCTGACCCTGCAGGCCTCTGAGGGAGGGGTCTCCGCTCTCCAGGGAGGGCGCTATGATTATGAAACTCCGCACCTGAAGCCAGCCTGGGGTCTCTTCTTCTGTCTGAGGTTTTTATGAGGCCATGAACACTGAGGCCCATTCTCTAGCTTCTGGAAAGTTCCCTCAGGGTGAGTGAGGTTTCAGAGCTCTGCTTTCCACTCTGTGCTCCACCCACAGGGATCCTTACTTCCTGAGAGCACTTCAGTGTGTTAGATGAGATTTATGTGTCATCAAACATTTCTAAATTTTTTGCAGTGATGGATTGAAATATCTGGCCAGCCCTCTTACCTGAAACAAAAGTTCTAAAATAAGCTTTGTGTTTTAGGAAACCCACTCTGCAGAAGGTGTACTGGAGGAAGAGGTAGGAGGGGACTGTAACAGTACAAGTGGCAGGTGATGGGAATCTGAACCAGGGCGATGGGAGTGGAGCCTGGGGAAAGATAACGTCTCCTCTGGGCCTGTGCTCAGGTGCCCGTGGGTGTGTCGTAGAGGGGACTGGAAGGAAATTTCTGAAACTGAGGAGAGGTTGAGCTTAAAGACATATTCCAATAGCGTCCCACACACGAGAGGTGTGAGAAATAGCCCAGGGGGAGCCTGTTAGAGAGGAGGAAGGCACTTGAGAAGTCCCTAGAGGTCAGAGTCGGACACAGAACGAGGGGGCTCATGGACACAAGCAGGCGGGAGTGGCCAGGAAAGCCAGGCAGAGGCCGAAAGAGCCGTCACGGCCAATGGCGGAGGTCGTCCTCCAGGGAGGCCGGGGCTGGGCCCACGGGCTTGAGGACTGGGCAGTGTTAGCAAGAGGCTTGGCAGTGTGGTGCCCTGGTGACCCAGAAGGCCTCTGAGGCCCGATGTGGGTACAGCGCCCAGGGGAAAGCAAGGCCATGAAGGGTGAGAGGGAGTGGAAGAGGAGGATGCGGAGGCAGGGAGGACAGAGCCCTGCTTGTCAGGGAGGAGAGGGGAAATGGCCTCAATGACAGAGGAAGGTTCCTGGGAGGACAGGAGATGATTGTCAGGAGCCTGCTGACGAGGAGCAGACGTGGGGCTGAAAGTTCAGGACAGACAAGCGTGGCCGTGGGGGGTGGGCCCAGGACGAGCCGGGAAGAGCACGATGCTGAACACATGCTGGGCTGAGAGACCCCCAGCTGACCATGTGTCAGATGACAGAAACCCCCAAAACGCGGAGGTGTGGAGAGACAGGGAGACACCAGGGGCTAGGGGAGGACGGGAGAGGGCTGCAACCGTTACTGCAGTGGCCCTTGTGAGGAGCCAACTTTTCCCCTACCGCCACCTCCCAAAAAAGGAAGAGCGTTGAAGGGGACAGCCATGCCCAGATTCGTGGTCCAGCCTGTGTGGGAAGTCACACAAGCACCCAGCAGGCGCCGTGGGGGCCTCTGGGTCTCCTTCCTCGTCTCCCTGGCTCCTGGCACCACGGGACTTCTACACGGACCCCTCCCCTGAGGCTGCAGCCCCCGTCTGTCTCGTGGCGCCATCATGCCTCTGGCCGGAGGGAAGGCTAGACACCTCTGTCCTCTTTTGTCACCAATAGATGAGGAAGTATTTTTAATGAGTGAGTGTTCAAAACAGGTTTGCTTCCTCAAAACACTAAAAACAGAGTTGCCGTATGATCTAGCAATCCCTCTCCTGGGCATATATCCAGAGAAAATTATAATTTAAAAAATACGTGCACCCCAGTGTTCGTGGCAGCACCATTCACAGTAGCCAAGACATGGAAGCAACCTAGGTATCCATCAACAAATGAATGGATAGAGATGTGGTGTATGTATACAATGGAATGTTACTCAGCCAAAAATAAGGATGAAATAGTACCATTTGCAGCAACACAGATGCAACTAGATATTACCATACTAACTGAAGTAAGACAGAGAGCGACAAACAAATTCTATATGGCATCATTTATATTGTCGTTGTTTAGTCGCTAAGCTGTGTCTGACTCTTTGCGACCCCATAAACTGCAGCATGCCAGGCTTCCCTGTCCCTCTGGAGTTTGCTCAGAGCAAACTCATGTCCATTATGTTGGTGATGCCATCAAACTACCTTATCCTCTGTTGTCCCCTTCTCCTCCTGCTGTCAATCTTTTCCAGCATCAGGGTCTTTTCCAATGAGTCAGCTCTTTGCATCAGGTGACCAAAGTATTGCAGCTTCATCTTCAGCATCAGTCCTTCCAATGAATATTCACGATTGATTTCCTTTAGGATTGACTTGTATCATCTCCTTACAGTCCAGTGGACTTTCAAGAGTCTTCTCTAGCACCACAGTTTGAAAGTATCAATTCTTTGATGCTCAGCCTTCTTTATATTGTCCAGCTCTCACATCCAACATGACTCCTGGAAAAGTCATAGCTTTGACTAGACAAACCTTTGTCAGCAAAGTGATGTCTCTGCTTTTTAATATGCTGTCTAGGTTTGTCATAGTTTTTCTTCCAAGGAACAAGCATCTTTTGATTTCATGGCTGCAGTCACCATCCACAGTGATTCTGGAGCCCAAGAAAATAAAGCTTGTCACTGTTTCCATTGGTTCCCCTTCTATTTGCCATGAAATGATGGGACTGGATGCCATGATCTTTGTTTTTTGAATGTTGAGTTTTCAGCCAACTTTTTTTAAGCCAGCTTTTTCACTCTCCTCTTTTACCTTCATCAAGAGGCTCTTTAGTTCCTCTTCACTTTCTGCCTTAAGGGTGGTATCATCTATGTATCTGAGGTTATTGATATTTCTCCTGGCAATCTTGATTCCAGCTTGTGCTTCATCCAGCCCAGCGTTTGGCATGATGTACGCCGTATGTAAGTTAAATAAGCAGGATGACAATATACAGTCTTGATGTACTCCTTTCCCAATTTTGAACCAGTCCATTGTTCATGTCTGTTGTCCACGTCCAGTTCTAACTGTGGCTTCTTAAACTGCAAACAGGTTTTGCAGGAGGCAGGTCAGGTGGTCTAGTATTCCCATCTCTAAGAAATTTCCACAGTTTATGTGATCCACACAGTCAAAGGCTTTAGCATAGTCAATGAAGCAGAAGTAGATGTTTTTTCTGGAATTCTCTTTTCTATGATCCAACGGATGTTGGCAGTTTGATCTCTGGTTCCTCTGCCTTTTCTAAATCCAGCTTATACCTCTGAGGATGAGAGTGAGCCTGAAAAGCCCGGCTCCCAGCCCTCCCCCCATGGCCCCCAGCAGCCAGGCTGCCAGACTGTGGAAAGAATGCGGGCCTGGCAGGAGGATCCACCCCAAGGACTGGAATGCTGCTGCAGAAGCATGTTGCCCCTGCAGTGCTTACTGTGATGTGGTTTCTTTTGAGAAAGATGATCATTAAAAAAAAGAAGAAATTGGAATCTATTTCCTGCCTCATATTTGAAGGTACAAACAATGCCCATTTTTTTCCTCAAAGGAACATATAATTGCAAGTAAAGATTTAAGCCAGTGGAAAAGGACAATATGAAAATATTATGGATTTAACTGGACTCACAGAAGCTAATGGTCTTCTCCCTTCCAAGTCAGTGCCTGTCTTACAATATCATGCCTCTAGCACTTGGCTAGGATCAGGGCTGCTTCTAAGGATAAATAAGAATAAAAGCATCTTGAGAACCCTCCCATGCCTCAGAGCAAAGTGGCTGCTGTCTGCTTAGAATGAGGAAACCAAAGCACAGTCAGGTTTATCACAACTGGTGGACCTGATTATGGGCTTCCCTACTGGATCAGACTGCCTCTTGACTCCCAGTAACTGTTGCTGGGATCAGGTACCCTGTACCCAGCCCTTTTCTTCCTGTCTCTGAGCCGTGCCTCCTCAGGGGTCCCACAGCATCCCTCAAGACTGTCCGTTCTGCTGTGATGTGAGGGGTCAGGAGGATCAGGGACGCGGCCTAGAAAGGACCAGATCCAGAGGGGGAAAGTGAGCAATGAAACAACAACCCAAAAATGTACTTAAAATCTGCCGGTAATGGGTTCTGCCTTCAGTGTTAAGTTGCAGACCAGCCTCACAAAGTTCATGATCCCAAACTCACTTAGAGAAAGGCTGCTGTAACTCAACCTAAATTTCTGGCTGAATTTGGGACCCACAGGTCAAAACCATAAGGATAATCACCTTTCTCCTTCTGAGAGTTTAGCAGTTTAGGTTCCAGGAAATTATTTCAAATTATTTTAATCTAATTGTTCTGGGTTTTTTCCCTGAGCACTCATACTTCAAATTCCTCCACTTTACCACGTTTGTGGGGGCAATAGGGTGGAAGTCAATTATGCAATAGCCTGTAAGGTCTGTCCTGAGCAAACACAGTGTTTCTGCTGGGCTTGGCAGTCTAGAGCTCTCACCACACTAGGAATTCTGGTTGGAAACGGTGCCGACGTGTCAGAGATTCAGAAAGTGGGGGTCACAGGGATGAAGGGATTTACTCCAAACTGACACAGCTGCTTTGCAGCAGAACTGGCACAAAGACAGGTTTGGAAGCCCAGTCATGGGCTAGTTTCTTTTTTTTTTTTTTTTTTTCGTTTTTTAACTTTTTATCTTATATTGGAATATGGTCAGCTGGGGCTTCCCAGATGGCGCAATGGTAAAGAATCCGCCTGCCAAACAGGAGATGCAAGAGATGCAGGTTCAATCCCTAGGTTGGGAAGATCCCCTGGAGGAGGAAATGGCAACTCACTCCAGTATCTTGCCTTGAGAATCTCATGGACAGAAAAGCCTGGGGGGCTACAATCCATGGGGTCGCACAGAGTTGAATATGACAGAGTTCAGCACAGAACACGTGGTTGAGTAACAGTGCTGTGTTAGTTTCGGGTGTACAACAAAGTAATTCAGTTATTCACATACATATGTCTATTTTTTTTTTCAAATTCTTTCCCCATTTAGGTTATTACAGAGTACTGAGCAGAATTACCTGTGCTATACAGTAGGTCCTTGTTGATAATCTATTTTAAATACAGCAGTGTGTCCATGTCCATCCCAAACTCCCTAACTATGCCTTCTCCCCTCCCTCCTCCCCACCCTCATCCCCAGCCCCAGTAACCACAAGTTGCTTCTCTAAGTCCATGGAGCCTGTGTCTGTTTTGTAAGTTCATTTGTATCATTTTTGTTCGGATTCTGCGTATAAGGGATGTCATGCAATATTGGGCTCGCTTCTTGATGTCCGTATTTCCTCACGAGGCTCCCCAGAACGCTGACCTGAAAGAAGACCTTGATGGTGTTTCCCAAATCATGTTATAATGTTCTCGTTTAAAACTTGCCTCCTGTCAAACAATGAATGTTTTAAATCTTAAAGTGGCTGATACCGAATTTCTTCTCAGCAACACCAGGATGGATGTATGAATGTAAACATTCATTTTAAAAACTCAGAAACAGGCTTTCACAGAGTTCTTTCTCTGAGAAGCATGCTTGTGACTGCTTCACCATTGCAGGCATACTGTACCATTTTCTTTTAGTAGCCTTGTGGGGTTTCTTTCTTTTTAGTGAAATCACTACATGTTATTTCATTTTTATTTATTTATCTAGTTTTGGCTGTGCTGGGTCTGTGTTTCTGTGTGGCCTCTTCTCTAATTGCAGCAAGCAGGGTCTTCTCTTTAGTTGCGATGCGAGGGCTTCTCGTCGCGATGAGCTCTCGTGGCAGAGCGCAGGCTCTAGGCGCGCGGGCTTCAGTAGCTGCAGCATGCAGGCTTAGTTGCCCTGCAGCATGTGAGATCCTCCTGGATCAGGGCTCGAACCCATGTCCTCTGCACTGGCAGGCAGATTCGCACCCACTGCACCACCAGGAAAGTCCTGTGTGGTGCTTCTATGATGGAATTAAGTATAACAGTGTCACAGCTTCCTTGTCTCTAAGCCCTGGACAAGTTTGAACTCACCAGCCTAGTACAAGGCACATGAGTCCCTGAGGGCACAGGCAGCGGGGCTGATAGGAAGTGTATTTACAATCTATATCCTGCCTGTCCCCTAGTCGGAGACGGCTCTACACAGCGGAGGGTCCCATACTTGGGGAGTTCTGTTCAGCTGCGTGCTGTTCCCACACTGGTCACTGTGGTGAGCACAGTAAGCAGAGTGGACCGAGCAATGAGGGCGCAGGAGAACCGTGCTGCTGTGGGGCATGGCCTTCTCCTGTGATGACCACGTGGCCGCCGTGAAGGCTGGTGGCAGCGTCCGGTCCAGTGCCTGGCAGAAACAGGGCTTCAGCTATTAGCACAGTGGACTAGGGGAAGCACAGACTACTTTCAGTGCTAAATGAGCCATGATGTGAAGTGACAGGATATCCTGTATGTTTATATTACTTACCTTTGGGAATGGCTCTGATTGCTTTGCCCAGCAAATCTTGGGAATAGGCTGTGGACCTTGAATCACCCCAGCGCCTCCATCTGGGAAAATTGCTCGGTCTTTGTCTCTCGGTCGAGTTAGACAGAGCCAGCTGCAAAAGGATCAGAACCTTGAAAACTGCTTTGTTCAGCTGATTTTTCCAAGTTTCCTTTTGCAGTGTGGATGATGTGTTTGTTTGACATAATAAATACCACCATCCGTTTTGTTCTAGGAGCCGAAAGGCCGTGTGTTTGCCCAAGGAATTTCTCCCTGTTTGC
>NW_011494888.1:2975071-2981612 GCF_000754665.1 Bison bison bison | reverse complement strand
AGGAGATGCACAGAGCTGTGCCCTCCCCACAAGTCTGAGCTCAGGGATCAGAAAGTATGCTCTGCCCCAGAGGAGCTGGCTGTTTGCAGCCCCGTAAGCAGAGCAGACGGGTGGGGGACTGGACCCTGTGGGGCGGGCCTACAGTATGTCCAGCTGGGCCTGGTGGCCCATCCCTTCAGACCTGACATGGGGTGTCCAGCGGTCTCCCCGGGTTAGGGACAGTGGAAAACAAAGCCAGACCTCTCTACCCCTAGCCACAGGAGGAGAGGAGCCAGAACTCTGAGGAACGACGGAACCGCAATGAGGCGCCCTCATTTTTTCGAGCTCCTTTGCACTCCTGAGATGCGTGCCCTGCCCCATGAGGGGGGCATGCATGTAAAACACAGGCTCTGCAGTGACTCGGAGTGTGTGCAACAGGGCAGAGTTTGCAGACAGCTGAAAGCTCTCTGCCCCTTACAGTTTCCACAGGCACTCCTTAAATGGGCATAAGTGCTGGGTGGTTGGCGCACGAAGGCAGGGGAGGCTGAGTCAGTGACGTGAGTGCGTGTGTGTGTGTGTGTGTGTGTGTGTGTAGGGGGGGTGCAGTGGGCGGGGCCGGGGGTTGCAAGGAGGCTGCAAGCTTAGCAGAATGTTTGACCCAGGCAAAGAGCAGCTCCAGCAACCAAATAAGGAAATTGGCGCTGCAGGATTTCAGGATAGAAGCCAGTGGAGGTTCTAGGCGATCTGGGAGAGTGAAAATGAGCCAAGAAAAATGTCAAAGGAGTCTGGTTTCACTTGCTCACACTAAATACAGAGGGCAAGCAGGATCTCTGGTCTTTAAGCAGCGGTGAGAAATGCATTATGTCTCTGCCATCTGGTAGACCAGCATCTGAGAGATGTTTAGAAATGCTCAGAGCAGCTGACATAACAAGCTTCTCTTGTTCAACATGAGAAAGCACAAGCTATACCTCAGAAGCACCACGGCACTCCTTTTATGTCTAATTTATGAAAGTTTTAGCTGAAAATGGTGAAAGTTTCCCAGAAGTCACAGAGATACCTTGACTCCCAGTCTCAGACATGCTCTGAACGTGGAGTTGTGTCCTTTGAGAAAGAGTGAACCTTCTCACAAACTGGGGAAACGCCCTGGAGACACACCATCTGACCCAAACGTGCTGGTCATTAGTGAAGATGTCAGAGGGGGCGATGATGCAGAGAAACCACCAGTGCCTCCTTCGCCCTTCTCAGCCACGTCTCCCAGGCTCTGCAAGTGCTAGACGACCTTAGCTGCTCAGCAGTGCTGACTTCACTTCAGCACTTTTCTGTAGGAGGAGGGGAGGCTTAGAAGAGGAATTTCTGCCCTAAACACAGTGAGAAATGCCTCATGGCACAAAACCAGCATGGAGAGGTGGTGATTTCTCTTTCCTGAGCAATCAATGTGTTTGTATTCAAAGCTAGGAATAGATATAGGATGTTGACCCTGGATCAGAATTTTTTAAATCCGCAATAATTTGAACTGTTGATAACTTGAAGGTAGGCAGGGAAATGAACCCCCTTTCTGCTCACCCCAAATACACAACCGAAAGCCCACTCTAGGTTCTGAAACTTCTAAAACACTGCCTCGTGGAAAAGAGGGGTTTGGGCAGGAAGGTGGCCAAAGGCAAAGGGCAGGAACCCCACAGCCTCTGAGACTGACCCCTACATCAGGGCGTGCTCAGGGACACGTCCAAACCCACACACAGGAAGAAGAGGTAGTCTTATGAGATCATGCTTGCCATCACTAACGAAGAAGTGAATTTTTGTAAAAAAGCTATGTAGCTATAAATGTCAACAGTTACACCAACAGTGTTTGCTCTCACAGTCACACTTTTCAGTGTTTTCCCTGAGGAAATAATTCAAAAGAGGAATGAGTTTATAAGCCTGAAGATATCTCCTGCATTTTTACAATCTCAGAAGAAAGGGGAAAAAAAAAAAAAAACCTAGAGTCAAAAAGTACAGAATGTTAATTCTCTCGTCTCAGTGACTAGAATAGTATGCAGCCACTAAAACCAACTGTGATTCAGACAGGGACAGCAAGTGCACTTGTGAGAAGCAGTGTAATGAAGCGGAAAAGCTTATGTGATGACACACTGTACAGCTATGCTTTGAAGCTAGGAAACAGGGAAGGAACATGGAGAACGTGTCAGTGTTAATGCATTACGAATATGGATTCATTTTTTCTTGCCTTTACGGTACGTTTTCATAATAAACACCTTTTAAATTTAAAAGCAAAGCACCCTAAGAGACAGTTTCCAGGGTAAGAAAGAACTGCGATTTCAGTGTTTATCTGAATAGCAGATAAACTCACAGTGTTCTCTTTTTGTCCCTAATGATCTTTTTACCAGCTTTTGTGTTGTCAAGAACTGTGATTTCTACTTAGGAATGATATGTCAATTATTTGTTCCCCCCACCCAAAAAAGCTCCTTGTAGTTTTCTGAGAGTAAAGCAAGGGAGATATAACTGCAGAGAGACCTGGCCCACGTCTCTTGATCTGGTCAACATGGGGTGACCAGGGCTGGATTTTCATGCAGGGCTCCTCGGCCTCACGAGCAGCCCCCCAGTTTCAAGGGGAGAAGATACGGGGTGCCCATGCGGGACGGTCTCAAAGCGCTGACCGCCTCTGGCAGCAAAGCTCTGCTTGCAGCCAGAGCAGTACATCCAGCCTTTCCACAGTGCTTCAGCTGCCACAGTCCCTCTGCTACTGAGAGGGATTCTAGGGACTCTGGGTGATGAGAAAGCACTTTGCATCAGTTGCTCGTTTGAATTCTTCTATTTACAGGGCGAAGCTAGTGGAGACATAGGACAATGCACAGATCCTTTACAGGTATCAAAATGCAGGGAAGCAAAGAAATCAGCCTACCTTCATGGAAATTCCTGTGATGACTTACAGTAACTATTCAATAATTACAGCCGTTAGATGTAATCTCGTCCAGCCCTGTCTCATGCAGGTGTGAACACACAGACACAGGCGTTGACATGAATCATGGGCGATGTCACTTGAGTTCATGGAGGAGTCGCTGCTGGCTTGAACGGTGTCTCTGAGTCTCTAGAGGGTGTTTTGCCATCATGGTTCCACTGGCTGCCCCTTCCCACCTTCCCCTGGCTGTGGTGACTTAAACAGCTGGCCATCAGTAACCCGTGTTCCGGACTCAGCAGAGGTGACACCGTAACAGTTGCTTCATCCAGTTGCTCACATGGAACATAAGCTCCTGTGTGGCTATGTTTCTCAGTGACCGTGAGAGTTGCTGACTGTGTGGACAGCCGCACCCTGTGTGCTGGGCCTGCCGACAGGGCATCTCCCTGGGTCCTCAACACACTGCATGGTGGGGCAGCACTGCTGTGCCCATTTCTCGGGGGGGAGAGACAGGCTCAGAGAGGTTACATCACCTGCCCAGAAACACACCTACAAGGGAAAACATTGGGTTCACACCCAGGAGCTTGAACTCCTGGGTGTGAACCTGCATTACCTCAGTAGGTGTGAATAAAAGCTTTGGAGGGCATGCTTGCAAGTCCCAGGTAGATGGCATTTCTCTTAAAAATGTCTGGAGATATGAGAAAGAAGTTCCACTTCAACTGAGAGAATAAAACGCTGGCTTCAAGAAGCCAGGTATCCAAGTGGTAATTTCTCAGTTTGAATAGGAGGATGATAAATACAGAAACAGCTCCAAAAACTACCTGGGTCAATACAAATGTGGAAGACAGACACACACATGTTGAAATACATGTTGTCAGTAAGGAGTCTGACAGTGCTGTGCTTTGCGGAGCGAGGATCTCAGCGAACATTGTGGACTGATTTAATGTCTCTGTGTTTTTGTGGGTTCTGGGTCCTTCCACATTAGTAGGAACAAAGATTTGGCAGGTCGGCCTCTCCACTTATCTACAACATCCAGGTTCCTAACAGCAGACCCAGGGCTGTACCCGTAAGACTCCGGTAACGTGCAGGCTGGGCAGGCTCCTGGCTCCCTCAGGCCTTCAGCTGTCTGGGGTAGTTAAGGAACCTCCTGTAAAGCAGAACAGTTGGAAGGAATTACCTGCACTTGTTCCATCTCCCTCCCCAAACTAGTGGAAAGTGGACCCCACTACCTCATCTCAAGGAAATTTGCAAGTTTGAAGCTCTATGTCTTTGAGCCAGGTCATACTGAAGCTGACCCCAGAGGTGGTGTCCCAAGGCTGACCCTCTGCCACACTTCACCTGGCAAATTGCGCTGCTTATGTGTTTCTTTATACCTTAAAGCCATGGGATGCAAAGTTGGGGGGTCATGTATGCCCTCTATTTCCATTTTATCTCTTTCTTTTTTGGCTATGCTGGGTCTCCATTCTGGCACACAGGTTTCTTGAGCTGTGGCTCGTGGGCTTGGCTGCCCTACAGCATGTGGGACCTCAGTTCTCCAGCCAGGAACGGAACCAAGTCCCCAGCATTGGAAGGTGGATTTTTAATCAGTTGACCGCCACGGAGGTCCCCATGTTTCCCCTTTAGTAAAATATCTTGTATAGGCAGTCAGATCTTGTGTTATGCTTCATAGAGTGTTGCTTTTTATAAATTGAAGGCTTGTAGCACATGCTTCTCAGATGTTAGCATTTTTTAGCAATGATGTATTTTTAAATTAAGGTACGAACATTTTTTTCCCAGATACAATGCTATTGCACACTTGATAGACTGTTCTACCACGTAAACACCACTGTTACATGTACTGGGAAACCAAAAAGTTCATGGGACTTACTTTATTGCCCTATTCACTTTATCACTGAGGTCTAGAACTGAACACACAGTATCTCTGAGCTCTCTCTATGTGTACATACATATATGTGTATGTGTAAAATACATAAATGCATTATGTTATTGCATAGATTAAAAATATAAACAAATATGCAATTTAGAGGATAAGATAAAGATAAGGCCAGTGGACTTTTACTGAGAAGTGTAGCATCTCATGTAACACCTCAGCACCAGCTGGAAGAGGTGCTGTGAAAGTCCTACCCCCGGGCCAGAGTGGGTTGACCCGGGGCCTAGTCCCACAGTCGTTGTGCTGGAGACAGCCTTAAGGATCAGGCCATCTAGCCCAGTCAAGGAGACTGTGCAATTAAGGGACTTTGACCTAAAGACGTCGTTTCCAAGAGGATGCAGGCCTAGATGAGGTCTTCCATTATTGATTATATTTAAGCATGGTGTAAGAGGAATTTTGCTCAGAGAGCACATCCTCAGTGTTCACGCACACACACAGACACACACACACAGAGACACACAAATGGTTTGGGTTATATGGGTTATATACTCAGGTGATGGGCATATTAATTAGCTTGATCATCATTATACAAAGTAAATTTACATCACATTGTACCCTTTAAGCATGTACAATTTCTATTCATCAATTATACTTCAATAAAGCTAGAAAAGATAAAATAACTCAGGCTGAAAAATAAAGTCTGAATAGGTATCTGATTACGATGAACCAAACTTGGCATTTTTTTACCAAATAGAGGTGTTTGGGGGTAGCCACAGTGCTCTCTTATCACCATGAACAAGTTGGAACTGAGAAGGGACTCTTTCGGGATTTGAAAAATGACAAGCAGAAGATTCTGTACATGAGGTGGACCCCTGACCCAGGATGGGTAGGGAGTCTGGAAGGCGTGGTGTCTGAATGGAGACTGGGAGCTGCAGACAGGTCAGGAGAAGCCCTCCTGTGTGGCCCTCACCCTGGCCCTCCCGCATTCTCCAGACGTGGCAGGAGGAGGTCCCGCTTTTTTGTTTGTTTGTCTTTTTGATTTTTATTGTAGTATCAGTTCAGTTCAGTTCAGTCGCTCAGTCATGTCCGACTCTGCAACCCCATGAATTGCATCACACCAGGCCTCCCTGTCCATCACCAACTCCCAGAGTTCACTCAAACTCATGTCCATTGAGTCGGTAATGCCATCCAACCATCTCATCCTCTGTCGTCCCCTTCTCCTCCTGCCCCCAATCCCTCCCAGCATCAGAGTCTTTTCCAGTGAGTCAACTCTTCCCATGAGGTGGCCAAAGTACTGGAGTTTCAGCTTTAGCATCAGGCCTTCCAATGAACACCCAGGACTGGTCTCCTTTAGGATGGACTGGTTGGATCTCCTTGCAGTCCAGGGAACTCTCAAGAGTCTTCTCTGACACCACAGTTCAAAAGTATCAATTCTTCGGTGCTCAGCTTTCTTCACAGTCCAACTCTCACATCCATACCTGACCAATGGAAAAACCATAGCCTTGACTAGATGGACATTTGTTGGCAAAGTAATGTCTCTGCTTTTCAATATGCTATCTAGGTTGGTCATAACTTTCCTTCCAAGGAGTAAGCGTCTTTTAATTTCATGGCTGCAATCACCACATACAGTGATTCTGGAGCCCCAAAAAATAAAGTCTGACACTGTTTCCACTGTTTCCCCATCTATTTCCCGTGAAGTGATGGGAGCAGATGCCATGATCTTAATTTTCTGAATGTTGAGCTTTAAGCCAACTTTTTCACTCTCCCCTTTCACTTTCATCAAGAGGCTTTTGAGTTCCTCT
>NW_011494888.1:2974569-2974971 GCF_000754665.1 Bison bison bison | reverse complement strand
ATCTCATCCTCTGTCGTCCCCTTCTCCTCCTGCCCCCAATCCCTCCCAGCATCAGAGTCATTTCCAATGAGTCAACTCTTCGCATCAGGTAGCCAAAGTATTTTTCAGCCTCAGCATCAGTCCTTTCAATGAACACCCAGGACTGATCTCCTTTAGGATGGACTGGTTGGATCTCCTTGCAGTCCAGGGAACTCTCAAGAGTCTTCTCTGACACCACAGTTCAAAAGTATCAATTCTTCGGTGCTCAGCTTTCTTCACAGTCCAACTCTCACATCCATACCTGACCAATGGAAAAACCATAGCCTTGACTAGATGGACATTTGTTGGCAAAGTAATGTCTCTGCTTTTCAATATGCTATCTAGGTTGGTCATAACTTTCCTTCCAAGGAGTAAGCGTCTTTT
>NW_011494888.1:2962206-2974469 GCF_000754665.1 Bison bison bison | reverse complement strand
TTAATTTTCTGAATGTTGAGCTTTAAGCCAACTTTTTCACTCTCCCCTTTCACTTTCATCAAGAGGCTTTTGAGTTCCTCTTCACTTTCTGCCATAAGTGTGGTGTCATCTGCATATCTGAGGTTATTGATATTTCTCCTGGCAATCTTGATTCCAGCTTGTGCTTCTTCCAGCCCAGCATTTCTCATGACGTACTCTGCATATAAGTTAAATAAGCAGGGTGACAATATACAGCCTTGATGTACTCCTTTTCCTGTTTGGAACCAGTCGGTTGTTCCATGTCCAGTTCTAACTGTTGCTTCCTGACCTGCATATAGGTTTCTCAAGAGGCAGGTCAGGTGGTCTGGTATTCCCATCTCTTTCAGAATTTTCCACAGTTTATTGTGATCCACACAGTCAAAGGCTTTGGCATAGTCAATAAAGTATAGTTGGTTTATAATGTTAGTTTCTGCTGTACAGGAAAATGAATTTTCCATATGCATATATCTACTCATTATTAGATTCTTTTCTCATATAGGTTATTACACAGTATTAAGAGTTACCTGTTCTATCTCTTGACTTCCTACTTGTGCATTCCAGTCCCCTATGATGAAAAGGACATCTTTTTTGGGTGTTAGTTCTAGAAGGTCTTGTAAGTCTTCATAAAATCATTCAACTTCAGCTTCTTTAGCATTAGTGGTTGGGGCATACACTTGGATTACTGTGATATGGAATAGTTTGCCTTAGAAATGAACTGAGGTCATTCTGTCACTTTTGAGATTGCATCCAAGTACTGCATTTCCAATTCTTTTGTTGACCATGATGGCTCCTCCATTTCTTCTAAGGGATTCTTGCCCACAGTAGTAGATATAATGGTCATCTGAGTTAAATTCACCCATTCCAGTCCATTTTAGTTCACTGATTCCTAAAATGTCAATGTGAACATCTCTTGCCATCTCCTGTTTGACCACTTCCAATTTGCCTTGATTCATGGACCTAACATTCCAGGTTCCTATGCAGTATTGTTCTTTACAGCATCAGAGTTTACTTTCACCACCAGACACATCCACAGCTGGATTGTTTCTGCTTTGGCTCAGGCTCTTCATTCCTTCTGGAGCTATTTCTCCACTCTTCTCCAGTAGCATATTGGGTACCTACTGACCTAGAGAGTTCATCTTTCAGTGTCATATCTTTTTGCCTTTTCCTACTGTTCATCGGGTTCTCAAGGCAAGAATGCTGAAGTGATTTGCCATTCCCTTCTTCAGTGGACTATGCTTTGTCAGAACTCTCCACCATGACCCGCCCATCTCCGGTGGCCCAACACAGCATGGCTCTTAGATACCTAGAGTAATAGACAAGTTTGGAATACAAAATGCAGCAGGGTAAAGGCTAACAGAGTTTTGCCAAGAGAATGCACTGGTCATAGCAAACACCCTCTTCCAAAAACACAAGAGACAACTCTACACATGGACATCATCAGATGGTCAGTACTGAGTCAGATTGATTATATTCTCTGCAACCAAAGATAGAGAAGCTCCATACAGACAGCAAAAACAAGACCAGGAGCTGACTGTGGCTCAGATCATGAACTCCTTATTGCCAAATTCAGACTTAAATTGAAGAAAGTAGGGAAAACCACTAGGTCATTCAGGTATGACCTAAATCAAAGGGACTAGATCTCATAGAGTGCCTGAAGAACTATGGATGGAAGTTCATAACATTGTACAGAAAGTGGTGATCAATACCATCCCCAAGAAAAAGAAATGCAAAATGGCAAAATGGTTGTCTGAGGAGGCCTTACAAATAGCTGAGAAAAGAAGAGGAGCAAAGGAGAAAGGGAAAGATATACCCATGTGAATGCAAAGTTCCAAAGAACAGTAAGGAGAGACAAGAAAGCCTTACTCAGTGGTCAATGCAAAGAAATAGAGGAAAACAATAGAATGGGAAAGACTACAGATCTCTTCAAGAAAATTGGAGATACCAAGGGAATATTTCATGCTAAGATGGGCACAATAAAGGTCAAAAACAGTATGGACCTAACAGGAACAGAAAATATTAAGAAGAGGTGGAAAGAATTCACAGAAGAACTATAAAAAAAAAGATGTTCATGACCCAGATAACCATTATGGTGTGATCACTCACCTAGAGCCAGACATCCTAGAATGTGAAGTCAAGTGGGCATTAGGAAGCATCACTACAAACAAAACTACTTGAGGTGATGGAATTCCACCTGAGCTATTTCAAATCCTAAAGGATGATGCTGTGAAAGTGCTGCACTCAATATGCCAACAAATTTGGAAAACTCAGCAGTGACCACAAGACTGGAAAAGGTCAGTTTTCATTCCATTCCCAAAGAAACGCGATGCCAAAGAATGTTCAAGCTACCACACAATTGCACTCATCTCACATGCTAGCAAAGTAATGCTCAAAATTCTCTAAGTGAGGCTTTAACAGTATGTGAAGCAAGAACTTCCAGATGTTCAAGCTGGATTTAGAAAAGGCAAAGGAACCAGAGATCAAATTACCAACATCTGTTGGATCATCACAAAAGCAAGAGAGTTCCAGAAAAACATCTACTTCTGCTTTATTGACTATGCCGAATCCTTTGACTGTGTAGATCACAACAAACTGTGGAAAATTCTTCAAGAGATGGGAATACCAGACCACCTGACCTGCCTCCTGAGAAATCTGTATGCAGGTCAACAAGCAACAGTTAGCACTGGACATGGAACAACATGGTTCCAAATTGGGAAAGGAGTACATCAAGGCTGTATATTGTCACTCTGCGTATTTAATTTCTATGCAGAGTACATTATGTGAAATGCTGGGCTGGATGAGGCACAAGCTGGAATCAAGATTGTTGGGAGAAATATCAATAAACTCAGATATGCAGATGACACCATCCTTATGGCAGAAAGCAAAGAGGAACTGAAGAGCCTCTTGATGAAAGTGAAACAGGAGAGTGAAAAGGCTGCCTTAAAATTCAACAATCAGAAAACTAAGATCATGGCATCTGGTCCCATCACTTCATGGCAAATAGATGGGGAAACAATGGAAATAGTGACAGACTTTATTTTCTTGGGCTCCAAAATCACTGTATATGGTGACTGCAGCCATGAAATTAAAAGATGCTTGCTCCTTAGAAGAAAAGCTATGGCGAACTTAGACAGCATATTGAAAAGCAGAGATATTAAGGTCCATCTAGTCAAGGCTATGGTTTTTCCAGTGGTCATGTATGGATGTGAGAGTTGGACTGTGAAGAAAGCTGAGGGCCGAAGAACTGATGCTTTTGAACTGTGGTGTTGGAGAAGACTCTTAAGAGTCCCTTGGACTGCAAGAAGATCCAACCAGTCCATCCTAAAGGAGATCAGTCCTGAATATTCATTGGAAGGACTGACACTGAAGCTAAAGCTCCAATACCTTGGCCACCTGATACAAAGAGCTGACCCATTAGTAAAGACCTAGATGCTGGGAAAGACTGAAAGCAAGAGGAGAAGACAAGGTGGTTGGATGGCATCGCCGACTAAATGGACATGAGTTTGAGCCAGCTCCAGGAGATGGTGAAGGACATGAAAGCCTGGTTTGCTATAGTCCAAGGGGTGGCAAAGAGTCAGACACAAGTGAGCAACCAAACAACAACCTGTGCTATACAGTAGGTTGTTATCTGTTTTTATATAATAGTGTGTATATCAATCTCAATCTCCCAATTTATCCCTCCCTATCCTTTCCCTCCTGGTAATCATAAGTTTGTTTTCCACATTTATGGCTCTATTTTGCAAGTAATTTCATTTGTACCATTTTTTAGATCTCATATATACATGATGTCATATAATATTTGTCTTTATCTGTCTGACATTTTTCACTCAGTATGACAGTCTCTAGGTCTCTCCATGTTGCTGTATATGGTATTATTTCATTTTTTTCTATGGCTGAATACTATTCCATTGTGTGAATGTCCCACATCTGCTTTATCCATTCCTCTGTTGATGGACATTTAGGTTGTTTCCATGTCCTGGCTACTGTAAATAGGGCTGCTATGAACTTCGGGGTACATGTGTCTTAATTACGGTTTTCTCCAGGTATATGCCCAGGAGCGGGATTTTGGGGTTACATAAGTAGCTCTGTATTTAGGTTTTTAAAGAACCTTCATACTGTTCTGCATGAGTTTACATTCCCAGCAACAGTGTAGGAGGGCTCCCTTCTCGCCACACCCTCCACAGCATTTGTTGTTTGTAGCTTTTTTGATGGTGTCCATTCTGGCAGTCCAGCTTCTGAGTGCATCAGGGTTCTCGTTAAGCCTTTTAAGGGATGGTTGTGCCCCACCTACGCACCAGTAACTCACTCTCAGTGGGCAGTTTTATTTTCCCAGATGTGCATTTTGCTCAGGAGGGAGTTATGACTAATTAACTCATAAAAGAAACGTCCACATGAATGAGCCACTGCAAAGCACCTGTTGTTAACAGCCGACTGTCTCCCACCTAGGCGATAAAGAGTCTGAGAACACAGGACCTGTTTTCTTTATTGAAAAGTGTGTGATACCAACTGCCTTGGGTTCGCACACAGTACAGCCCTCTCAGGCAAAGGGGCAGACGCGATTTATAGCCAATGAAACACGTGTGCCGGGCACAGATGAGCAGCAGCCACCAGTGACCAGGCTGACCTGGGACGTTCATGGGCCTCAGGTGCTTCTGCCTTTGAGGTCTCTTCCTCCATTAAAAAAATCTGAATTTTATAACAGCATCAGCATAAAGATAGATGGAATCCAGGTTAGGTTTATTATTACATAGTTAGCATGGTAACAGTCATATGTATTCATTTTTCTTCCTTTTGAGTTAAACAGTACGTAAAACTTAAAATTTGTTTGTGTGCTGCCACAGGTGGGAGGACATGAGCCAGGGTACCTACTGGCACATGAGCCAGCCCTGCCCAAGGTGACAGACAGTGGCCATCCTGCCCTTGGCTGGCCTGGTGGTAACGGAGTACTAGCCCCCTTTCACTTCTTTTTTTCTTGGTGCTTTTCCCCAAGCAACAGGGGGACAAGGCACCGAAGTGAGGCCAGCCCTCTATCAGCTGCTCACAGGGAAGGCGGCATCCATGTCGCCACCCATGGACTCAGGAGCCAAGGGCGGCCGTGGCTGGGAAGTGTCCGGTCCCGCCACTGACACACCCGTGTCCAGCAAGGCTGTTCAGTGCAGAGGGCTTGATCTGAAGGAGGCAGTGGTGCCGGTAGTCTTCCCAGCGGATGCTGTCTTCCTGCTTCTCCTGCTTGAAAGCTTTCAAATCTCACTTCGTCAACTTTTGTCCAAAATTACAGCTTCTCAAAGGTGTTCCCTTTCACACATTTAATCTTTGCATCAATAATGCAAAGGAGATAATAGTATCAATATCCTCATTTTATGCATGAGAACACTGAGGCTCTTCTTTAATGTTTTTAAATTTTTATTTTATGTTATAGTTGATGAACAGTGTTGTATTAATTTCAGGTGTACAGCAGAGTGATTCAGTTCTACATATACATGTACCGTTTTTCAAATTCTTCTCCCATTTAGTTTGTTACAGAGTATTGAGTAGAGTTCCCTGTGCTCTAGAGTAGGCCCTGGTTGGTGGTCTGTTATATATTTTTATATATATATATAAATATATATATGATACACACACAATGATATATATATATATACCAGTGTGCACAGTTTTAAACAGGTGCCCTAAACTCCAGCTTCCTTCAGCACAGTCTTCTTTCTTTCAACTCTTCATGTGCACATCTCATCACAATTCGTTGCTTGTTATAAAAGACAAGCCCGTCTGAAAACACTGCCAGGACACTCAGTTCTTTGAAGACTCTCTTGACATCATCCCATAAAGTGACCAAATTACCTCAGATTCAGTTAACTCTTTCTGAAGTTACTATGCTGCTGCTACTGCTGCTAAGTCGTTTCAGTCGTGTCTGACTCTGTGCGACCCCATAGACAGCAGCCCACCAGGGTCCCCCATCCCTGGGATTCTCCAGGCAAGAACACTGGAGTGGGTTGCCATTGCCTTCTCCAATGCATGAAAGTGAAAAGTGAGAGTGAAGTCGCTCAGTCGTGTCCGACTCTTAGCGACCCCATGGACTGCAGCCTACCAGGCTCCTCCGCCCATGGGATTTTCCAGGCAAGAGTACTGGAGTGGGGTGCCATCATAGAGGAAAGTCTTTTTTTCTCTTGAAATCTAGTACTTTGTTGTATCAAGATGATATAATATAACTCACTTAATAGCCCTAACAGGCAGTATCAGTATGATTAAGTCAGTTGTTTACTGATCAAACACATAAACTATATATCAGATAAAATAAGTCATTTAATTACTGATGTTACCAGTGTTTCCTCTAGTGTCTTAGAATATACAGTCAGGATTTTCCAATATAAAATGTGTCCATTAAATTTCTATTCTTAGAGCAAATTTAATTGGAGTATTTGATTTCACCATATTGCACCCTCTCTCCTCATTCCCTTTCAATACCAGAGTCTAGGTTTCAACATTCTCTGTGTATCAGAGATCTGTGCCATGAAATAATCCCAACAGTTTTCTTAGTACTTGGGAATCTCTGCTAGAAAACCGTTCGCTGCAGCACCCAGTCATATTTCCATAAGCGAAAATAATTAAGCACTTCAGATAACATAATCGCATGAATTTGAGCCAGAGGATTAGTTTATTAATGCAAGGCACTGGACGGACCCTCCGGTTTAGGAAGTGAGGGGTTTGGTGAGGGGCGTTTCAGGGCTCAGGAAAGAGGCTCGTCTCCTCCTGTGACGTGGCCCCAGTCTGCACCTGTGCGCTCAATGGTCCCCAACACCAGCACCAGCTCCGCGACCAGGTTGCCTGACATCCTGTATTTCTGGGAGCAAAGCCGGATGATGGCCGGTCCGCTCATCTTCCAAGCATCCGGAGGAATCTGCACAAAAGGCAACACAAGACTCTGTGTCACAGCATTATCGGTTAAGAGCAGTCTCACCTGTAACTCCGTAAACTGCCCCTGCAACGGATGTGCAGTGCCACGCTGTGTCCTCCGCGTCTGTCAGTGACTACGTCTCTAGGACTCAGCTGAAGGCTTTTCTCATGCAGGATGGAGTTAAACTGACCAGCCAGTTGACTGCGGTATTTCGTCATTTCCTCAGCAGAATCACAGAAAAAGGCAAATTCCTCTCAGTAACCCCGTGGAATCTAGGGGTGACTCCACTAGAGCCGGCACAGCTGCTCTGCCTGGGAAGTGGGCACTTGGGGGGAATGAGTCAGACTCTCTGAGTGCAGCAGGACGTGTTCAGAACTGCCTGAGCCACGGCAGGCCAAGCAGACGTTCTTGTGCACGGTACAACTCAGCGAGAAAGAGGAAGGATTTGCTGATGGAGATCATGGAGTCCTGACTGTTGACGGACCTTCCACACACACGTACTGTTCACTCCAGAGGTAGACGGCCTGGAGTGTGGGCTCTAGAGCTAACAGTTTGTGCTGTTCCTTCTGCCCTGGCCTGCTCTGTCTCCTTGGCCAGGTTACCTGGCCTCTCTGTGCTCAGACTCCTCCATGAAGGGGCGTGTGGTAACAGCCAGACCTCCCATGGCTTGAAGAAGCAGAAAAAATGGGAGACTATGTATGAAGTGACTGGCATGGTATCAGATTATTACTTTTTACTCTGTTCCTAAGTATTGTGTTTTGTAAAAATCAGAAACAAAAACAAAACAAAAAAAGATGAAAGAAAGAAAAAAGAAAAGAAACTAGGCTTCATTTTGTAAAAAAAAAAAAAAAAGAAAGAAAGAAACCAGTCCCTTCCACCCACTTACCGAGCACTGTGGTGGGGCTGCCCAGGCAGGATCTCGTTTATCTTCTCAAGGGCAAGCCAAGGGAAATGCCTTTCCATCATTTTACAGATGAGAACTCTGAGTTCGAGGTCACAGCAATGGCCTAGGAGGGACCGTGGCTCCCACTGGTCTGCCTCTGTGATTTGCCTGGAATCCTTTGCAGGTTCAAGGCCTCCTGTACTCAGGAGGCGAGCTCAGCCTGTTCTTCTGTTTCCAGTTTCACCATCTTTCTCTAACCTCCACGACTGCAGCCCTTCTGGCAGCCACGGTCCCGCTCACATGGTATTTCATGTCCACTGGGCTCCGGTCACTTTTACACAAGTACAAACAGCCCCATGTATTTCCCCCCAGCCTTTCTCCTGCCCTTGATAAAAATTTACGTACAACCTGAAGAGCCAGAAAGCTCTTGGCCGCTGGAACACATTACCCTGCTTTTATGTTGAAAGTATGAATTGTCCTTGGAGTTGTGCCCTCACTCTACCCCACTGGTCCATGTTCATGGTCAGATAATGCACGGGCTTAGCCTTTTGAGGAGATCCATGTTTTTAAATATTTCTTACTTTCATTAAAATAATTTGATTGTTGACACAGAAACATATGTTTCTTAAATGATGTAGTTAATGACAAAGAGTCCAAACTCAAAGTGGTCCAAGACTTCTTAAAGGTGCTCATTTTAAACATGCATAGAACAAAGGCTGGTCTTAAGCACTCTCCTCTCAGAAACATTTTCCCCAAAATACTATTATAGTTGGAACCCAAATCAGTCACAATCTAGAACTGCTCTGCTGTTTTCTTAGTCTCTTGTTGTTTGCTGAGCATATCTGGAATTCCTTGCAAAAGTAATATCTGCAATTGAAGAAATGGGCCATGGAGCCAAGATCTTGTAGGTTTTAAAAACTCAACAAGAGCTAAAGGAACAGGTTTTTAAAAATAATATCAAAGCACCAGAAGTGAGTGGAAATAGACCCTTATACTATTGCTATCAGAACATCTGTTTCATTCACCATCCATCACCGGGAGGAAATAGATAGCAAAAACTTCCCAACAGAGGATGCGCCAGCCCACTGGCCAAGAATCTTCTGAGAACATCTCAAGGTTTGGGTAATTTTCATTGAAATATTATTTTAAGCAAAACACCCGAAGATACACTCACATTCTTTTACTGCTCCATGTATATAAAAGGAAGGGAAATAGAGATGTTTGGTTTCACATGTTAGAAAAACACAGCTGGGTGCTGACTTGTGGTAGTTTTTCCAGTGGACATTCTGTGAGAGGGCACCGTATCCACTTGGTAAAGCATTAGCCCCAGCTCTGAGCGTGTTTGACACAGGGGCCGTGTGGTGCCTGCCAGCAGTCAGAGCTCTGTGTCTGCATCTGGAGAGAACCTGGGAGTCGGCCCCTCCAACAGGATCATGTTTGTTCAGGGATGCCGTTTGCTTTTAGGTGTCTTTTGCCATTTTGCTTTTTAAACACCTGCACTTTACTCTTTTTATGAGAATATGAAAAGGAAAAAAAAAATGGTTTGAAAGATTAGCTTCACTGCCCCATACTCCTCTCCAGACAGACAGCTGAGCACATTACTTCATCTCAGATTAAATCTGAACATTTTAAGCTTAGGTGTTTGAGCCCAAGTGTGCCAAGTGACCCTGGAGATGGAAACTCTAAAGGAGACTCGGCCAGATGCTCCCCCGCCCCCAGGCGAGACAGTGAGGCTCCCAGATACAGTCCTTCCAGGTGAGACTGGATACAGGTGTTCTCTACCCTTTCCTGCTGCCTCCCCGCCAGACAGTTCTAAGCTGGAGGTCAGGGACAGTGAGGAGGAAGTCTAAGGAGAAGCTTGCTGGTCAGGGTCTCAGTGTGCACGAGGGGAGGCGTGTTCTTTCTCAAGCTTGGCAGCACTCCTATCAGCACTGATAACACTTGTCACAAATCCTGGACATGCCAGTGTGATCGCTAAGATGTACCCATGCCTCCACCGCTGTACGCATAGAAACTTTAAAAATTTGAGAGCATTTGAAAACTTGGTGTTCTCAGTTCTGCTGGACCTCGGAGAAGTAGAAACTGGTCCCTGTTTCTGGGCTCCTGAGTTGGCAGTGGTGGTAGATCTCTGGGTCACCCTTCCATGCTGCCTCCAGACAGGAGCAGAATGGATGTTTTCAGGCAGTTCACCAACCCTGTGGGTCTAATCCATCCTACACACTCTCCCAAGCCAGGTAAACACTTGAGGTGGTGGTGGTTGTTATTCAGTCATCCAGTTGTGTCTGACTCTTTATGACCCCATGAACTACAGCACAACAGGCCTCCCTGTCCCTCACCGTCTCCTGAAGTTTGCCCAACACCGATGTCCATTGCATTGGCGATGCCATCCAGCCATCACATCCTCTGACACCTTCTTGTGTCCTCAGTCTTTTCCTAGCATCAGTGACTTTTGCAATGAGTTGGCTGTTTGCATTAGATGGCCAAAATACTCAAGCTTTGGCTTCAGCATCAGTCCTTTCAATGAGTATTCAGGGTTGATTTTCCTTACAGTTGACTAGTTTGATCTACTTGCTGTCCAAGGGACTCTCAGGAGCCTGCTCCAGCACCACAGTTCAAAGGCATCAATTCTTTGGTGGTGACTCATGCTGACCTCTGGAGGGGGGCATGGCAACCCACTCCAGTATTCTTGCCTGGAGAATCCCATGGATAGAGGAGCCTGGGGGGCTACAGTCCATGGGGTCGCAAAGTCAGTCACGACTGAGCGCCTAAACACAGCACAGCACACAGGAGGCTTATCCATTATGTTCTTTCTGTGCTAACAGAAAAGAATTCTGTGTTGAGAATGGACTTCTACATCGTAAAATCATAACATTTAAGAACTGTAGCTTTAAAGTTCATCAAATTGATCCCATTACTATGAAAAAAAATTTAAATTCCAGACTTCCACAGTTAAAATGGCACAGACCACTAAGTCCTAACTCCCATTTCAGAATGTCAACTCTAGCCTTCGAGAAAACCCTGCAGAACACAAGAGGTATCATTTCAGTATCCCTAACAGCCACTTGCCTGGGAATGAGCACACCAAAGTTGAAAGGCAAAGTTAAACAGTGACGTCCTGTGGTTTTTACGTCTGTTCCTTGCAAAAATCAAGAGAGAATAAAGTTGTGTAGTAGACCTGGAAAGATGGCTACAATGTGTTGTAGGTTACAGACTCATCTGTGAGTGATGCTCTAATCTGTGCATTGACTGTTGAGATGCACCAGCGGGAGTCTGAACAAGAACATTGCACCCTCTAACAGAGTGTTTTATCTCTGAGGGTTCAATCACAGGCAAACGTCCTTTTTGGGTATCTTACAGACATCGTGTTTAATCTAAACATCATTTATTTCAGGGAGAGAGAGACGGTAGAGTTCCTGTCTCAGGTCTGTGAACCCAGAAACCCTATTGTTCCATATTAATAGTGAAGACAGGGATGGGATTACTGGACCAGTTACCGCGGCCAGTGGCCTGCACACCTAGATGGAAATGACTGGCGTTTTCATTTTGCATAAAGGGCCAGGCACCCCTGGATGTTCAGCAACTGTGAACCGTTAGTGTTCATCTGTTCGTTTTTTCTGAGAGTTGGTCGTTAGTAGGAGAGCTGTGGCTTTGATGGTCAAGCAGCGGGTGCTGTGTAGGAGGAACAGGCCAGAAATAACTGCTGACCCAACTGCTCAGGGACGCCAAGAGCCAGGGTCCTGAGCTGGGTTAGTGACAGGAGAAGACACCCACTCGGCTTTAGGGTGGAGTCCACCAAAAGCCACATGTTTTACATGAGGAAGTCTGGAGTTTAGGAGTCCATTTCCTCCTTGGAAACAGTTCCAGAGAAATCCCTGCGTACTGGGTTAAACCAAGTGACTTGGGGCCTCTAGAAGTTTATGATCGAGAAATCACAGGACAGGGACCGCGTTCCTGAGACATTGCGAAACCGGCCCGCCCAGCGCTTCTCACCCTCAGGGCCCTGAATTCAGTTACTCATTGATAAGCGAACAGAGTGAACGGATTCGTGCAAGCCTACAAAGTATCCCCGAACTGAACTCCCCCTTCAAAAAGAAAGAAGCCTTCCACACGATCTTTGTACTGTGGGGTTTACGCGCGGCACCGACTCTGATGGCACTGATGGCTGGGGGCTGAACCCTGGACCCCCGCCCGGGGCGCTGGAATGTGCCCGGAGCCCAGGGACTAACCGCGCTCATAAAGGAGATAAAAACCTGGGGCAGATCACCGGGCAGGCAGCCGACATCCCTCTTGGCTTAGAAAAAAGGTGGAATTCTTTCCCGTTATCCATTACTCCTGGAAGTTTCCCGAAAGCCCATTTGTCCCAGTGCTGCCCGGGACTCGGGGCCGACCCGGGGGGCGTGGGGGCGTGGGGGCTCGCCTTCCGCCGGGCCCTCCCCTCCGCCCCCTTCTCTCCCCTCCGCCCCCTTCTCTCCC
>NW_011494888.1:2961645-2962023 GCF_000754665.1 Bison bison bison | reverse complement strand
GAACTCCCCCGGGCGCCTGGGACAGGATCGGGGCCAAAGAGTAGGGGACGGCCGTGGACCGCGGGCAGCCTGCGGGGAGGGGGCGCGGGTGACCTCGTTCCGCCGCGGGCGGCCGGGGGAGTTCGGCCCTCTCTTCACGCTGCTCTCTGCAGGCGCTGGCGCGCCAAGAGTCCCAAGTCTAGGGAGGAGGCGCCGGCCGGCCGGGGGCGCGGGGTCGGGAAGCCGTGCGCTCGGAGCTTAGGAACCCCCGCCGCCCAGGTCTGGTTCCCCGCGGAGAGGGGTGAGGTTGTGGGCGGCGAGTGTGCTGGGTCCGGAGCCACCGTGCTCGCCAGGGGACGCCCCGAGGACACAGCCGAGCCGGGCTCTCTGCGCTCCGAA
>NW_011494888.1:2959748-2961137 GCF_000754665.1 Bison bison bison | reverse complement strand
GCCCTGGAGAACACATTCTTGGTTGGTATTATGAAGGGTCTTGTCGCAGTAACTGCCACTGCCTGAGGAAGGATTGGTCGTCCAGGGAGTGGATGTTGGTTTGCTTCTGAACACAATACAAAGTCATCAACTTTTTACTGACTTTTCTCATCACCAACGAAAGGCTTTTTCTCCTGAAAAGCTGGTGAGCTTTGATTTAGTGATGAGAGGTTTGACTGAATTTTGTTTTTTCCCTGGTCTGTTCTCCCGGGTTTGGTTTAGTAAAAGTAGGCGACCCTGTGCCTTGGAGTGACCAAGGAGTCACTCCAAGGAGTGACTGTATCAGAAATAGATACCCACTGTGTAATCATATATGATCAACATGCTTTCCAACTTACCCCTTAGCTGTATTTTTGTTTATTCTGTTTATTTTGTACAAAATAAGAGTTACTTAGTGTTCAGTCTACTTTGTGTTTTGAATACGAGGGAGGAGGGGATGTTGCCTGGGGCCCACACCACATCCCTTAGTAAGAAACTAGGCATGTGAGCAGCCTCACTATCTTGTTGGCTGTGTGAACGCTCTGTGCTCTGGGTGAAGACTTGGGAGTAGATGATTGACAATAACACAACTTTGTCTTCTGTGGCTGTGAAACCCATGAATCATAATACTCCGACAGCTGGTCTGGTCAGTAGCCTGCCTGATGGAATGGTGTAATAAGTACACACTCAGAGAGTTCCCAGGTGAGGACACCGACTTGGGGAACAATGGGTCTTGGGGAACAATGGGTCCGTGTCCTAGTTAAAGGAGCCCTGCGGTGCTTCATTATAGGCTTATGGGCTCTGGGTTTCAGTTGACTCTTGTAGTACCGGTGGAATGCCACCTACCACGTTGCATTGATCTTGATCTTGAAAAACTTTATTGTGTTATTTTCCCAAGAGCTGTGATCTTTGTATTACTTTTGAAAATAGTGCCTTTTTTTTTTCCCAAAATATTTTCCGTAGACCGTAGTAAGTCTTACACTCCATTATATTTGAAATCACTCATTATTACTGATTTATGAAGTATTTCCTGGAAATTATCAAGGAGTCTATGTTGCTCAAGATGCTGGAGTCATTATTTTTAAAAAGTTACTAATTCATTCACACAACTATTGACTGTCCAAACAATTGTTGATTTTCTTCCCCCAGTTTCCAGATTCCATTCACAGTCGTTCGGAACAATGAAGATATGTTTTAGACATCGCCATCTCCTTTGTGTGTATTTCATGTAAACAGTTTCATATCAACGTGTAATGTGCTTTTTCAGCATGTTTCAGAAGATCCAGATAGACACTGGGCAACGGAGGTTTATTTCTCAGGCTGCCTACTCTTCTTTAGGTGGCAAAGTAATTCTCTTCTTCAAGCAAATGA
>NW_011494888.1:2946808-2959648 GCF_000754665.1 Bison bison bison | reverse complement strand
TCAAGCAAATGAGGGAAGTAGACACTGAATATACACTACAAAAGTATGTCACTGAGCACATTTTCGTGTGAACATCTTCTTGCGTTCATGCATGTCAGCTCTTCGGAGACACGGGGAGTAGAATGCCACCAGATCGTAAAGATGCAAGCTGGTGGACACAGAGTGGGCCTGGGGCCTTCCCCTCTCTGCTTCCCAGGTTGCTGGCTCTGGAAATGCCCTGCAGGGTTGCACTCGGTCAGGTTTGTCTCCTGGGGCAGCTCTGGTCAGGTTGTGTGAAAGGATGAAGGATGAGAGGTGCTGGGTGAGAACCCTTTCCTCCAGGAGAGAGCAAGAGCTGGGGCTTGTAGGAGAGGCAGGAGGGGAAGCAGCAGGAAGGCAGGCCTGAGGGGTCAAGAGGGAGAGACGACTGCTGACGCCAGTGCCCTGTATGGCTTTCTGCAGCCCCGCCCCCGATCACGGAAGACCCTTTTCCCCTCACCAGGACATCTGCGCTGCTGGCAGGGCTTTACGGTTGATGGTGATGGGTGACCTTTGCCCTTCTGACTTGCGTGTGTGGATCCCAAGGACCAGGAGGTGGGCTGAGAATGCGGGTGCTTGCTCACGGCAGCTCCGTGTCAGCCCACCTGGTGCACGGTGGCCCAGCTGCTAGAGTGCCTCCGCTGCAGGAAAGGAAGGCACTGGTGTCAGTGTGGCCTGGACTTAGGGAAAGCGGAAAGGCTTATTTGATGGGAAAGATTTCCTCCTGAGAGAGAAGCTGCCCTTTGCAGGCCAAGTGTGTCAGCCAGAGAAATGAGCAAAGTTTAGGAGTTCTTGGTAAAACTTTCTAATTTTTTCCACATAGACGTTTTCAAAACAGAGCAATAAGACATACAAAACCATGTTAAAAAGAACTGACACCTGTGGCTGGGGGAGGAAGGAAACTTGGGGAGCCAGCTACCACTCTCCGGACCCCGAGGGCCACGTGGCCGGCTGTCTAGAATGGGGACCAGGTGCCCACACCCTGTGGGAAGGAGGAGCCCTGGACCTCTGGGCACAGAGTGTGCACGCTGGCCCACTCTTCGTGGCACATGAACTGTAAGCGCCGTCCACTTTAGGATGGGCTATGTGGGGAATGTGTGTCTGTAAATCCTTCACTGGGAACTCTGAAAACTCTTTGGTGGAACCATGTCCCCTGTGGTTGGGTTCCCGGGACAGGTCAGATCATTCTGCTTTGTTAGTGAAACCATAGCATGGAGCCATATAGATAACACAGGTTTGTGGGCAATGCACTCAGAACTACGACTTGATTTATTTTTTTTCTAGATTCTAATTCCAGCAACAGTGGCCAGCCCCCACCTTCTGTTTCTCCATTTAAACCCTCGAAGATAAAGGCACCTAGAAAGACACATTTCCTCTCATCCTCCCCTTGTGCCCACAGAGACCCCACCCTGGAGCCACAGAGCTGGGGGTGTGGGGGGGCATAGCTGTAGCTGGCCCCAGAGTGGGTGGGCACGGTGAGCCCAGTGGTCCACCAGGCAGGCCAGGCCCTCCTCTGATGGCCCGTCAGTGGGGGCTGCCTGATGGTCGACATGACCTCGTTACTGTGAACATCTTTCCTCTAGAGCCTGCGCATCATCACTGCTGGATTGCGCGTTCAGTGTCTGTGAAGTCAGGTTCAGAATCTTTAATAAAAGAAAGAAAAGTCCCAGGTGTTTTATTCATTCACTCATTCATTTTTGATACCAGTGCACGAAGGTCCCAAACAAATTTCTCCTGGGTTCAGATAATTTGAATGCTCTTGTATAATTATAATATTCTGAATAACCATATTGTAAATACCATTGAGCACTTACCTCCTACCAGAAAGTGTGCCACAGTGTGTAACATACTTTATGTCATTTAATCCTCACCGTAATCCCACATAGTAAATACTGTCAGCATCTCCATCTTAAAAATGATGCAAGTGAGTGGGTAAGAGTTTACCCAGAGCCAGCAGGTCTGCAGAGACAGGGCTGGACAGGTCTTGCTGGACACTTCCCAAGCCCCAGGCCCTGGCTGGACTCTGGGAAGAAAGTCAGGACCCACATGGACACCTGAGTAGGCAAAACCTTTGCCCTCATGCAGCTTGTCCCCTAGTGATGGGAAGCAAGCCATAAACGAAGTGAGCTAACCATCCAGGGCTGCAGCCAGTGCTGTGCTGGGGTTGAGGGCAGAGGAGGGGATGGACCCCGGCGGAAGGAGCAGCTGCAAGGCTGGGCATCTGTCCAGGGAGGCAGGAGACAGGCAGAGGAACGGCTGTGGACAGACAGAGTGAGTCTGGGAGTGAGTGGGGCGGCGTTGCTCCTCCAGGCAGGGCCTGGCACTTTATAGAAGCGGCTGTTGTTACAGTGCAGCCGCTCTCGGCCTAACATCCCAGCCAGGTGCCTGGGGAGGCACCCAGGCATGTGGACCAAGGGCTTGACCTCGTCCACCAGAGCTCCGGAGAGACACAGGGACAGCCTGGGTCAGAACGCCTCATCGAGCACCTCAGATAGATGGCTCATCTGTGGTTCTGGAAAGTAGCTGGCGTCCGCGGGCCAGGGGCAGTATGGATAGGTGTAGCAGTGGGGCAGGGGGGTGGGTGGAGGGGCGGGTGGTCTTCCTGTCTCAGTGAAGCAGGAAGCAGGTCTTTGCCTGCAAGTAGGAGTGGGTGTTTGCTGAGAGGAGGTATGACGGTCACCTGGAGAGGCGCCTGCACCTGACTGGTGGTCTGTCCTGGACCCCAGAGACTCACCGTCCCCTGGACCTCCAGAGGGGAAGGTCTGCTGTTCTGTGTGCCTTACATGGAGTGGAGCCTACATTTGGTAGATGGTGGTCAGTGTCTGCTGAGTGACTGTTGCAGTCCACCTTCTGCACACTGACCCAGAAATGTCATTGCATATCTCCTACCCTGATCGTCAGTGATTGCTCCCTGCTCTGGGGTGCTCTGATAGAGCAGCTGAGACAGCAGCTCCTTCTGTTGGTGGTTCTCTCCCTGAGCCCCACTCCTCTCTGGAACGCTGAGGTCGAGTCTGGACTGTGAGACCGCTCTCAACTGTGTGCACTCTTGTGTTGCTGTCTGGCAGGGACCTGAAGGAAGCTTCACTGCTCTGAGTGGTGCCTGTGCTCTGTGGTCTCAGTGAGCTGGTGGCAGAGGAATTGATTGAAGGGTTTGCAGTCATCGTTCATTCTCTAGTTAGAAGGTGAGCTTAGCTGCACTTAGCATTGGTGGTGTGTGAGTGATGAGGGGGCATTGTGCCCAGGGTCCTGCTGGGCAGTGAGCGAGGGCAAGAGTTGGAGCAGCCCTGAGGGAAAGGCAGATGGCGTATTGGACCGGAGAGGTGACCGGGAGGCAAGTGAACAGCCGTGTGCGGTGTTCCGGGAGGTCGGAGTTGAGCAGAGCTGCAGGATTGTCATCACAGATAATTCCTGGGAGGAGTGGCCCTGCCCCAAAGGAGAGCGGAGAGTGGGGACATGGGACTCCCAGTGTTGGAAAGTGGCATGAAGATCCTGTCACCTGACTAAGTTCTGGTCTGAAAAACCTGTTCCGTGAAAGAGCATTGAAGTAAAGCATGTCCAGTAAAACCACAGGTGAACTAACTCAGAACTGGAGTTGGAGAAATTTGTGGTTTCTCCTGGTAAAGCGTCGTTTTCCACCTGTCTCCTTAACTATACATGGAAGTGTTTGTGTAGGATGTGTACAAGTATCTGTTTGAGGCACTTACCAAGCAAGAAGCAAATCCGGATGCCCTCCATGCTTTTCTCGGGGTTCACACGGTTGTGTCATACAGAGTGTGCGCGCACACTGCACCAGCACCTGTAAACTGCCTTGGCAGGTGGGGTCAGGTGCTCAGACGGGGGACAAGGGGCTGAGTGTCGTCTCTCTAAGGGGAGCTTTAAAAAAAAAATTATCTTTAGAGTGTGGTGGGTCTTTGTTGCTGCGCAGGCTTTTCTCTAGTTGTGGAGAGTAAGGGCTGTTCTCTAGGTGCTGTGTGTGGGCTTCTCATTCTGGTGGCTTCCCTCGTGAGCACGGGCTCTAGGGCACATGGGCTCCAATAGTTGCGGCTCCCAGGCTCTGGAGCACAGGCTCAGGAGCTGTGGTGCATGGGCTTAGTTGCTCCGAGATGTGTGGGATCTTCCCAGATCAGGGATCCAACCTGTGTCTCCTGCATTGGCAGGCGGATTCTTTGCCACTGAGCCACCAGGGATGCCCCAAGGGGAACTTTTATTCACAAGAGAAAGTGGTACCTGACCCCGCAGGTCTCTTTGCAAGGCAGAAGCATCCTCCAGGGATGCGACTGAAGTGGTCCAAGCTCAGCATCCTTGGCCCCTCTTCCTGCGTAGGCTGGGGGGAGGCGGGGTTGTCAGCTTGCAGATAGATAGAATCGTACTGCTTCCCCTCAGAGCCACTCCGCAGCCACTGTGCGCTCCAGTGCCCTCCACCCGCACAAAGCTGCCAGACTTTCTCTACCCCAGTGGGCATCCTTGCTCCAGGGTACCAACGAGTGAGAAATTATGTGGAATGAGTTGATACTTGGAGATTGAGGAAAGCCCCACCCATGACAGGCATATCAAGGTCGAGAGTGTGGGGCCCCGGGCTGGGTATGAGGCCAGACTCCCGTTCATGTCACACTTCAGGACCTTCGTGCTCCCTGCAGGGGTGCTGGGCGGGGCCGGTGTCCTGCGCTCCACTGGACAGATTGACAGTGTGACGCATGCACTCAGCCAAGACTTCCTGAAGCTGCAGGAGGGCCGGTCCCCTGGCTTCTGCTGGTTTCTCTTTTCAGCTCTTCCCCCACCCCACAAGGGTGGAGTTGGGGGCTGCTCCATTGGAAGTGTGCACCCCACATGGCTGCAGGGTTTCCTGGGGGCTTCCTCACACATGGCAGATCTGGTAGAGTCCAGTGTTACATGTTGAGAATTCCGGACCCTGGCTCACTTGGGGAGGCAGTGCTCGTGGAGGCCTCTGGGAGGGTTCCCTCCCCCCACCCCCTGTAGCTCCCAAGCAGGACCCACGTGGCTCTGCCCCTCTGCCTGGGGCTCCTTCTACCTGTGGGTTTATTTTCTTTCTACTCCCATTGTTTTGATCTTCTCTGGTTACTAAGCCAAATACTTCTCTGAAATGTGAATAAAGAGAGGGATAATCAGACTGGACTCCTGAGTGTTTACTCAGTGCCCCAGTGAGTTCGGTTTTACTACTGTCTTTACCTGAATCTGTAATCGGGGTGTATTTGAAACGTACACTGATAGTGAAGAGTGCCGTAGCTGTGCTGTGCAGCGATAATGGCCCCCTGCGTTTGACGTAAGAGAGCAGTTGTGTGCAGTCCCAGAGTCGCACGGCCAGGCTGACACTGCAGTGAAGGCTGAGTGTCCGGGGAGGCTGCTCTCAATCTTAGGTTTGAGTCTCTTACAAAGTGGCTTTTGGATCCTGTTCTGACTTTGAAATAATCCATTCATCCTTCCATCAGTGTAATTAGGTCTGGTTTCAAATAGTTTCTCTTCTGCAATTTTCATTAATTTAAAAAAAAAGCCAGACAATCACTTTTGTTGCCAGCAGGCATCAGCTGAAATTAGGAGTCACGGACGCCCTGTGGGCACTGCAGTTCCCGGCAGATAGACTGAAGGCTGCGGTGTTTGCAGCCACAGGTCAGGCTGACCGTCTGGGCTTCCTGGTGTTGGCCAGAGCCACCCGCAGGCCTGCGCATAGTGGAGGTCTGCCTCATTGATGATGCGCTGCAGGCTAGACATGCACCTGTGACCTTCTGCTCTGTCGCTCTCAGGTCACCCCCTTTTGCCTCCTGAACCAGCCACAGAGACCCAGTCTTCAGACGAGCAGGTCCTTCTGGCTCGGGCCGTGCACAGCCGGCTGTCCCCCCGGAGCCCCGGCGTTGGCCCCGTTTCTGTTGTCCTGCCACAGAGGAGCAGGCTGGCTGAGATGCCCCGAGGCTCCCTGAGCTGTATGGGGACAGAGATAACAGCCTCTCGCCCACCTCTGTCCCTCGTCAGCCTGCTCTCCAGGGGAGCTGGACTGAACACTGAGGACTCTGGGATACGGTTCCCGGGTCTCAGACCAGGAAAAGCTTGGGTCTCAGACAGAAGTGCCATGTTCTCGTTCAGAGTATCAGCCTGTGCATCATCAGCAAAAGGCTGTGAGAAAGAAAAGCTCCACAAACACCTCAGGTTCCCGTTACCTCAGGATGGTGAAAGTGGTGTCTACACAAATGTGCAGCTGTGTTAGCTGTGCATGTATTTCATGGTGCATGGTGACCAGGGAGATACACCGTGTCGACTGACCCAGCTCCACCCTCTAAGCCTGGCCCTGCGGCCTTGCCGGAAGGGAATTGTGTCTGCCGCAAGACTCACTGCCGTGCACCATGTAGCAAAAATGAGATGTACCGCCAAGCCTCCTGGAACATTGTGTGCTGATTTATATTTCAGGAGATAACACCCTTCAGATAGAGTATAATTTGGGAAACACAGGATAATTAATGAGTTGCTGTAACCTCTAAGCCAGGCCTCAAGAAAGTTTGCAGAAATCTCTGGTTCCACCTGGTCAGGAGCTGGTCTTCTCTGTTGAGCTCTAGTGATGTTCTCATACTTTAGAGAGAGCGTTTCAGGTTTCCCTTTGATTTTCGGAGGTCCCATGCGCTGGACCCCGGGATGCACAGGACTGGGTGGTCCTCGCTATGGTCAGAGCTGCCAGGCTGGGCAGCGGTGCTGTGGAGCAGGCAGCCTCCTTGAACGGGCGCTGGTTGCCAAGTGTGGTTAGTAAACGCTCTGCTATTTTTTAACCGCCGAGGCGGTCCAGCCCGTGACTCAGAGGTCTTCCATATTAGGTTCTGGGAGACGCAGCCGAGCTGGAAAACGGGGCTCATCAAATGCGGAGGCCACAGTGGGGCGTGGCATGGATCCAGTGATGTCAGTGGGGAGCAAGCCCAGGCCAAGGACCTGGCACCTGGGCCAGAAGCGGTAGTGCGCAAACCCAGACTTCCTGCCACAGCTGCACACCTTGCCAAGCCTGGGGCCCTCCCACTGCCACAGGCATCGCCGCAGCATCTCCACGGGCGCCTGTGTTGGCGCCGAGGGCAGGTCCGGCCGTGTCTCGGCACTCTGCTTCCCGTTGCAAGCAGGAAGCCGGCCTTGTCGATGCACTTAACCACGTCATCAGCCGCCAAGCAGCTACGCGTCCATAGGCAGAGAGGCTCTGTGTTTCTTTCTGTTCCGCCTTCGGCCGCAAGTCCTCCAGAAAGCCGTGACTCAATTGCATCAGGAATTGGCTCTCATGAGCGGACATGCCTGGTGGTAGAGGCAATTCCTGGCTGGCCTGTCTCGATACCTGAGTGCAGATGATTTCTTTATACATTGATTCAGCAGATACCTAACGGTACTGTCCATTTTCAGAGTGTTTAGTGTACTTCTGTATTGAGTCTGACAACACAAGACCTCACTGCCTGGCATCCTGTGGTGGCACCCTCGGAGTTCTAACATGACCTGAGCTTTGTTAGACTCAGTGAGGGGGAAACAGCTGTGCCACGGAACCTGAGCTGTGACTTTCCACGGCCTGTCTTCCCTGCTAACTTCCTAATCAGGAAGGATGATTTCCAGGTGTGACACGGTGGACATGCAGGGAACACAGGAAGACGTACAGGGAACCTCTCCTTATGCTTTAAAAAGTGAGCGCACAAGTCAATGTCAGCCACTCAGCAGAGACTTGGGCACTGACCCTGACTCGGGGAGCACGTACCCTGCCCCCCGCCCCGAGTCAGTAGGGGTTGGGGGAGGCCTGCGGTGGAAGTGGATGATGAGGAGGCCTTGGAGGAGCACGACCAGCCCTCCTGGGGCAGGAAGGGTTGGGGAGACAGCAAGCAAGGCGTGGCGGGGGAAGTTGGCTTAAGTGACCGTGGGTGCAGAAGGCCGCTGAGTGGCAGGTCCAGAGGCCGTGTGTGTGCAGGACAATGGGGTGTTCAGCTTCGTGGCTAGAGCAGGGCCCCGTGGGGAGCGGGTAAGAAGGCCTGGCCAGGCTCTCACGCCAGAGTCACAGGAAATGTGCAGATCGCTCTGCCAGAGGGCCACGTTCACAGACCGAGCACGGGGCTGTAGACTCTCTCCAGAGGCTTTCAAAAGGAATCGGGACCTACTTGTCACTTTCTTCAGTAGTGTCTGATTTTGATCACCTATAAGATAGGAGTTTAAAGAACTCTAAAATCATTTAAAAATCTTTTTAAAGAAAGATTTATTCAAATAAAAAACTCAACTGACCAAGACTTGGAAGGCGTTGGCCAGAAGCACAGGCTTAGCCTTAGAGGACAGTACAGCACATGGCCCTGGGCCTTCGTGGGCCTGCCCGCCCGGACAGTGCCGATGTGCCCAAGGAGCCCCTTCCAAGAGGGTGGGGCAGGGCTGAGGCACCGCCTCTGCCTGGCCTTGCAGATGGTGCATCCGTGCTCCAGGAAGGCGTCTCTGCACCTCTGTCTTCTCCCCCTGGCTGACGGCCCTCCGGTCGTTTCGTCACTAAACCGTCCACTGTAACATGAGTTCAGCGTGCTCTGAAAACCCACTGTGAGTCTGCTGGGTCACACCTGACAGGTGAAGAGCCTGTGGTGTGACGTGTGCCTTGCAGTTCTGGGTCTTTGTCCCACGACCTGCACTCTTCCTTCCAGCAGAATCCACCATCCTGTCACAAGTACAGAACATGAAGCTGTTCTTTGATTCCCCTCCACACCTGCTGCACAGTCGTTCTCAGATACCAGACCTAGGACAGGAAGTCTGTGGCAATGCCCTGTGGTCCACTGCGTGCACCCACAGGGGAGGTTCAGTTTCCCATCGCCTGTTTTCTCCCGTTTGCTTTCAGAACGTGGGTCACTGAGAACATGGGTCACTGAGAGCTGAGTCTGAGGCGGGTCATTTAAGGATCTGTACGTACCTGGTGATTAGCAGAAGGCATCAGTGTCAGTCCCTTTTACCATTTGGTCAACAGTTTCCTTTGTGAGAAGTGCAAAGAGGTGGAATTCTCTTGCGGTTGTGTTACATGCATTTAAGTCCCAGTTCCTGTGCAGAGTGAACGTGGGGCAGAAGGGGGACTCGGAGACCCGTCCACGTGGGCGGGGCAGCTGGCTTGTTCCTGCCCAGTGGTGACCTGGAGCAGAGAGAAGGCTTGGTGTTGTAGTTAATGGTAACTGACTGTTATCCAAACTCCCGTAAATTCAGTCTTCTCAGAGTCAGGTGGTGGTCCTTGAACTGCAGATTTATGCCTAGCGATTCCCCCGTGGTTCATCAGCAAAGAACCTGCCTGCAGTGTAGGAACCACAGGAGACATAAGAGACTCAGGTTCCATCCCTGGGTCAGGAAGATCCCCTGGAGGAGGACATGGCAACCCACTCCAGTATTCCTGCCTGGAGAATCCTGTGGACAGAGGAGCCTGGCGGGCTACAGTCCATGGGGTCACAGAATCAGACATGACTGAAGCAACAGCACACAAACACACCCAGTGACTAAAGAGCATCCTGAAAAGCCATGCTCCGCACACCATCATCACCTGGAAAATCTTTAGAAACCCAGACCTAGCGAATCAGAAGCCCTGAGGGTGGGTCCTTGAGGCCCGAGTGACTCTGACAGGCACTGAATTTGAGACCCACACTGTGAGGGAGTGTTCTGTCCCTTAAACAAGGGAGAGTGGAAAGTGATGGCGCAGCAGATGCCAGGAGCCGTCTCTTACCCGCTTGTGGACGAAGCGGCACTTCCATTTCTGGCTAGCAGAGCTGCCAAGGGGAAAAGCGTTCTTCGGCAACTGAGACCAAAGCGAAACAAACAGTCTCGATACTTGCTCGTGAGGACAGGGCTTAGAAGGAGTGGACTTGCTGACAGGCGGCTGGGTTTCAGTGCCACCCTATTCTGGCTTTAAAGTGTCTCAGTTGAGCTGCATTGAATGTTCAGTTAGAACATTCAATCCTTTTACAGATAAAGATAGGGTCCTAAGATCTTCTCAAGGGCAGCGTGGCTGCGCTCATTAACTGAAATTCACACACCCTTGATCTGACAGTGTCTGGAAACTTTTCCCATAGAAAGCTAAAAGTGAGTGCTCACATTGAACAAAGATCGTCACGGCTCGTGCTAGTGAGCCCTTGAGGAGGACGCGTGTGCCCTTGATAAGGCATGGCCTGTCTGTGCCTGCTCAGCTGGGGGTTGACGCAGAGGGGTGTCCCTGACAGTCGTGGAAGATGAAACGTCACCAAGGAAGATGCACACATGCGATCCGGCTGCTTTCAACACACAGAACCAGCAAACTGGGAGCTGTGTGCAGGTACCCACATGGAGGCCCTGGGGAGAGAGCTCTGAGTACAAGCAGTGCCGGCCCCTGCGGTGGGGCAGGGGAGCTGGGAGGCTGGGTGGTTTAGGGGAAGACTCTCCACTTTACTTCATTGTCCCAGCACTTTGACTTTCTGAGACTTGAACTTCTGCAATGAATATTCCTTTTGAAAAAAATTAGGAAGAGAACAGCATCCCAAAATGTTAGGAGACTGCTCATTAGCAGTAGAGCTGACTCAGGCACCCTGATCTCCCATCTCCGGGTCGGTGTTATTCAGGATTACTTCTCACTTCCTGTAACAGATAATCTGAACTTTAGAGCAAAAATGTAGCCTGCTCTACTGATTTTGCTTGTGAGGAAGCTGAGCCAAGAGGGCCTGCAACTGGAGAGCGACCCCCAGATTGTGACAGAGGAGAAGATGAGACCCAGCCCCCAAGAGTGACAGGGACGCATGCTGAAGGGGGCTTCGTGCTTAAACTGTCAGCTCAGGGTCACCCTGCAGCTGTGGGCCGCCCCACGTCGCAGGGCCTGTCCTGGGTGCTCTGAGCCTAGCGAGGAGAGCTGGGCACATGCACAGTTCAGGGTCAGATGGAGCATGGGGACCACTCTTGTGGTCGGAGCCTGGGCAGCAGGGGCCTCTGTTCACTGGCGTTCAGCCCAGCAAGGATGCCATGCTGCTTGGGCACAGCTGTACCTGGACTCTCCCCCTCCCTGCCTCCATCTTCTCTCACACCGTCATTGAGGATAACATGTTTTGCACAAAACATAACTACATTCAGGGTAAGAAAGGAGACAGTACTGAAAACAGAAAGTCGGGGTACTTGTCAAACTTAGAGCTGTATGTCCATTTGAGTTCTGAGCTCTCAACACTGGCGGAATTCAAACCTTCAGGCAGAGTTTCTTCCTGTGTGGTAATTAGCGGGAAGGAGAGGCATGGATTCCGAGAACATACTCCACACTGAATATCCTGAAGACAAGTTACCTGACTTTATGAAATACCCTGAATCCTGATCGTTAGCAAAGTAATGAAATGTTCAGTTTTATGAATCTACTTCATTTCTGTATTTTATCAGTGTCCAAAGCTACTTGGAGCTCTGAATTCAGGCCAGAAGTGACGTTCCTTCATGCCTTCTGCCTATTTCATGACTGGATTAGCATCCGCCTTTACTGCGGACACACGTGGCCTTTCCCCTGAAAGGCAGCATGAGGGCCCCACACACCCTTGGGACAGGCCGGGAGGTGACCTTGCAGTGAGCTGAGGGCTTTTCTCATCACAGCAGCAAGTGCTGATTGAGACCTTAACTTCTGAGCAGGCGTGCAGCCCAGTGTGTCCCCGTCCCTGGGCGGTCACGTGGCATCAGGTGGGGCGCTGACCCTGGCCTGCATTCTTCCTTGGCAGTGCACAGCTTCAGGGGTGAGCGGGCCCTGAGGGGTTCCGGCACCCCTTCCGGGGACTCAGTGCTGGGGACGCTTAGTTGTTTGCTCTTGCAGGAGTCAGACCATGTTTCCTCGCAGGGGCAGCCGTGATGGGCGGGAAACCTGTGGCTGTGACGTGGACTCTGCTTCTCCGCAGACATGGATGTGAGCACAGGGCAGGGGTTATCTCTCCTGGGCCCTGGTGGGTTCATGGACCAACCTGTGGAGAATTTGAGTCTGCTTTTCAAAGTCTGCCTCAAATACTGCACTGGGTTCTGAGATCCTAGAGAGGATTTCATGCAAACCAAACTTAATCTTCGTATTTTCTGAATATTGAAGGAAAGGGAAGGGATACTAACATTTTTACATCCCGATCTCATGTAAACTTGCCAGGTAGTCATAGAAGTAGGTGCCGTTATCCCCATTTTTAGAGAAGAGGACAGTGAGACCTGCAGACATTCAGTGAGTGGCAGTGTTGGGGTCCAGACCACTCATCGCTGGTGTGGCGCTGTGCACACAGGAGGATAAGAACCCAAGCACTCTGCCCCGTCCCTTCCTCTTACCCCACACGCACCCACCAAGTGACCTGGAGGACATTTATTCTCTTTCATTATGTCCACTTAGGAGTGGATCTGCTGAAATCTAAAGTCATAAACTCCTACCAAGGTGTTCAGTATACTTGTTTCACAAACTCCCTTCATCCTGCTTGGACTTGAGATCATAAGAAGCAGAGGGTCTGACCTCAGGCAGAGTGGGTCTTGTCTGACCTTGAAGCTGGGGAGCTTTATGGCCTAGTGCCTGACCAGCCAGCCTGGAGTGGGGCAGCATATGGGGCCTGTGCGGTCTTGTGTCCCCCTGCCCCAGGCAGGGGCTGGACAGGCTCCTGGGGGCGATGCCCCCCTGCAACCGAGAATTCATGAAACAAGAGTGAAGTGTCTCCTGGGCTGTGAAGCTGTGCACCCACACTCTAAGCTCCCCCTGCCCCCACCCCCAGACATCCTCTCAGGACGACAGTTCTTTACACACCAACCTGTTTGAAAAGCCTGGGAAATCCAGCCGCCGTTGGAGATGTTGGTCTCCTCTGTCACCGGGGTGTTTTCTGACGTCGCCATCGCTGACTG
>NW_011494888.1:2946460-2946708 GCF_000754665.1 Bison bison bison | reverse complement strand
CCTGGTGCAGCTTGGGAGTGGGCAGGCATGTGCACGCGCACCGCTCCTCCTCCCGCAGGCGAGCGTCCCAGTGCTTCTGGTACACTCCCCACACTCACACCGCGTGACTCACTGCTTCAGAGGCTGCGACCTCTCTGTTCCCGCCCGTCCCCCTAAATCAGATGTGACCTGCGTGTGTCAGATGGAAGAAGGAGGTACAACGAAACTTTATTTGCACAGTTGATAGGACAGTTGTCTAGTTTCTTGAA
>NW_011494888.1:2930538-2946360 GCF_000754665.1 Bison bison bison | reverse complement strand
AAATTGGAAAATCCCTGTGGATTTTTTGTATTCATCCCAAACTGACTTCTACTGAAAGTTTCATTATCTTAGCGCTTTAATAAGTAATTGATCAAAAAACCATTAAGGCTAAAAATGGAAAAAAACCTTATAGGTTTCTTATGCCCAGTGGATAAGCCCATAGGTGACATTGATGGAAACCCTACATACTGGCCCTTTCCAGCAGAGCAGTCAGTGTTGAACCATCCAGTTGCTGACATGCTGTTTAGGGCAGACGGCGGGAGTCCAGCCACCAGGATTCAGCTCTCACTGACCATGCGGCTGACTTGGAGGTCACTGCCTTCCTAAGTCAGATGTAAAGGCTGCCAGCGAGGCTGGGGGTCTGCAGGGGCCAAGGACACGGCTCCCCCTGCACCCCACCACCATGCCAGCAGAGTGGGAGTGCAGAGGGATTTATCTCAGACCTGCTGTGCTGCCCGCATTTGAATAAATCAAGCTGAACAGTGAAGAACAACAAACAACAGGCTGCGTTCATGACGAGCCTGCTGCCCAGCATGGAGCAGAAGCCCAGGCCAGAAGACAGAATGGAGGGGAAAGATGATCCCAGAGTCAGTGGTGCAGACAAGAGTCTGTGTTCCCTGTAAGTTTGAAGTTCGTTTTCATCAGGGGATGTGATTGACATGTAACATTTTGTTAGCTTCGCATGTGCAATGTAATGATTCTGCATCTGTAGTGTGTATTGTGAAGTAGTCATCACAGTAAATCTATTTAACATCCCACACCATACACAGTTACAAAAAAGATTTGTGTGTATGTGTGTGATGAAAATGTCTAAGGCCTACTCTTAGCAGCTATCGAATACACAATACAGTATTATTAACTGTAGTCATCACGTCCCAGTCACATCCCAGGTCTTAGTTTATAACTAGTAGTTAATAATTTTTGATGACGGAATGGATGAAGAAGGGTCAGAAAGTACAAGCTTGAATTTGGGGTTATTTCTCCAGGGGCTTTAAGTGTTGCCTTGAGCTCCAATCATCAGAGTGACTCTACTTTGTGGACTTTCGGATGAAATAAGTAAGTGGTCCCCGCCTCTGCTCGCTCCCTCTAGTGCTTCCTGGGCATGCCAATCTACACACTGTACTCAGAATACTTTAATTTGACCCATTGACACTAATGGATGTAGGACTTTGAGCTGAAATCACCTTTTTTTTTCAGTTGATTTGCAAATACTGCTTATTCACTGTTAAACTTGGCAAAAAAAAAAGCTGGTTAATATTCATAAAATCAGTTTTTGTAATTCTAGTCTCTTGGGAGGAAACACAGACGACCACTCTGCTGTGAGGGTGGAGAGAGGTCACAGCCAGCTGATGAGCATCAGGAGATGGAGAGATGAGCGGGCAGCCTGGGGAGGGCCTCCCAGACCAGCAATTGTCGCAGCGTCTTCTCCTTTCACACCACATAGTCGCCAGCCTCTCCTCTGTGTGTCAGAGATGACTTTCAATAGGAAACATGGTGTTAGACTCTGGTACCAGCTGTCACAGATGGGATGCAGTTGAGACAGGGCCACCCTGGGCGAGGCTGACAGGTGAGGACAAGAGACCAGAAGCCACTGCTCCCTGGGTGGGGCGGGGGGGTGCTGGCTGGACCACACCCGAAGAAGGGGTGGGGGCGAGGCCAGGTGCTGCGTCAGGAGGACCCCAGAAGGGCAGGCTGAACCCCAAGAATGGGGCCAGCAGGCCCAGGTCAGGTAACTCAGGACTTGTCCTAAGGGCAGGCTAGTCAGGAAGTTACAAAATGCACCGCTTGAGAAACTCTGGGCTGCTCCAGGAGAATGCGGTGGGAGGTGGTCTGGGAGAGGGAAAGACGGGGATAGGGCAGCTAGGTGCCTTGGTGAGGTCAGGGGGGTTGGCTGGAGGAGCTGCACCACGATACGCCATTTAGTCACAGGAAGAGAGATGACAGCAGAGCACTGTCCCCAGTCGCCTCCCCTCGTGTGGAGGAGAGAACTGAAGTGCGAGGAGTGGGCGGGGCGAGTGCAGCCACCAGCCCCGCAGAGAACGTGTGCACTCATGCTCAGGCCGGGCGACCATCTGTGTGGCTGCACACACAGGTATGGGGGGCGAGGGTGGCATTCGCTCCCTCCTGCCTGCCCTGGTCCGTGGGCTCATCCATGGACGGTGTGCTGAGCTCCAGGTGACAGAGTAATAGACTGCAGCCTTGCCGAAAACCAGGGGCGGTGATGCCCAGCCGGTCGGGGGTGGGCCGCTCTGGCCCTTGGATGGACACACTCTTGTCACTTTCGAATGGACACACGGGGGTGGGGGGTTACACACCCTTGAACCCAAAAATGCATCCAGATGCTCCCCAAGGTCCCACAGCAGCCCCAGGAGTTTGTCAGGACGGACCTGGGTGGGTTCTGCAGGCCAAAGCCCCGGGAGCCAGCTCTGCGGTGTCAGGGCCTGAAGGGGCGCAGGGCAGGATCTTGGCCACTGCCCTGTCCCCCAGGTCCAAGGTGCTGGGGAGCCCCAGGCGGCCGGCTGTGTGCGCGGGTCACGGCCAGCTCCCAAGCTCACTATATATAGTCAAGAGGGAGCTGCTCAAGGGCCAGGAGGAGGAGAGGGTGCCAGCAGAATGCTTTCCACTGAAGCTCATGTTTAACAGGCGTGTTTCCACGCTGGCTGTTCCCAGGTGGAGGGAGAGGCAGGTGCCGAGCTCGCCTGTGCCCAGGACGCACCCTGTACCCTTATCTCTTTGCTGTAACTCCCACCTGCTTCCCGGGTGTCTGTGCGGAGGGGCTCTGTCATGTAACCGAGACCGTGTAAATGCATCTTTGTAGTGTGTTTGGGGTGATGTTGCAAAAGAGTGTTCTGAGCTGAGCAGAACAGGGAGGTTATCACGTGACTAGCTGTCAGGTCTGTTTTAAGAGAAGCGCTGTAAGTGCAGTCAGTGGTTGTTGCGTTAAGGCGTTCTTCCTGCGCCTAATCTCAAACCCTCTGGTACCAGTGACACACACATTTAGTTGCTTTTCTCAATGGGTTCATCTCTGCATTTTGGGACCTTGGCATGCAGCGTGTTAAAGGGGTGCCCCAGGGTCCCCTTCTCCCAGGACAGTCAGTCTGCCCGTGGGGGCGAGTGCTGTCCAGGCCAGGACCCTCCCCTGGACAGAAGGGTCCTTGTCTGGACACTGATGTACACGGCCATCCTGGAGGTCAATTGCTGCACTTGCTGAAGGTGTGCTCGAGTTGAGCTCTGCGCATTCCATATGTCATAACTCTTCTCACCCTCTCAGCCCAGGACAGAAATGCATTATGACTGCCCCTCGAGGGTGCAGGCACAGGCTTGGGAACTTGACGTGGCCAAGGGCACTCAGCCAGTGATTGAACCCAGGCTGGTGGCTGACCCGCCTGCAAGGGACACTCCGCCTCTAATCCCTGAGTCGGTGAGCGGGCCATGGATGAAGCTCCCAGGAGCCCAGAAGTTCTGCTCTCTTAAATGGAATTGCTTTCCCAGGGCCACGCCCAGCCCACATGGAAACAGGGAGGCCCAGCCGGGTCCCAGGTCAAGACATTCGGGGGTGTTTGCTTTTCTTTCCTTTGAAAGCATTGAAGTCAGAAAACTTTAGTCATGAGTGAGATCTTGAAGTGCCCGCCTGGACTGGTCAGCGCTGCCTTCCCAGCCTGTCTCCCGTCTGTCCACTGCCCTCCTCTGAACAGCGGTCCTCACCGCACGACCCCAGGAGCGCGTGACTGAGCTGGTTCTGCTGCGGGGCGGCATGCAGTCTGTTCTCTTGCCTGCCCACCAGGAGGAGCTCGCTGCACGCTGGGCAGGGTCCCTGGCGGACCCTTGCTTCTCAGGGTTGCTGGTTTCTCAGTTGATTGCTTTAGAATGTAATGGTTCCCTGCACCACTGTGGACTTTTTATAACCCTTTCTTTTCAATGAAAATAAGCCTTATGTCAAGATGAGAGAAAGACGTCAGAGAGAATCAGCACGCTGATGAATAGCCCCATTTGTATTTACGGAAAGGTGATTATTGAAGGCAGAGGTTTGCCTTCATTAATTTTTGCTTTACAATTACATCTTAACTTTGTAAATCTTACCTTTCTTAAGAAGTCTAAATCAGTTGGCATATTTTTTGCAAACAAATTTAATTATATAACATTTTAAAGTATGATTCTCTTTTTTTTCCAGTGAAGTGATCTCCACGATAAGCCAACATCCATCACCTTATGTTGGTACAAATTTTGTTTCTTGTGAGAATTTTAAGATCTGCTCTCATCAGCTTTCAAATATACAACACAGTATTGTTAACTGTAGTCACCATGCAGTACTATGGTGGTGGTGACGGGAAGGATAGGGAAGCCTGGCGGGCTGCAGTCATGGGGCTGCAGAGTCGGACACCACGACGGAGCAGCTGAACAGCAACAAGCGTGCAGTGCGTCACATTTCCAGGACTTCCCCACCTAACTGGAAGTTTGTACCCTTTGACCTCCTTCACGCATTTCCCCCACCCCTTTCTCTGATACCCACCAATCTGTTGTCTACTAAGTTTTCTGTTTGTTTAATATTCCACATATGAGTGATAACAGAGTGTTTTTCTGTGTCTGACTTATTTCACTTAGCATAATATCCTCTGAGTCCATCCACGGTGCTGCAAACGACAAAGTTTCATTCTCCTTTATGACTGAGTGATATTCCAGTGTGTATGCGCACCGCGTCTTCTTTATCCGTTCATCTGTTGATGGGCACTTAGGTTGTTTCCATGTCTTGCCTGTTGTAAATAGTGCTTCAGTGAGCATGAGCATGCAAATAACTCTTCAAGATAATAAATTCATTTCCTTTGGATGGACACCAAGGAGTGGGATTGCTGGATCCTATGGCAGCTCTATTTAATTTTTTGAGGACCCTGCTCTCCATACTGTTCTCCCTACTGGATGTGCTGAGTTACATTCCTACCAACAGTGTAGGAGGGCCATCCTGACAGGTGTGAGTGTGTGTCTCATTGTAGTTTTGATCTGTGTTTCCCTGATGATTAGTGATATTGAGCATCTTTTCCTGTGCCTCTTGGCTCTTTCAATATCTCTGGGAAAATATCTATTCAGTTACTCTGCCATTTTTTAATTGGATTGTTTGTTTGAAGCTGAGTTGCTTGAGTTCCCTATATGTTTTGGATTTTAACCCCTTATCAAATAGTTGATACCCAGGTATTTTCTCCCATCCCATAGTTGAGCTTTCATTTTGTCGGTGGTTTCCTTTGCTACAGAAGCTTTTTAGTTTGATGTAGTCCCACTTGTTTATTTTTGCTTTTGTTGCCAGGTTAATGTGGTAATATGGTACCATCTCAGGCCAAAGGGTTACCCGAAGTTGTCCTGCAAGTCAAACGTAATAGTGATGGGTCTTTGGGGGTGAAAGGGAGATCTTAGCTTCTTAACTTCCACAACATCATCTTAGAGGGAGATACCAAAATGTTTGGTCAGAACCAGTATTGCAATTGTGATAAATCAAGAGCTGATGAGTTTCTGATTTCCCCTCTCTGTTCACTATGTGAACGTGAAGTTGCTCAGTCGTGTCCGACTCTGCGGCCCCATGAACCGTAGCCCACCAGGCTCCTTGGTCCATGGGATTTTCCAGGCAAGAGTACTGGAATGGGGTGCCATTTCCTTCTCCAGGGGATCTTCCCGACCCAGGGATTGAACCCAGGTCTCCCGCATTGTAGGCAGACGCTTTACCGTCTGAGCCACCAGGGAAGCCCCTTTGTTCACTATAATGTGTGCCTATTTCATGCATGTAGAAGCGAGCACTTGAGGACTATAGTAAACGCGCTTCTTCCGTGTGCCTTCTCTGGGACATGAAAGCTCCTCAGTGCTTCCCGTTACAGTGCCACTGTTTAGAGAAGGAAAATGCCATGGCAGAAACGTGCCTGCCTTCACCCACCTTCCTCCTGACGTTCAGACCCTTCTGATTAGGCCAGCTCCCCGCCTGGGATTGCTCATTGAGAATTAAGCTCTGATTGTTTCAGGCAGAATGTCAGATTTGAAGAAGCTTTCCTAATAAGGAAGAATGATGTAATGTTGTGGAGGGGGGCCAGGCCTCTCTGTGTGTTTTATTTCCATCAGCCGAATTCCAGGGGAGAATGGTTGCCAAGCAGGGGGGCTGCTGGCTATTTTTAGCCAGATTGCCTCAGTAACACCAGGAGGCCCTTCCAGCCCTGCACTCACTAGTGTGCTGGTCGATGTTTTCCCTGGCATCTCATTTTTATAAAGTTTGATCAAGCATAAGTAATACTTTTATTAACATTTTAACATTTTCTCAGAGAATGAAAAAAGCATCCCTTGTGATCTCTTTTTAACTTGGCAGCTTTCCTTTGAGATACAGTTTCTCCAGTCAGCAGATAGATACTTTGTTCGGTGGTTGAGGAGGTTGTATTAACTTTTCAGAACAGACTTTTCAGCAGGAGGCCCTTGCAAGCCTGTCTGTCGGAGCATGTTGAAGAGCGCTGTTCTGCCCACAGTATTCAGTCTAGATTCTCCCCCTCCCAAACCTACTCCAGGTATAACAACAGTCTGCATTTCAAGGCCATAGGCAGTTGTTTCTGTACTTTGACATTAAAGTGTTTATTTCAACATTTTTATAAATTGGAAAAGTGAAAGTGTTAGTTGCTCAGTTGTGTCTGACTCTTTGCGACCCCATGGACTGAAGCCTGCCAGGCTCCTCTGTCCATGGGATCCTCCAGGCAAGAGTACTGGAGTGGGTTGCCATTTCCTTCTCCAGGTGATCCTCCCCGCCCAGGGATCGAACACAGGTCTCCTGCATTGCGGAGATTGCATAGGTGGATTCTTTACCACTGACCCACCAGGGAAGCCCGTTTATAAATTGGAGGGAAAATTCAAATTTGTGATGAAACTTCAGCTCTTTGACTTGGTCACTCCCTCTCTGGGTGACATGCTGCATCATTTTTACTTCTGCTCTGTTCTGTGCATTTCATCTTACCCTCAAGCCAGCGGCCCCAGGCCTGTCTCCTCACAGCCCCTCCCCCCCAGCCCCTACCCAACGATGCTCATGTTCCCGGTAGTCGGCGGGGCTGACCTTCCCGCATCACCGTGGCCCTGCAGCATGACCTTTAGCAGGGTAGGCTCCCTGTGAAGTTGGGGCCTCTCCTTACTGCCTAAAGGGGGGCACTGGGCCTGAGATGATGGGGGCCCCCTGACCACGGGCCTTAAGCAGGCACATGAATGTCTTAGAGAAGAGTGGGACAGGTCAGAAGCACCGTGTTAGAATAATTTCTGATACTGTTTGCTGGGAAGTTGGCAAACAAGTTGGAAAACGAGTGAGTCGCTGGGAGCTGGCTTGTGCTCCTGTCCTGAGCCACTGTGTCCTTGCTCCCACAGGCCTGGTGCTTGAGGGCGGGCCCTCAGACTACCAGGCCCTGCAGAGTCCCGCTCAGTGGCACCTGCCCTGGGGGTAACTCACTGCGCAGAGACGAGATCTTCGGGAGCAGGCTCAAGGAACGGTTTGAGCCCAGCCCCAGGAGCGAGGTCCAGAAGTCGGGTGTGAGCTGCCGACACATCCACAGGCCACGGGCACAGCTTGAGCATGTCAGTCAGCAGTCGGACCACAAAGGAAAAGGAAATGTTAAATTTAGTAGTGTGTCATGTTTAACCCAATAGATGAAAAATACTGTATCAACACGTAATGTAAACAGGGAGAGTGAGATCATTTTTACACTCTCTGTCTTTGAACTAAATCTTCAGAAATAAGTGTGAGGTTCACACTCACAGCACATCTCGGGCCGGGTCAGCCTTGTGGCCAAGCCTCAGCAGCCAGCGGTCACCACGATCGGACAGCACAGGCTTCGAGGGTTTAGAGTGAGAGTCTCACAGGCCTGCACCCCCCCTACATCAGTGCAGAAGAAGCAGTGTTAGATACTGTCCATGGCCATCCCCCTGTGTCACATCCAGGAGTGTCCGCTGACCTTGCCGACCGTGTGCCCGCCCTTCACAGCAGGGCAGTGGGGTCTCTTTGGTGCAGAAGGACCCGCTGAGGACAGGCTGTGTGCCAGGCTCCCCTGGGCCCTCCTCCCTGAGTCAGGGCCATGGACCCCCCAGCTCCCTGGAGGCCCCACCCTTCCAGGGTTAGAACTAGTGGGTGGAGGGCTGCCGAGCAGGCCAGAAGTGTAAAAGACGTGTCAGTGGTCAAAGCTGTGAAGCAGGATGGTGAGCTCGAGGGAGACACAGGTCCTCTTCTTGTCTTTGAAGCTACTAAACAGGTCATTAGGAGTGAACTGGGCTCTGTAGTGGGGCCATGTTTGCAGGCAATACCTTCTCTCACTGGAAAAGACCCTGAACTGGGAAAGGCTGAGGGCAAGAGGAGAAGGGATGACAGAGGATGAGATGGTTGGATGGCATCACTGACTCAAAGGACATGAGTTTGAGCAAACTCCGCGACATGGTGATGGACAAGGAGGCCTGGTATGCTGCAGTCCATGGGGTCGCTAAGAGTCGGACACTACTGAGCGACTGAACAATAACATACTTCTCTAATTATCAAAGTGACTGAGGAGACTCTCATTTTTACCTGAAAGAGAATTTCATCATTTGAGAACACTTAATAGGCACGGGAGCAGCTGAAGAACTGGTTTCTGTGTACAGCAGACAGTGTCTCAGTGCCAGGCCCCACATCTCACAGCTGACCCAGCTGAGCTGGGAAGCATGGCCAGAGTCGTGCAGGGAGACGGATAGTGGAGGAAGTTTCATGTTTCCACCAAGGCAAGCAAATTAAAATGTTTACTCTGTTCCTTTTCCATATTTGCTTAAATAAACTGATACTGATTACTCCCAAAGAATCTGGCCCCCACTGTGTGCGTGGCCGGCTGAGGTCACCAGGAGCATGGCACCGAGTGGTGAGGAAGTGGATCAGATATGGAAGTTTGTGTTTTAGAAAAACTCTTGTTACAAAGAGCAGTAGAGCCACCATGCCTTGTGTGTCTGTGTGCCGTCCTCACGCAGGCTGGCCCGGGAGGGGCCAGGGACTGGGCAGGGTGTGTGCTGGAAGCTGGGGGCAATGCTGAAATGAGAGGGAAAACTTGCTTCTCACAGCCTGCTTTTTGTAGCCTTTGCATTTTGAAGGGCAAAAAAAAGTCTTATCTTTTTTTTTTTTCCTTTCATTGACCACGCTTTTTGGTATTTGTCAAAGAAATCTCTGGTGGCTCAGACAGTAAAGAATCTGCCTGCAGTGCAGGAGACCTGGGTCAGGAAGATCCCCTCGAGAAGGAAATGACAACCCACTCCAGTATTCCTGCCTGGAGAATTCCATGGACAGAGGAGCCTGGTGGGCAGTAGTCCTTGGGGTCACAAAGAATCGGACACGACTGAGTGACTTTCACTTTCTTTCAAAGAAATCTTTGCCTGACTTAGAGTCACAAAGATGTTCCTATGTTTTCTTTGTGAGATTTTATAATTTTAGGTCCATATTTAAGTTGAAGATTCAAGTTAAGTTTTGTATAAGGTATGAATTGGGGGCCAAGAAGGCTTAGTTTGCATATGGAAAACCCAGTAGAATTTTTTTGGCATGTTTTGCTTTTTATTATGATGGGCATTTAAGAAATAACAATTTAATTTTAAAAGAGATAAAAAGAAATCTTGTGTAGCAACGTCTGCAGTTGTTAGTTACAATTAAGAGTTCATTTTCAAAGAGACAAAGTTGTATTATGACTTTATCCATTTTCAGAACTATCATTGTACTTTAATTCTAAAAGCGAAAATGTTAGGTTCTGTTGGTCAAAAAGACTATGTTGACTTGTTGTTGTTGTTTTTAACCCAACTCTTTAATCAAAGTTTGATGGTGGTATTTTGTTACAAGGTAAGAAAGTTAAAACTTTGCAAGCCCTGGGTAAGGATAAATTTAAGTGTCTAGATCAGCTGAATTTACAAAGGTTGATAAGGCAACCTTTCTGTCTTCAGGGGAGGGTGGGGATACTCAACCCTGACTGGTCTGAAAAGATGTGGATAAAGGTGTTGTTGCCAGAGTTCCTGAGGGGGAGAGAGATGTGGAAGGCCCCCCGTGAGAAGGGACCTGCCCAGAGTGCCCATCAGTAGATGGTCCTCCAGGTGCCTTGCTCGGGGGAGTGGCCCTGTTTAATGCTTTTTTTTGTCATTACATTGAGTCAACCTGAGACCACCCACACCATCCTCTTTGAGACTGCTAAATGACTGCTGCCTTGAAAATGCGCTGATTTCTTAGCAAGGGGGGCCATACATCTGAGATTATTTCAGATTTAGGATGCGTGAATGATGTATAGATATTTGAGGGGTTACTGCTTCTCCGTGTTCAAGTTTGGGACCATTCGAGTAATGAATTGAGAAGTCAGAAAAATATCCAAGCCTCAGATCTGTACTCGAGGAGAAGCCTATGTCATGAGCTCGTTGACACCTCAGCCTTGAGTTGAAAAGCTTACCTGCCCCTTCACAGATGCATTGTCATATCTACCCCCACACTCATCAAAGGGAGGAAGGGTAGGGGGTGAGGATACAGGCGAGGAGGGCTACCCCCAACCTGGAAACAGTGGAGGAGGGAGTGCCCACCCCTTCAGGGTCCCAGCATCCTCCTGATACTACACAGTAGCAACTTTTAAAAGAGGACAACATGGTGGTCTCGCTAAATTTAGTCATTATTAGGTCATTAAACATGTATCATAAGTGACTTTAAATGTCTTACAGCATATTTTATAGATTGATAAAATATCCACAGGAAAAAAAAAAGCCACTCATCAATTCATTCTTTTCTGCCTCTGTACTTACAACTGTAACATTAATCTGAATTTACGCAGAAGGTATTAGCAACAAAAATACATGTGAATTCCTTGGTTCCTTGGTCCGAATTGCTTATGCTTCTGAGATTACAGACATCATTTTGTTTACTGGTAGTCACAACCAAGGCAGTAGATCATACGCAGAAGGTCATGTTGGGAATATAAGTGTAGTTAATAGATTTTGCATCATTTTTACTCAAAACTATCATCTTCAGGTAATAATGCTATCATATTTAAACCTGAAAATATGCATTATGCTCATATGGCTGTATCTCATTACCCGTGTAGCCATATGACGCATGTGGATGTATAACACGTATAGAGATACGACGCGTGTGGGTGTATGACGCCTGTGGATGTATGACGCGTATAGATGTGTGACACGTGTAGAGACGTGACGCCTGTGGATGTATGACGTGTGTAGAGACGTGACGCCTGTGGATGTATGATGTGTGTAGAGACGTAACACCTGTGGATGTGTGATGTGTGTAGAGATGTGACGCCTGTGGATGTACGATGCATATAGATGTGTGACGCATGTAGAGATGTGACACCTGTGGATGTGTGATGTGTGTAGAGATGTGACGCCTGTGGATGTGTGATGTGTGTAGAGACGTGACGCCTGTGGATGTATGATGCGTATAGATGTGTGACGCATGTAGAGACGTGATGCCTGTGGATGTATGATGTGTGTAGAGATGTGACGCCTGTGGATGTATAACACATGTAGAGACATGACACCTGTGGACGTATGACATGTGTAGAGATGACGCGTGTGGATGCATGACACGTGTGGATGTATGACACACGTAGAGATATGCAGGTAAGCACGCACACACACACACACAGGGACACAGACCCGCTGGACTCAGCTCTGTGCTGCTCTGAGCCAGGCTCACCCCACCCGTGGGGGAGGAGGTGGCCCTGGATGGAAGCCAAATGAATTGGACCCATCATTCCTTAAAATTTTTATCTATATTCTTGTTAGAAAAGACTTTTTGGTTTAATTGTTAGTGCAAGATGTTCACACTTTGGTGTTTTCCCTCAGGAGGCCGGGAGTGAGGAAACCCAGTTACTCCGTCAGCTCCTCACCTCACGCAAACGGGCCTCATATACTCGGGGGTGGGGGGCCCAGTGCCCCCCCCACTGGACCCCTCACCCTCCCGTGTGCATTGTCATGAAGGTGCTGTACTCTCTGCCGTGGCTTTTCCCATTATTTGTCTTCTATTTCAGAAGGAACACGGGAGTTCCCTGGCATACCAGTGTCAGGCCTGGGCACTTTCTGTGGCCCAGGTCCAATCCCTGGTCCAGGAACTAAGATCCCACACGCTGTGTGGCGCAGCCAGGAGCAAAGAGCAGCAGCACATTCAGGTGTGCACCGTGCTCTCAGTGAGGGCCGCTAGCGTACGAGACAGCACAGTGTAATCGTAAGCCCAGTGTGTGCGGCAGACTGCAGTGTCTACGTGTCTTGGAAAAGATCTGTGAAGTTCAGTAAACAAGTGCAATGCAACAGCTGTACGTACTGTGAAGTTTTTTCTTCCAAAAGGCATTTCAAGATGTTGCAGGCTTTCCCTGTGTTGGAGATGGGCCTGAAGACCATGTTACAGAAAATCCCACTTGCTGCAACACCAGATGAATAACTCTGGACTGAACAGAGTCATGTGTAGTCCTGCTGGAAACCTCATGTGGTTCTAATAAATCTCCCTCATTTTTTTCTTAAGAGTCATTTCAAAAAAAAAAAGAGTCATTTCAATAAATAATTGGGTTTTTTAATCTAAGGGTTATTTTAGTGGTTTTAGTCATTTCTCAGGAAGGGAACATTTATTACAGTTCTTCCTGGGACATGTTTGGATAGACTCCATTTCCTGCTGGGAGGAGTGGGCCTGCCTCTCAAGGGAAGACCCCTGGGCACCGTCCCCAGCACCCCTCCTCCCCACCACTAAGGAATGTCAGGGCCAGCCGGTCAAAGCACAGAGGGTCACAGCCACTTAAAATTAATGATTCCTTCCACAGTCAGCAGTCTCTTCACTGACCATATCTGTCGAGCCTGCCAGAGTGCCATTCTGAGTTTTTTCAAGAACGTTTTCCTTCTTGGTTGAGAGGGTGGGGCTGGAGCCTGGTGGTCAGGTGACGGCGCGTCCGCACTGTGAACCTTTGGACGATGACACCGAGACCAGCAACAGCTGACCTCTCGGAGGAGCTGGATTGCGTTGAGTTCCTGGGCCCACCTGCGCATTCCTTCACTGCTTTACCCTCAGGAGGCTGAAGTCATTAGTTATCACGAGTTGTTAACTCAGAATGCTTCATTCTTCAGAGACGGGCCTGTGCTCACACAAACCTAGAAAGTCGTCTTTATAAAGTAGTGTTGTTCGTCAGCATGTAAAAGGTAACAGTGTTTAAAAATCCAGCATCTTCAGTGATTCAGTCTCTCGGGATGGAGTAACTTAGCAAATGAGTGGTATTCAGATTCCAGTCTTGAAAGACACAAGAGTGCATTTTACACTGGGAGGCATTTTAAACATATTTAAAAAGACGATTTAAAAATAGTTCAGCTTTGCATTCCACAGACAGGAGGAAGCTGAGAGCTGTCTTAGTCAAGGCCTGCAAGTCCCTGGTGGCCCTCAGTTCTGCAGGGAGGTGTGGCACCAGTGGCAGGGGTGCCAGAAGAGGCAGGTTTAAGAGACAGAGCCGTCCTAAGGCTCAGTGCCAGCTGTCCACCGCATTCTTCTTTCTGTCTCTTCAAGGAGCATCTTCTTCCAAGAGCACAGTAAAGGCCAGAACTAAGCGTACATGGAACTTCTGTGCCCTGAAACCCATGCTGGGTTTTTATGTTAGGTGGCCTGTCTCCTGAATGTTCCTAGAAGTTTGGATTCACTTTTAACTTGTGAAATATGCAGTGAGACTCTTCACCGGTGTCTCACCTTCTGTCCCTCTACTGCGTTTTAGACTGAGATTGGGTAGCTCTGAATAGTTGATGTTTAGTAGAGACTGAATGTTTCCTACAGGTATGAGTGGAACAGTGGTAAAGGATCTGCCTGCCAGTACAAGAGATACAAGAGACACAGGTTCGATCCTTGGGTTGCGAAGATCCCCTAGAGTAGGAAATGGCTCCAGGATCATTGCCTGGAAAGTTCCGTGGGCACAGGAGCCTGGCGGGCTACAATTGGTTTGCAGAGTTGGACACAATTGAGCAGTGCACACACACAGAACGTTTACTAGTCCCTCAGTATAACATATGCTGGTTGATAATACAAATACAGGAATAAGAAATTCTGGGAGCAAATTAATTTCTTAGTTTCACAGCTTAACTCCTTCAAGTTACTTAGTATATTCTTAGAGTTTCTCCGGTGAGTGGACGTTTGTCAAGCCTGGCGTAGACGTCAGCGTCAGCTCCTTGGGTATTATGTCAGTAACTCAGTTACACACATGAACGTCTTCAGCACGTGTGGCAGGTTCTCTGTGTATCTGGTTCAAGCCCTGCTGCAGTGTCTAGGCCCCAGTGACAAGGAATAACAGGGCATAGAAGGGACAGACGCCCACTGCTGTGGTCAGAACCCACACCAGGAAGGTCCTCTGTGGCTGGAGAGACCCCAGTACAGGTGGATCTGGATAAACCTGCCGCCTTAACGAGAAAGGCCAGGGTCGTGGTCACGGGCCAGACGCCTGGGTTCAATCTGCGTTTGCATCGCTTTCCAGGTGTGTAACCTTGACAGCTCTTTCAGGGTATCTTTGTGCCTCCATTTCCTCTTCTGTAAAGTGGAGACAATAGGATCTGTCGGGGGTTAGAAAGATTAAATGAGGCAGTATGCACTCGCACGTACAGTGGTGCTTGGTACCTGGAAGGTGCCCGGTGACGGCCATGGCGCAGGAGATACCCGCAACAGTGGTGATGGGAGAGGCGGGGGTGAGGGGAACGTGGCCCCCCCACCCTGCCCGCTACACACACACACACACACACACACACACCAACCCCCTCGGGCTTCCGGAATATGCATTTGCTCGGACACCAGCTCCGTGTCTTCTTTTATGATGTGACCTTTCTTAGAATAGTAGCTTCTGGAGTTATTATGTGTTTTAAGAGTTACATGTTTATAATTTATGTTTTAAGAATTTTATATATATTTTTACCATCGTATTTTTTCTGTGCGCAACTTTAAAAAGTCCTCAGACCACAAGTGTAGAAGACTGTGAAAGCAGAAAGAGGAGACTGCCTCCACCTTGCTCTGGTTCCCACTGCAGAGATGAGCGCTGGGGACCGCTGGCTCCCCGTCCTCCGGAGGGTCTGCTCCACAGCTTGGGGGCAGGCATGGGCTCGTCCCCGCACTGGTTTGCCAGCTTCCATCAGGGTGGCTGCGTTGAACTTAGCGTGTCCTCACCTGCCGGTGGTTCTGGTGAGGCCTGTGCAGCTGTGTGACCTCTCGTGTGTCCATTTCCGTGTGTGTACACCAAGCATGCTAGAATGGCAGGGCCCCAGGCCACTTTCTTCAGAGTGTGAGAGAGCGTCTCAAATAACCTAAGCCAGAAATGGGGGCGAGGCAGGCGTTAGTACACGAAATTCAGTGAGACTGGTCTGCAGGTGGCCTGCCCTGGGCCGAGGCGCCTGTCCGCCTGCTCATCTTTCTCTTGTGGCTTGTTTTCACCTGTTGGCTCTCGGGTGCTTGCCTTCCCTCAGGGGGTCCCGTCCGTGTGGTCAGTCGGCTGTCGGAGGACTAGGAGACCCCTTCCTGTCGTCCTCAGTGAGACTTCCTGACAGCCTGGCCTGGTTGTGTGTTTGCCCTTGAACATCCTATCTTTTATGGGGGAGACATGGGTGAGGGCTGAGCAGGACTCTGACTTAGATGTGCTGAGTTGACGTCAAATACTGCATTTCTGTCACATGGAAGTGGATTGTCAAGTTGGCATTCGGGACCCCGGAGGGACTAAGCGTGACGCAGAGGAAGTAGGGAGGCACAGAGCATGGGGCCAGAAAGCTGGTGGAGACGGTGGGAGAGACCAGGCCTGGTCAGAGGTCAGGGAATGAGGATGGGTCTGGTGT
>NW_011494888.1:2926207-2930438 GCF_000754665.1 Bison bison bison | reverse complement strand
GGTCTGGTGTCAAAGGTCAGAGGAGGAGAGGGCTCGAGGAAAGAGGCTGGGGGTTGCAGGGCAGCAAGGCGAGGATGGGCTGGGGGACCCCTTTAGGGTGAGGAACCCCTTTCCATGTTAGAATGTTTACAGCATCAGGTCAGAGTGGCCAAGGGACAGAAAAGGTTCTGTGGTAGGAAGAGGAGAAACGTCTACTAACATAACAGGGAGTTCACACTTCAGGGCCGCACCTTGCAGTGGAAACACACCCAGGAAGGCAGAACCCGAAAGCCGCTTTTCTTCCTTTCGGGATGGGATGTATCTATAGGTGTATCTGCCTTAAGAAAAGGAAATGGAGCTCGTGTTAACCAGTAGGTGATTATTTTTCACTGCATAGACCTGTCCTTCCTCTTGGAGAAGGATTTACTGTGGGATTATTTTAGTCTGCCTTTCGTGCCTTTGAAGCTGATTTATGTTTGCCAGGACATACATTCATTTTTCCAAAACAGTTGACAGGGAGGTGAAAACAGCATGTGCCTAAGGTTATTATGTGTATACAATAAGCACCACACCTGGACCTGGTTAGTTCTTCACAAGTTCCTTTAAAATCGGTCTCTTTATAATGTTTAAATGTTGCTGGACTAAGGAGTAAGGCTCGTAGACCTTAAAGTTTATTAGGACCCTGCAGATAGTTGAGAAGCTGGTCCCAGAGTGGAGAAGTGAATTGTCTGATGTCATAAAAAGCCAGTGGGCAAGCTGGAGTTGAACTCCTTGAACATTTCTCTCTCTGGTGGACTCTGCATTTCCTTGTGAATAACCTGTGTGATGGTGGCTTTACCCCTCAGAAAGTCATTGCAGTGTCCCGAGTGCCACGCAGGCCGATGGAGCAGCTAGTTTTGAACTTGGCAGAAATCTGGAGACTTTAATTAAAAGCACCCAGCAGTTGGCAAGCACCTACATGTGAGGGGAGAGGGCAATGCTGAGCTGAAAATGCTTGGAGGGGAGAAACGTGGGAGAATGCCTTTTCTTCCAGGCGAGTGAAGCCCTTAGGTTGTTTGTTTTAAGAGACAGGACCTTTTCCCAAGGTCATCATTCATCGTTCAAGCCTGAGCTTCACAGCCCTGCTTCTGGAGCTCAGGGCAGCAGAAACAGCTGAGGGGAAAATGACACAGACATCTCCCCCAGCCTTAGGGGGATGCTTTTCAGTTCAGTTCAGTTCAGTCACTCAATTGTGTCTGACTCTTTGTGACCCTGTGGATTGCAGTGTGCCAGGCATCCCTGTCCATCACCATCTCCCAGAGCTTACTCAAATTCATGTCAGTTGAGTCAGTGATCCCATCCAACCATCTCATCCTCTGTCGTCCCCTTCCTCTCCTGCCTTCAGTCTTTCCCAGCATCAGGGTCTTTTCCAGTGAGTCAGTTCTTCACATCAAGTGGCAAAGTATTGGAGTTTCAGCTACAGCATCAGCCGTTCCAATGAATATTCAGGTCTGATTTCCTTTAGGATGGACTGGTTTGATCTCCTTGCAGTCTAAGGGACTCTCAAGAGCCTTCTTCAGCACAACAGTTCAAAACATCAGTTCTTTGGTGCTCAGCTTTCTTTATGGTCCAACTCTCATATCCATACATGACTACTGGAAAAACCATAGCTTTGACTAGACGGACCTTTGTTGACAAAGTAATGTCTCTGCTTTTTAATATGCTGTCTAGGTTGGTCACAGCTTTTCTTCCAAGGAGCAAGCATTTTTAATTTCATGGCTGCAATCACTATCTCCAGTGATTTTGGAACCCAAGAAAATAAAGTCTGTCACTGTTTCCATTTTTTCCGCTTTTATTTGCCATGAAGTGGTGGGACCGGATGCCATGATCTTAGTTTTGTGAATGTTGAGTTTTAAGCCAACTTTTTCAGTCTCCTCTCACTTTCATCAAGAGGTTCTTTAGTTCCTCTTCACTTTCTGCCATAAGGGTGGTGTCATCTGCATATCTGAGGTTACTGATATTTCTCCCAGAAATCTTGATTCCAGTTTGTGCTTCATCCATTTCGACATTTCACATGATGTACTCTGCTTATAAGTTAAATAAGCAGGGTGACAATATACACCCTTGACGTACTCCTTTCCCAGTTTGGAACCAGTCCGTTGTTCCATGTCCGGTTTTAACTGTTGCTTCTTGACCTGCATACAGATTTATCAGGAGGCAGGTCAGGTGGTCTGGTATTCCCATCTCTTTTAGAATTTTCCACAGTTTGTTGGGATCCACACAGTCAAAGGCTTTTGGTGTAGTCAATAAAGCAAAAAGTAGATGGTTTTCTGGTACTGTCTTGCTTTTTTGATGACCCAGCAGATGTTGGCCATTTGATGTCTGGTTCCTCTGCCTTTTCTAAATCCAGCTTAAACATCTGGAAGTTCTCGGTTCATATACTGTTGAAGCCTAACTTGGAGAATTTTGAGCATTACTTTACAAGCATTTGAGATGTGTGCAATTGTGTGGTAGTTTGAACATTCTTTGGCATTGCCTTTCTTTGGGATTGGAATGAAAACTGACCTTTTCCAGTCCTGTGGCCACTGCTGAGTTTTCCAAATTTTCTGGCATATTTAGTGAAGCACTTTATCAGCATCATCATTTAGGATTTGAAATAGCTCAATTGGAATTCCATCACCTCCACTAGCTTTGTTCATAGTGATGCTTCCTAAGGCCCACTTGACTTTGCATTCCAGGATGTCTGGCTCTAGGTCCGTGATCACACCATCATGGTTATCTGGGTCGTGAAGATCTTTTTTTGTATAATTCTTCTGTGTACTCTTGCCACCTCTTCTTAATATCTTCTGCTTCTGTTAGGTCCATACCATTTCTGTCCTTTATTGTGCCCATCTTTACTTGAAATGTTCCCTTGGTATCTCTAATTTTCTTGAAGAGATCTCTAGTCTTTCCCATTCTATTGTTTTCCTCTATTTCTTTGCATTGATCACTGAGGAAGGCTTTCTTATCTTCCTTGCTATTCTTTGGAACTCTGCATTCAGATGGGTATATCTTTCCTTTTCTTCTTTGCCTTTAGCTACTCTTCTTTTCTCAGCTATTTGTAAGGCCTCCTGAGACAACCATTTTGCCTTTTTGCATTTGTTTTTCCTGGGGGATCCTTCTAAATACATGTTAATAGTTAGCTTTGCCCTCACAGCCTCCCTGGAACCCAACGGATGCATTCTCTGCATTCTCCTTTGGCTCCTGGCTAACTTGTTTTGATGGTCTAAGTGGTTGTCCTCTGAACTGTGACCTGTATACCTGTTGTGTAGTCTGCTTAGAGGTGCTCACTTGTGTCCAACTCTGTGTGACCCCATGGACTGTAGCCCACCAGGCTCCTCTGTCCGTGGGATTTTCCTGGCAGGAACACTAGAGTGGGTTGCCATTTCCTCCTCCAGGGGATCTTTCCAACCCAGGGATCGAACCCTGGTCTCCTCACTGGTGGGCGTGTTCTTTACCACTGAGCCGCCTGGGAAGCCCTTGTATACGTGTCTCCAGGGGCAGTACTCAGGTGTTGGGAAGCTCTCGCCCAGTGGGCATCGTTTCTGTGGTGGAGACGCACACTGAAGCATCCATGCAGGACAAGGCCGCTGAGGGACTGCTGTAGCAAGTCACAGGGGGAGCTGACACAGGCCTGGCTGAAGCCCTTCTGGGTATTCTATATCCTGTCTGCAAGCACCCAGAATTAATCTGCTAAGCTCTCAGACGTACAATGCTGAGCTCATCCCAGTCAGAGAGGACTCCATTATGGGAGCACCCAGCACTTTATCCCAAGTTCACTTACCTGCTTTCGTGTGAGAATGCCTGGCGTTGGGCGGTCCCAGGTGGGCCTGTGTCGGGTAGCCTGACTGAACACGCCAGATGCTCGTGCTGGACTGTGATGTGTCCCCGCGTCTGTGAGCGGTGGGTGCTGGGAGCAGGCTGCAGGTCACAGCCCTGCCTTAAAGTCCTTCTGAACCGCAGGGCCCGGTTCACAGGGTGCAGGGCTTCTGTGTCACAGTCAGAGGGGAAAGAAAGCATGCACCGCGCAGCCTGTTTACTCTGAGAGCATGGCTGCTTTCCAGCCTCGTGACCCCAGGAGTCCCTGCGGACAGTTGTGATTGCTCCGTCTCCATCGCCGTGAGCCCTGGGACTTTCCAAGTCACACAGAAGCTGTTTTCCAGAAGTCTGCTTTCACAGCGTTCATTTTGACCTTGGGCTACGGCCCCCAGGGACAGAGCTATCTGTGGTAATA
>NW_011494888.1:2925609-2926080 GCF_000754665.1 Bison bison bison | reverse complement strand
TGAGCAGAAGGTGGGGAGCCTAACCCCGGCTCAGTCCCTGCCCCGGTCTCCAGGCCCCCTCCCCAGGTGCCCCTGTTGTCCACTTGCCCGTGAAGAGGGCAGTGCCTGGAGGAAGAACGTGGTCCTCTCTGAAAGGGAGCCAGGGCGGGCATGGCCGTGCTTGTGTGAGAGGCGTGTGTGGGGCTCATACGGGGACAGCGTGCATCTCACCGCTGGGTCCCCTGTCGTGCCCCTGCCAGGCCAGCCTTTGCCCCCACGCGCTTGGCCACCCAGCTGCCTGGTTTCTCCAAGGCTGCCTTCATCAGGTGACAGGAGAGAGGACAGAATCGGAAACTCAAAGTGGTTTCCACAGCTCTGTTTATCTCGGCCAAATCTGAATCTTCCCCACGCAGCCATCCGTAAATCCGTTCTTGCTGACAGCCATGCCCAGACTGTCGGGGGTGGGAGGATGGAGACTCGTGATTCCTGTGA